>NC_064259.1:19038000-19387500 GCF_003254725.2 Canis lupus dingo | reverse complement strand
TTTATACCTCAAGATACTGCTGGCTGAACATCTTAATGAATAACTCCTGGATCCTGCAACACTGCAACTTTACTGAATCTACCTTTGTATCACTTACAGTCTTACATGTTTAACAACTTGGTTACTTACTGAAATTGTAATCTTCTTGACAGAAAGGGCTTCTCTAAGTTTTTTTTTTTTTTTATCCCCCTTGATGCCCTATGGAGTATCATATGTAGCTGACACTCCAGAAATACTTGACAGTGTGCATCTTCAAAACACAGAGCATAAAGCAGATAGCAGACAAGTAGTTAATATCCTCAATAAATAAAGGACTCACTTGTATGAAAATTCACTAAAATGCAAATGGCAAAAATACACACTAACTGCTTAACTGCTAGAAATAAAGAATACAAGTTATGATACAACTTTTCTATCAAATTAGCAAAGGTTGGGGGGAAATTTCAATATTTAATGCTTTTGAGAGTACAGGGGGACAGGTACTCTCAGGACTGCTAGTGGGATTACAATTGATACAAACAAAATAACTTGACAATATGTAACAAATATTTTAAATGTTTATATACCTTGATCAGCCCATTTGGAGGGCTATAGCCTAGATAGTCTAAAATTCAGAGAAAGCTTTGGTACCCTTCCCAGGGTCATAATACTGTATGTACAACCTAAATGTGCAAAAAGGAAATTATACTTCCACTCAGTGGATTGTTACATAGCCATTAAAAATGGCAGCCATGAACCAGGGGCAGGGGCAGGCAGGAATGCTTATATTGTAATGTTAAAGTAGAAAAAAAAATACAAAATGATGTAAAATAATTCCAACCACATAAATGCGTAACAGAAAGATACCAAAACAGTAAAAGTGATTATACTTCTTACAGTTTACTGTGTTTTCCAGATTTTCTAGAAGGATTGGATGTCTACCAGGAAAAAAAAAAAAAAAAAAGCTTTTCATATTAGATTTTCCTTCTTTTTTTTTTTTTTAATATAAGGAACAGTCTCACAAGCACTGATCAAGCTTTTGGGACATACATTTTCGTTTCCCCCTGGCTTTTTTATTAAGAAACAGAGAGGAGAGAGTTGAGGAAAGGGAAGGAGGAAATGGGAGCAGCCCTCTTATCCTGATTAATCTCTGCAGTGAGGTGGGCGGGTGTTGTCATCTTTGCAGAGCCAGGAAACAGGTTCAGAAAGGCTCAGGTCCAAGGTTACCTGAAGGACAGAGTCAGGGTTCAGACCCAGGGTACGGGCCCCTCAGTGCTCCCTCACCCTCACACTCAGGGTAACCCAGCCAGGATGAGGCAAGGAATTGCAAGGTAAGGGCAGAAGGTGAATACCAAATCCTAGTGGTCATTTCTATAATAATATTTTTTAAAACATTGGTTTTAGTGAGTAGGACTGTGGACAGTTTTTTCCCTCCTCTTTCTTCTAGACTTTCTGTAAGGCAGTATTAACTTTCTACTTTTATACATGTGCAAAAAGAAAATTGCACTTGGATTAACTGAACTGTGAGCTGCAAGGAGATCTCACCCTGCTCGAGGGGACCAAGAGAATTGAGGTGGGGTGGGGTGGGCTAAGAGGAGGCAGGGCACACAGCTCCTGGCCCAAGCCAAACACCACACCATAGGGCTGCAGGAGCCTCAATATTTGGGGGAGGAGACTGCAGCGTGTGTGTGTGTGTGTGTGTGTGTGTGTGTGTGTGTGTGTGTGTCGTGGGAGTTGCCTGTGATGAGGAGGAGCAGCAGGAGCTATAGAGCTTTCTGCGACAGTGAGCCTTGCACCTCAGAGGGAGTCAGCTCCACCCTGCAGCTTCTCCACACCAACCACACAGGTGGCACACATGCATGCTCCGGAAGACACCTTTAGAGAAGGCTGTGTGCCATGGCTCACTGGCCTATAGTCAGGATTCTCAATCACAAAGCATGAAGACAGGCAGGGTGTTGAGGATGAGACAGGATCTAGAGTTAAAGAGGAATTTGTGAGGGATGCCTGGGTGGCTTAGTGGTTGAGCATCACCTTTGGCTCAGGCTGTGATCCCGGTGTCCTGGGATTGGGTCCCACATCGGGCTCCCTGCATGGAGCCTGCTTCTCCCTCTGCCTGTTTCTCTGCCTCTCTCTGTGTCTCTCATGAATAAATAAATAAAATCTTTTAAAAAAAAAGAGGGATTTGTGAGAGCAGCTTCTGTTCTAGTGGGATCAGGCTCTGTGGACTGTGGTTCTGGGAAAATCCTGTCCAGTGGCTTTCCATGGCCCACTGCCCTCATCCTGAAGGGTAGCGTTTCTTGGAGAGCTCTGCTTCACCTCAGTGGGTAAGTGGGACACTCCCAGGCAGGACTGCTGTGGCTCCATCCCAGGAGAGAGGGATAGGGAAAATTAGTTAGACAATTCTAACACAAAGAAACATTAAGAGGAATTCTTCTCTTTTCAGAAAATTTGCCTACCCTCTTTCTACCCCAGTACCAAATGTTTTTATTTTTCTAGCTCCCTTATCAACCTGTGTTTATCAGTCTAAACAAGAATCTGGGAAGTCACTGCATCCCTTTGGAGAGCCATTTCCAGAAAGTGACTGGGGTTTAGGAAGTAAGGAGGTAGGTGGGGTGAGTTTGGCAAAGGGGAAGCAGAAGCAGTTCAGGGGCTTGAGTGGCCAGTGAAAGAAGGTGATCAGCATGGTTATGCTGGAGTGGGAGGTGATGGCAAACTGTCGTCCAGGAGCTGGCAGAGAGGAAAAGAGAAGGGTAGAGGCCCAAGAGAATCTGAAGGGACCAGGCTCTTGAGCGACCTGTCTTGTGAGTGCAGAACCTCTTAATGTACTGTCACACCCACTACCCAGCTTTAAGGCTCACCCACAGACCCAGGAGGCATAGATGGACACTCACTCCAACAGTTCATACCGAGATGTAGTTCCGAGGGATGACCCCACTTATTTGTGGTCCCAAAACCATGAGCTGGCTCTTGGATTGAGTGGGTGGACCTCAGTTCTAAGATTCTGTCTCGAATAGCACTGTGTCCTCTAGCCAAGACAAGGGGCTCTTATTCTCCCACAGACAGAAGAGAAGGAAGGAGATTGACAAATTCATAGTGGATCAAGTCACCAAGGTACGTGGTCAAGGGACACCTTTACCTAAAGCTTAGGTGACTTTTGGCTATCCATGGGGCCCCCGCTGCCCATTAGCCACTAAAATCCTGAGTGGCATTTTCCTAATGAGCATTTATTCAAGGCATTCAGGGGAAAGGGGCGCTGAGCTAGGAAGCCTGTTTTCATTTTCCCTGGTTCCACCTATGTCACCTTGGGCAAATCACTTGGAAAATATGGTAAAGCAAGAACCAAACATAAGAAGACTGTGCCTTCCCAACCTCTCTATCCACTTCCTTTTTCATTTCTCTCTTGACGGCTGGAGAGGGAATGATTATGAGTATTCACATGGACCCTTTCTTTTCACAAATTTTAAGAAAACACTGAGATCCAGGCCACTGAGCCCTCCCCTTGGAGAGCAGGCTCCCTTTTACAATCTCCTAAGACAAGGCTTTGCACTAAGCAAGACTCAGTAATAATCTCCCAACCAGCACTGGGACAACTTTCCTTTGCTGCAGGCAACTGCCCAGAGGATTCCTTCTTTATAATCTCTCTATGAATGATTTAGGAGTAACTACCATCTCTCTTTGCATCTGGAGGAATAAAAACATAACAGAGAAATGAAAAAGCTGTGGTGTATCCAAAAATAACACCCAGCAACGTTGGCTTCCCACTTTACCTTTCTGTACCAACCAACTCTTCCTTGATCTGCTTCATACAACGGAGGCAGATTGGGACCCCCTCAATGTCCAGATATCTGGGATCAATTATCAAACTGTCTCACACTAAATGCAATGAGGTGGCCCAGCAGAACTCAGGTTCCTAATTCTTCCTCACCCTGATGGGCCTGGTCCTTACTCCCTCCCCACTGCAGGTGCCCTGCAGTCACATGCTCTTGTCAAGTGATCTGCTGCTTTGGGCTGCATACTCTGCAGAAAAGAATAGGGGGTAAAACAGAAAGAAAGAAAATACAGCTTTCTCCTGGGAACCTCACAACCTCCCAGCTTATAAAGCAACTGCCTTGTTACCTTCCTGCAGAGTCCCCACTGGCCAGCAGAACACACTCAAAAGGTCAACCACCCCTCCCTTTGGTGCATCCAAGAGAAAGAGTACTTGCTGAGGGGATCTGCTGATGTCTCAGCCTGGTTCAGAAATGCAGATATGTGACCAATGGGATGGGGGGAGGATGCGGAGGAAAAGGCTGAATTTCTCTCTCTCTCTCAACAGTGAGGCCCGCCGATTGCGGAGCCTTTGTACCATGCTCAGCTTCCTCTGCCTCCACCAAACTTTGTGACTCACAGTCTGTGTGCAGAGTGAGGCAGCTGAGCGGGCCTCAGTGGTGGGTTAAATCGGGAACTCGCTCTTCTCCCAACACTCACCTCTCAGCTGTCACCTGAGTCCCTACCTGGCAGTGGGGATGGGAGGTGAGCACAGTTCCAGTTCTTTGGTCCTAAATAGCTGTCAGAACCTGGGACCTGGGTTCTGATGGACTTATGTCCATCGGGATCAGGTCTCTCTCTCTGTGTCTCTCTCTTTCCCTCTGTCTCTCTCTTTCACACACACACACCAGGTCAGAGCATCTGGAGGCTCTGTAAGGCAGTTGATTTTCTAGACTGGTCCGGGTCTCCAGGGCTCCATCCACTAGAGATGCAGCGTGAGACCCAAAGCGCTCTCTTTTCTTCACCCATGCTGCCTCCAAACCTGAGAAATGCCTGGCAAATTTTTAAAGCAGAACTGCTCATCAGGAGGGTCTGGCTAACTGTTGCACATCAGTTGAGATGGCTGGGGAAGGGGGGAAGAGAGGTAGGTGGGCGGGCAGCCAGGAGGTGGCTGGCTCCCCAGAGCTGCGCTGTACCCTCGGCAGCGTCTCCTCCCTCCATCACTGCGGAGGGCAAATCTGGAAGTTGGGGAACCTGGGACCCACGGGCCGCAGGGGCGGACAGAGGCCGCGTCCATCCAGGGGCGGCGACACGAGGCTCCCAGTCCCGGCGATGCCCCAGCCCCCCCCCCCCCCCCGCGCCGGCGCCGCCCCCCGCATCCTCGGAGCCCGGCGAGCTCTCCCGGCTTCCCGCAGAAAACTCCCCGGCACAACCCGCTTTTGTTAATTCCGCAATTGCTGTCACACGATCACCCCCGCCAACGCTCCCTGCCGGCCGGGCTCCAAGGGTCCAAGAGGAGACCCGCTCGCCCCGGAGCGCGGCCGCTCGGGACGCCCCCGCCCCGCCCCCGCCCCGCGACGCCCACCGCCCACCCGCCCCGCAGCCGCAAGTGCCCGGCGCGCAGGACCTCCGAGGACCCGCGGGTCCCCGGCCTGGAGCATCTTTGTCCTCTGAGCGCAGCCGCGCGCGCTCGGAGCGACAGCAGGAACCCAGCCGGGCACCGAGGCTGTGCCGCCCGGCCCCGCCGGCCCCGCGGGGGACAACGGCCCGCGCCCCGCAAGTTTGGAGGCGGGGGCAGAGGCCGCCTTACCGTACATCTCTGCGGGGCGAGCGCCTCCCGGGAGGCCGCGTCGCCGCGTCGCCTGCAGCCAGCCCCGGCGGCGCCTGCCTTTCATTCACAGCCTGGGCGGCGGATGGCGGCGGCCGGCGGCGGCCGGGGCGGGGCGGGGGCTGGAGCGAGGGCGGGACGCGGAAGGGCCGGAGCCGGGAGCCGCGCGCCCATCCAGCCGCCGGGCGGAGCGCGACCGGCCTCCGCTGGGGTCGCGGGCAGGGCCGCGCCGGGAGGGGAGGAGGCTGTGCTCACGGGGGTCCCGCCCCCGGCCCGGCCGCCCCGCCCCGCCCCAGGCAAGTTCCCGCCCTCCGCCCGCCCCGCCGCGCCCCGCCGCGCCCCGCCCCGCCCCGCCCCGCCCCGCCGGCCTCCCCGGAACCCCCGACCCCCCGCTGGGGCTCCCAGGCCCTGGGCGGCGCGTTTTCCAGCCGCGGCGTTCCTCGGGGGAGCCGCCCACCCTAATCCCCTGCTCCTCTCGGAATGCGCAGGCTGACCGCTGGCCTCGCCTCTAACCCGTGGGCCCCGAGGGCCAGCCCGGGCTTCCGAGGCTGCAGGTGTACCCCTCCCCGCCGTCTGTCCGGGATGCGTAGGCAGAGCCAAGGGACGCAAGGAAGAGGAGCTGAGGAACAACTCCCCTCCCTTGCTTGGCTTCCTTAGCGAAGCCGCATTCCCTAATTAAGAACCGCCCTGGAGCCTTCCCAGCCAGTCTCCGGCCAGGTGCTTGCTGCCGAAGGGCGTCCTTCCTGGGCCAGACCCGCGGGAAACACCGCACTCCACCCCCTAAGTGCTGCAGGAAGCCGGCTTGCTTCTCCCCTCTCCGATCATACGTGTAATTCACACGCTTCGAGCCCAGGATCCTCTCTCCCTGTGTCCCAGGCCGACTTCACCCTCTGTGACTACAGGAGAGACAGACTGGAGGCTGAAGGCTCAAGCCCCGCACCCTGATTAACATCTTCTGGCCCAGCCCAGGGCTTCCCTAAGGCTTCTCCATCCAGCCTCCTCTGTCTCACGCATTTATTCACCTGGCCTCCCCTTCAGCGCCTCAGTTTCTCCTCCTGCCCCGTGGCTGAGGGGTTTTGTCCCTAACAAGGAGGAGTGAGGGAGCTAACAACCTTAAAGATTGTGATGACTCCCATTTTACAGAAGAGGAAACTGAAGCGGTTAATTTGTGTTCTTCTTCCTAGATACTGAGCTGTGTTTCTGCAGGCCAGTCTCCTACCCTCTCTGAACCTCAGCTTCCTGCAGACTATAGGGAAGTTTATATAAAACCTCATGAGGGGCACCTGGGTGGCTCAGTGGTGAGTATCTGCCTTTGGCCCAGAGCGTGATCCCAGGGTCCTGCGATGGATCAAGTCCCACATGGAACTCCCTGCAGGGAGCCTGCTTCTCCCTCTGTCCCTGTCTCTGTTTCTCTCTGTGTTTCTCATGAATAAGTAAGTAAAATCTTAAACAAACAAAAAAAAACCTACATGAAAGTACACAGTGGGCACTCACACAGTTATTTTTTTCCCTTCTTTACCCAAGGCAGGGAACAGAACTGAAGAGAGAATCCTGGTTGCTGGACTCTTGGATCAGTGCTCTCTCTTTGTATCCCAAACTCACGTTTCCTATTTCTCTCTGGCCTTACCACCTCCTCCTACTCCCTTGCTGTTTCCAGATTTTGTTCCCGTTCCTTTAAATCTTTACCTCTCTTAGCAGCACACATGAGCCCTGGAGCATTTTTGCCCCCCATTCCCCCCTGGGAGGGTTCTCAGGTCTCATATTTAGTCTAGACCCTTAGATGACTTACAAAGATGCTCTGTCTCTATTTTCCAGTTTTGGGAGGTCAAGTGGCTTTGAAATCTGCTGAGAGTCACACCTGAACCAGGGCAGAAGGGAGAATTTGGAGTCAAGCTCAGTCTGGACACCTGGAGATACTCCCAGCCCACAGTTCTGTTCAACACAAAATATACTCATTAAACACCGGTGCCTGCAGCATAATGGCAAATGCACTATCTTCACTTCATGGAGTGAAATGTCTGGCAGGTGTTATTTCCATGTGAGGAAGTTGGGGGGGGGGGCACAGTCTTTTGGCTCACAGATTTTGTTTTTGTTTTTAAGATTTTATTTATTTGAGAGAGAGAGAGAGAGAGAGAGCACAAGTGACTAAGTAGGGGGAAGAGGAGGAAGAGGGAGAGGGACAAGCAGACTCTGCATTGAGCATGGAGACTGATGTGGGACTCCATCTCAGGACCCTGAGATCATGATCTGAGCCAAAATCAAGAGTCAGGTGCTTAACCAACTGCAGGTGCCCCTGGCTCACAGTTTAAACATAAGGGCAGAACCCAAGGGTCCTAATATCCAGGATAGTATGCCCATGAAAAGACATCAAGTAGCTATCAGCAATTTAGGTGAATTGTGGTAAAGAGGAAAGGTCAGAATTGCGATTTCTTTCGCAGCTAGGTTCTTTTCTGTATCTGCAGAAACCCAAAACATGGTGATGAGTATGGCAGAAAGGAAAGTGGAGAAGAAATAACATTTACTGTGTATGCACTATGCATTGGGTTCTGGGTCAAATACTTTGCACAGGTTATCTCTGCAACACTCTCAGCAACTTTGCAAGGTCAATAGTATTATTCCCATTTTGCATCTGGGAAACTGAGTTCCAGAAAGATGCAATAACTCTAGTAAATATCAAGCAGGGATTCAAGCCCAGAACACTCTGCCCAGGACTCATTTTCTTCCCACAACACTCTGATGCCTTGCAGTCCACACTGATGTACACAGAACAAAATTTTATTTAAATTCAATTAATAAACATATAATGTATTATCGGTTTCAGAGGCTGAGGTCAGTGATTTATCATTCTGATATAATACCCTGTGCTCATTACATCACGTGCCCTCCTTAACATCCATCACCTAGTTACCCCCTCCCCTTCTCCCCCTCCCCTCCAGCAACACTGTTTGTTTCCTATAATTAAGTGTCTCTTGTGGTTTGTCTCCCTCTTTGATTTCATCTTGTTTTATTTCCTCTCTTTCCCTATGATCCTCTGTTTTATTTCTTAAATTCCACATATAGTGAGATCATATAATTCTTTCTCTGATTGACTTATCTCTCACTTAATATATATACACACACCACATCTTCTTTATCCATTCATTTGTCAATGGACATCTGAGCTATAGTTTGGCTATTGTGGATATTGCTGCTATAATCATTGGGGTGCAGGTGCCCTTTCGATCACTACATTTGTATCTTTGGAGTTAATACACAGTAATGCAATTTCTGGCTCATAGCGTAGCTCTATTTTCCACTTTTTGAGGAACCTCCATACTGTTTTCCAGAGCGGCTGCAACCAGCTTGCATTCCCATCAACAGTGTGTGAGGGTCCCCCTTTCTCTGCATCCTCGCCAACATCTGTCATTTCCTGACTTGTTAATTTTAGCCATTCTAACTGGAGAACAATTGCATTTTAAACTGAGTAGTTTTAACAGTGCAAAGGCCATGCTCCCTTCCTGCTCTTTTACTTGCTTTCACTCCCCTTCCTCATCTGTATTTCATTCCCCCATTACCTGAGTTTGGAGGAGAGAGCAGAGAGGGGTCTCAAGCTATCCAGACCAAAGCAGGTGCTCTAATTTCCACCATCGTAGGCCATCAGCAGCAGACCCCTGTGGTATTAGCTGTTCCTCAGTCAGGCTGGAGGAACTAACCTAAGGAAAAGTTATTCTTCTTTAGCGAGCGTGCACCCAATTAACACAATCGCTCTGAGCAAGGTGCTTAGCTGCAACAGTTCAGTGATCCTCGGTGACATGAGCAAGCACCACAATTTCTAGAGTTTCCATATGGACCAAAGGTCAAATTTCCCTGGATTTCAGAGAAAGGGGGGCTTAGAAGTGGGAGGCAGTCCACAACCATGGCACAAAAACCAGGACCATCATTTGCATCCTGGGCCCCAGCACAGCACCAGGTCCATCCTTCAGTCCAGGAGTCTGACTTGTGATGCTCCAGCCTCACACAGCCACACCAGCTCCACTGGTCTGCTTAGGAGCCTCTAATCACCCCATCAGCCACAAAGCTACAGCAGCTCTTGCTCTGGGCACCAGCCTTGAACAGGCAAGGGCTTTAAAGGCCTTCCAGAGGGAGGGAAAAAGGCAAGAAGATGACAGCTCCAGAGGATACAGCTTCAGAGGAAAAAAAATTATGAGGCCTAGAGAAGGGTCCAGGGAGAACTAGAGGGGAGAGTGTCCCCCTAAGATTGTCAAGTAGCTGATTAGCTGTGAAACCTGAAATAGAAGTCAGGATTCCTGACTCCAGGCCTGGTGACTTGAACTCCTGGCACTTCTTCCTTGAAGCAGGTACCTTGACCTACTTCTCAGAAGCCGCAGGGAAAGAACAGCCTATAAAAACAATACCCAAGTCTAGGAGCTAGTGGGTATCTAAGGGCTGAAGAATGCATCTCCACAACACGGAAAACAGCTCACGAGCCGGGTCAGTAGGACGTGCTCTTGGCTAGGTTCCTGGAAGCTGCCTGGAGGGACACAGGGGGACAGAGCTGCTTGCTGCCATGAGATCAGGGCCTGAGCATCTGGGGTACATGCAGAAGGCTGCTGCAGACTGATTTCATCTCTAAACCAGATTTTACCAGAGAGTGAGTGAAGTTTGAGGTATTGATTGCTGACATGTCGGAGTTTAAGGGTACTGAGCAAATTCTCCTACCCTCTTCCCCATCTCTGGTTTACCTTGTGTTCACCCTCTGGGGCAGAGTCAGCTTCCCTTCATTAGTTGCTGCTGCTGCTGCCCGTGGTCCCTGGAGAAGAGGCTCCATTCCCAAGGGAGGTTCAAATCCATGTCCTCTTGCTTCTAGTAAAAAGCTCAGGCATTACCATGCCTTTTGCCCTGACCCTTCTGTCCTTTCACTCTGTCCTTGCTCCCAGCTATCAGGAGGCACCTGTTCTCCACCCATCACCTCCCATCTCCAACCTGTGTGATTCTTGCTTCTACTGGGACATGCTGAAGGACCTGAAGGCCCATGGTGACATTTTCATCCATTGATAGGCATGGCTTAGAAGAAAGGACATGGGAAGCTAATAGCTGATCAGACAGATCATCTCAGAAGGTCAGAACTGGCTTTCTAAACCTTGGCTAAGGAGACCTGTATGACACCACAGCCAGCAGGAACAGGTTTGCCGAGAGCCTGGCCAACATGGTGAAAGTATGGTTTAAATGAAATTGGAGGACGGAGGAAAACCTGACCACTAGGGAAGGATATGGAACGGACATGTGAGATGCTGAACTCTAAGACCAGGAAAGTGTTTCCAGTGGAGGAAGAACACTGGGGCTTCAATGGGCTGGATGCCAACACTCCACAGAAGTTACCCTGGCTCTCCTGAGCCAAACCCAGGCTCCCCAACCTTGTCAACTCATAGCCTTGTATTGGCTTTGGAAAGCACCTCTTCTTTTCTTCCAAAAGATGCTCAGCCTTTGGCAGCCATGCAGTGAGGAATCCCTGGCAATGACCATTTCCCCCTCCCTGGACTTTGCTTAGCCATAGGACCCCTCTTTGATACTCAGCCCCATTTTCAGCTTCTAAATCTTTAGCTTAGCTCTCACTTTTCTGGCTCAGGAAGACAGCTCAGTTCAGTCTCATGACAGGATGGTCAGCAATTCTCAGGTGAAAGTAATAGAGAAGCTCACACATCTATATATCAACACGCATATAACAAAGAAAGTCAGTTTGATGGGGCACCTGGATGGCTCAGTCGGTTAGGCATCTGCCTTTGGCTCAGGTCATGATTCCTGGGTTCTGGGATGGAGCCCTACGGCTGGCTCTCTGCTCAGCAGGGAGCCTGCTTCTCCCTCTCCTTCTCCCACTCCCCCTGTTTGTGCTCCCTCTGCTCGTGCACTCTTTCTCTGTCAAATAAATAAAACCATAAAAAAAGAAAGTCAGTTTGATTTTGAACCCATTAATATCTGGTGTCTGTTAGGTTTGGACTCAGTGGTGCTCTGATTTATGGGACATGCATTTATTGAGAGCATACTACAGCAAGAGATTCTATTAAACATCACGGGGGGAGAGAACTAAGAATGCTCCCACCATCCCGAAAACTCACAGTCTAGTAGAGAAGTCAAGACAGAAAAATGACATATCAGAGGAGGGATCAAAATAGAGTCTCAGGACTCTGAAAACTAAAATGTTGCTTAGAGGAGTTAAGGAAGACAGACATGAATGGGAAGACATCTGTATTCATGGATTAGAAAATTTAATATTGTTGAAATGTCCATAGTGTCTAAAACAATCTTCAGATTCAATACAATTCCTATCAAAATTCCAACAGCATTTTTCTCAGAAATAGGAAAAAATTCCCAAAATTAATATGGAGCCACAAAGACTCTGAATAGTCAAAGCAATCCTGAGAAAGCGGAATAAATTAGAGGCAACACACTTCCTGATTTCAAGCTATATTACAAAGTGATAGTAATCAAAATAATATGGTACCAGAATAAAGACAGGTATATAAACCAATGGAATAAAATGGGGAGCCCAGAAATGAACCCTTACATCTATAGTCAAATGACTTTCAACAAGGGTGCCAACACCATAGGGGAAAGGTTGAGCTCTTCCACAAATAGTCCTGGGACAACTGAATATCATGCAAAAGAATGAAGTTAGACACTTATTTTATACCAAACACAAAGGTTGACTCTAAATGGGTTAAAGACTTAAACATAAGACCAGAAACTATAAAACTCCTAGAAAAAAAGCATACTTGAAAAGCTTTTTGGCATTGATCTTAGCAATAATTCTTTGGATATGACACCAAAAGCATAAGTGACCAAAGCAAAAAATAAAGAAATGGACTATAGCAAACTATGAACTTTATACAACAAAGGAAACAATGAACAAAATGAAAAGGCAGCCTATAAAATGGGATAGAATAATTACAAACCATGTTCCTGGAATGGGATTGATATCTAAAATACATAAGGAACTCATACGACTCAACATCAAAAGAATGAAGAACCTGATTTGAAAATGGGCAAAGGATCTGAATAGACATTTCTCCAAAGAAGAATGGTCAACAGGTATATGAAAAAATGTTCAAAAAAATGTTCAACATCACTAATCATCAGAGAAATACAAATGAAAACCATGAGATACCACTTCAGATAGTTATAAAAAGATAAGAGATAACAAGTGTTATGAGTGTGTGGAGAAAAGAGAACCCTTGTGCACTGTTGGTGGGAATGTAATTTGGTATAGCAAATGTAGAAAACAGCATGGAGGTTACTAAACAAATTAAAAATAGAACTACCATATAACTCAGCAATCCCACTCCTAGATATACATCCAAGGGAAATGAAATCAATATTTTGAAGAGATCTGCACTCACATCCTCATTGCACCATTGTTCACAATAGCCAAGATATGGAAACAACCTAAATGTTCATTAGCATCTTGTTTAGTAGAATGGATTACAGGTGAGGAGCTCATTTCTGTGATTATGCCAATCTCTGAGAAAGTCTAGTCCAATTCTGTACTCAATAACAGAGGGAATAACTATGGGGAATTCAAGGGTTCTAGAGTCCACTGTGAAGTAGATTCTGGCCAAAATTCCACTTATGACCTGACTCCAATAGACCCTCACTTCAACCACTTAACCAATATTAAGTGTTCTGAAGAATTAGTGTTACATCCAAGTCATTGTCCAATAATCCCTAGCTGATCCTTTTTTTATGGCCACAATCCACTTTGGGAAAGGGTGGAAGAAATATAAACTTGTGGTGGTTCTGCACTGTTGTGCCTTAAAAAAACCCCAGGCTTTCCCTTTATTCATGGAGTCTTAGGTCTAGCAATTTGATGTGAGGCTGCCACTCTCTTGTAAAGACTTGAGCCAAATATTTTTTTCAGCAGACCAGGCATTTGGTTTTCAAATGTTTGGTTGGTTTGTTTGCTTGCTTGCTTGTTTCTCTAAAGATTTTACTTATTCATGAGAGACACTGAGAGAGACACAGAGACATAGACAGAGGGAGAAGCAGGATCTCTGCAGGGAACCCGATGTGGGACTCAATCTCAGGACCCTGGGATCATGACCTGAGCAGAAGGTGGATGCTCAGCCACTGAGCCACCCAGGCATCCCTAAAATATTTTTAAATCAAATGGGATCCTAGTGGCTAATCATTCATTTTAGCATAAAAAGAATCCTTGGAGGCCTGAAGCTTCTGATTTATCATACCAGCCTTGCTGCCCATAATGCAAATCAAGTCCCTGTACCACTAGCAATCAAGTGTCACCATTTGGTCTTTGCTGAGCCAGGATCTGTTCACAATAATTGAAATAAAGGAGGGGAGGATGTGAGAGGGTCCATTTCAGTTGTAGCATATCACAGCCATTCCTGGCCTACTTAGAATAGCTGCTAAAGCACTCTCAAAGATTCCCTTCATGAGCATTTTCTGGGCCACCTTGGGAACATAGAGGATATGAAAAATGCCTTCTGATATTTATACTTTTCGGTGTCTTTGAATCTCTTCCTCAATATTATACCACATTGTATCTCAGCTTCACTTAGCATTGTTCTCTACTGTGACTAGGATTTAGGCAACCCACCAAGAAAATAGGTAGAAACACTTCCAACTACTCAAATTAGTATGTTAGGTTCAAATTTCTAGAAAATATATCCATGTCTCTACATTCAGCCTGAATCAAAATGTTGGTTTTCTTCCTTAAAAAAAAAATCTATTCCTCTTTGTGTTTTCCCCCGTATTCATATAAATTAACAAAAGTTTGTGTGTGTGTGTGTGTGTACTTGACCACAGTGGGTTCTAATCATTAACTCCTAGATTGTACTTTATAATTGGCCTCCCTGGGCATGCTGGTACCTAATTCTAGTTATGTTTGGAAATAATGAGGAGTGAAGGGGGTAGAGTAGGGAAGGATAATTGGTTTCTCTTTGCAAGTTAACTCCCTTAGATACATCTTGATGTAAAACAACAATAGACTCATTAGATATTGGAGCAGATCTTGTTTGGACTGGTGGAGGAGGTTCAGTGTGAGGTTTAGGGGAACATGGTCTTCTGAGTTCCTCAGGTTTTTGCATATATTGCCATTCTAGTGCTTGAGGTACACCACTTTCCTAATCAATGCCCTGGACTTTGATATAAGAGATCTAGTGAGGCTGTGAATTCAGCTGAATTTGTAATTCAACAAGTCAGGGACTTTAGCTTTGAGTTATCTCTGTCCTGTGGCTGTAGGAAACGAATTTCTTTTTCATGCAATCTTAGACAATTTGTATGACAATCTGAGAACTTAAGGATTTGAGCTTGTGACTTATTTTCTTCTAAGCAAATTCAATCCAACAGAAGAAGTTATACCATTCTGTAGTCCTTTCATCCCTTTCAACATTCTTGCAGTTTGGCAGGAGCAAATAGTTGGTTCTAATAAACAGAAATCAGGGGCATTATTTATCTTTTTAATTTTTTCCAACCATTGTATATCATGATATTTACTATTGATTATCATGATAATGATATTTACTGCCCTTGGTCTTAAATAACTAAGCGGTGGATTCTCTCTTCCACCCGTTTCCCCAAGATTCTGTTGCTGGCAACCATCTCCCAGCACCAGTTTCTCCCTACTAGTCAAGGTTCGTCCACATAACATAAACCAACTCTGGCTAGCTTAAGCAGCAAAGGAATTCATTAGAATAGTATAGAGTCAACAAGGAAGCCAAAAATCCAAATCCAGCCAGGAACCAAGAGAGATTGGGTATCCAAATACCATCAAGATCATGTCATCAAAATAAGGCCATCATCACTGACACCACCACCACTGGCTACTTGCTGCTGCCACTTTTGGTGTCTCTGACAAAGGATCCCCATCCTCTGCATGTTCTTTCAAACCCAATACTGCAGTAATACAGAACTCCCACCTTCTTATCTTCACAATATTCAAAGTCCTGTACAGTAGCATCTGTTTCACTGATTGCAGACCACATGCTAATACCTTTGGTGGAGAACAAGGAGAGCTGTTTTTCTTGGTTTCCATAGTGAGAGGTGGAGCCTTGTCTCCTATATATGTTGGATCTTTACATGAGAAGAGTGGATGCTAGGTGGTCCCATTCCACTACCCCATCCCTGAAAAAGTCTAATGGTCTTTAAACTGAAACGATTAGAACAAACAGCAAATAGACAAAAGCTAAGGTAGGTGAAAGTAATTTATTAGAATTAATTATTTTAACAAGTGAAAATCTCCATACCTAGGTAAATTTCTAAGATGCTAAGAAGTCTTGGGAAAAATATTGCAAAGTAACTATCAATAAGCCTTAAAAATTCATGAGAAACTAGAGAGGAATTGAAATTGAATTGACCTTGTAGGAAGGAAAACTGTGGGTTCTGCTAATTACCAGCTTCGTGTTGAATGCTGAGAATTAATACAATCACTTGGTTAAACAGGGTTGCTTGCTGTGAATACCTAGAAAATGATTAAATGAACACTTGGAGCCAATATGAATTTATTAAGGACCAGTCATAGTAACCATCTTTATTTTCTTTTTGAATCAATCATCAACCAATCAATCAATCCATTAGCCCATTAATTAATTGGTTTTTGACTATTGGTAGAAAATGAGAATGTTATGGGTACTGTGTCTTTAAAAAGTTAAAAATACCATTATTTGCTTTTACTATAAAAAGAAACCATGGTAATTATGGAAAAGTAGATAGAATTTTCTAGTGAAATGAACTCTATTATCCATGCTTCCTCCCCACTGAAGTTACATTAAAAGAATAAGAAATATAAGAATCCACAAAGAAAAAGAGACTAAGAGAAGAGAGAAAAGGATCATAGAGGACAGCACATCTTTGGAAGATGGAAAATAAGTGGATGCATGGAACTGATTTGGCAGCACATACAGAGTAGAAAGCAAGTGCCTACAAAGAAGATGCCAATGAAAACAAGGCAATTTGGATAACCGAACTCCAGGAATTCTCAGGAATCAAAGGCAGTAAGAACCAGATGTAGAAGTGGAGCTGAAAACAGGAGAATTGGATACAACTCCTGTCCACTTACATTTCTGATCATATTTTTGCGAGTTGCTTTTAAATAGGAACTGAAAGCAAAAGATACTCAGATGCTTAACAAAAAGATCTAACATGAAAGAGAACAAAATACAAAACAAACAGTAAAAAGGACTTGCAGGAATTAGAGGCAATACTGGTAGTAGGAGAAACCTTTACATGTAACATCACCAGAGAGGGAAGAAAAGATATTACATCAATGAAAGATGGCTTTTATTTTATTGTAGAGACTTATCTGTTTATTGTACAGGGCAAGGGGTAACCAAGTGAATAGATCTTCCATTAACACGGACACTCTGGATTTTTTGTTTGTTTTATATACTAGAATTTTAAAAATGGTTTAACAAAATGTTAAAGGGCTCTAGACTGAGTTTCAAAAATTAATCTTTAAATTTATTTGTTATTGAAGTATACTCAACACACCATGTTACATTAGTTTCAGATGTACAATATAGTGATTCCACAACTCTATACATTATGCTATGCTTGCCACAGTTGTAGCTTCCTTCTGTTACCATACTTTCTGTTCAAGCAACAGAAAGTAATACTAGATAACTTAAACAAAAATGCAATTCATTATAAGGTTATGGGTATCTCACCAAATCAAAGACATAGGTGAAAAATCGGAATCAGAAAGGGCTGGAGCCAGGGCAGCTCTGGGTTCCTGGCAGCAGGAATGTTGGATCAACCAGTTGGATGAAGGCATGACTGCTGTGATGCATGTTTCAACTTTTTGTTTTTAAAGTGCTGGGAGGGAGAGGAGCCTACTTGTCCTAGGTTGGGTCAAGGGTACACTCTCTGGCTAGGGAAGCAAAAGGTCCATTATTAGATAGTTTCACTAAACATACATCAGTAGAAAAGGGAAGTCTCCCCCCTGGAATGTCAGAGTAATATTATCAGGAGAGGGAATAAAACCCAGGGAACAAACCCAGCAAATTTCTATAATATCAATGGCTAAAGATAAGTTTGGAAACAATGAATCTGCAAAATTTTTATTTTTTTGCAATGACAAAGAATAGTCCATTGGAAGTATATGCAAAAATGTATTCAATCAATTACCTCTCATGGGACATTAAGATTGTTTTCTATTTTTTGCTTTTATAAATAGTACCTTGACAAACATCTTTAGACCCCAGCTTTTGCAGGCATCTTTATTGAAAAGTGGTCGTCTAGAATCCTTGTGGACGAGATGAAAATTTCTAGGCTGGATGACTTCATATGAAGAATGCTGCTGATCCATTGATGTTGACTTGCAGAGACTTTACTAAAGTTCTGTGGACTTTGCCCTTGGCCTCTTTTTGTTCTACAACTTTATGGATGATTTAGATATGCCATTAAAAAATGTGCTTAACAAATATGTAGATGCCATAGATGTAATAATAATAATAAATATGGTAGAATATCATCAAACTTCAGAATGAAGGGCGGTCCGGGTGGCTCAGCGGTTTGGCGCCGCCTTTGGCCCAGGGGTGATCCTGGAGTCCTGATTCAAGTCCCACATGAGGCTACCTGCACAGAGCCTGCTTCTCCCTCTGCCTGTGTCTTTGCCTCTCTCTCTCTCTCTTTCTTTCTCTCTCTCTCTCTCTGTGATCTCAAGAATAAATAAAATCTTAAAAAAAAAAAAAAAAGAAAAAGAAAAAGAGAAATCAGTCACCTACTGACCCAGCTCACTATCAGTCAAATAAGGGTCTGGTGATCTTTACCAAACTTCAGAATGATCCTTATGAGCTGAAATACCAGGTCTAAGCCAACAAAATTAAAACTAACAGGAAGAAATGTTAAAGTTCTGCTTTTTTTTTTTTTTAATAAAAATCAATTGTTCAGAGACAGGAAGGGTAAATGCCATTTGGACAGAAATTCACACAAAAAGATCTGAAGATTTTATTAAATGCAAAGTCAGTATGGCTCAACAGAATGATAATCAAAGCCAGTGTGATCTTAGAATGTATTAAAATAAGTAAAATATCTAGAACTTGGATGCTAGCCTCCCATATCTTTTGCTCTGGTCAGACTGGAGTGTTGGGTTTTAATTTTGACTGATTATACTTTTAAAAAGAGTAACAAACTGGAGTGCATGCAAGGAATGGCATCCAGTGGGTATAATGATAACTTACTGAGTGCTTACTATATGCCAAGCACCATGCCAAAGACATTAAAAAAAAAAAAAACACATGAAAGAGGTATAATTTTACAGATAGGGAAACTGAGTCATAGGATGCTCAATAACTTGCTCAAGGTCACACAGCTAGTAAGTTAAAAATCAGAGACTGGAACTCGTGAGTCCAACCCGGGAGATTGCTGTCACCCATCTCATCACACACACTGCTATTTTGTGAAGCAAAACAGGTAACTCCACCACGTAAGTGTGATTTGAGGGACTCTGAGCACATTGTCTGTAGTGAAATATCTCACTGGCTAGCTGGACCACACAAACAGGCACATTATGCACTTGCTCTTTATATCTAAACCCAGAAATCTTAATACTTTGCAGATTGAAAGTCAGCTAAAAAAAGATTTTGATAAAAGGAAGAATTGTTCAAGGGTGCTAGATAGTGGAATTCATTCACTCAACAGCTAGTTGAGTGCTACATCGAGAACTACAATGTACTTGGCAGTGTGGTAGGCCTGATAACATAATGATGAAAAAGACTAATGTTTTTCTGCTCTGGCAGAGTTCACCTTCAATGGAGGGTTGAAAAATACAGTTGATCCTTGAACAGCACAGGTTTGAACTGTGCGGATCCACTTACATGTGGATATTTTTCAATAATTACAGTATGGTACTGTAAATATCTTTTCTCTTCCTTATGATTTTCTTAGTAACATTTTCTTTTCTCTAGTTTGCTTTAATGTAGGTATACAGTATATAATACATATACAAAACATGTTAATCAAATGTTTGTGTTACCAGTAAGGCTTCTGGAAAACAGTAGGCTATTTGTAGTTAAGTTTTGGGGAGTCAAAAGTTATATGTGGATTTTCCACTGTGTGGGGGTCGGCGCCTCTAACCTCTGCATTGTTCAAGGGCTGCTATAATGAAATCAGTGATGGTAATAAGTGTAGTTGGTGAATTAGGAAGGAAGGAGAACCATGGAAACCTTCCTCAGTCTAGAGGGGTAGGAGTTTAGGGGTAGGGTGCATTTCCTTGGGAAGTGAAGGCCACGTTAAAACTTGAAGGGTAAGTTCAACTTTACCCAAAGGAGGAGATGGAGAGAAGGAAGAGAGTTTTCTGGGCAAGGTTCAGATAATTCCAGTAAGAGGTGGGGATGGCCAAGGTATGGGCTGTAGGGTGAAGAGAGGATGGATTTTTCCAGAGAGTGGTATGCATACTATTTGATCAGTACCTGAGATTATCACATGTGCTCCACAGATATGTATATCATACTAATTATGTGCTTATTTTAATATATATTAGAAATATATAAAACTAGCATATCAAACTTGATTTCCTGGATGGTATTATTTAAGATGAAACTAGATACTTACATTTTAAAAAGAAAGTCAGTTATAAATATTAAGCAAATAATGGTACTGGTGGCAGAAAGCTCTTTATGGGTGGGGAGCAGAGCTGCAGAATTGCTGAGGGCACCACGTTGCCTAGGGTCAGCCCTGCCAGTAACAACCGTGTCCTGCCCCTCCCTTGACCCACCCTTGGACTCTTTCTGTACACAATGTTTGCCCTGAGTCTTAGCCTCCTTTGTTTTATTCTTGAAATTTCTCACTCTGCCTGTGTGTGAACAGCTCTCTCTCGCCATGTCCTCAATATAGGCATTCCCTGACTTAGGATGATTCAACTTATGATTTTTCGACTTTACAATGGTGCGAAAGTGATGTGCATTCAGTTGAAACTGTACTTTGAATTTTGAATTTAGATATTTTCCCTGGGCTGGCGATATACAGGATGAACCTCTCTCATGACGCCTGGCAGTGAGCACAGCACCCAGTCAGCCACACGACCATGAGGGTGAACCATCCACACACTGACAGCCCTTCTGCACTTATATGACCATTCTTTTCCTTGTTTTCAGTGCAATCTTCAATAAATTACATGAGATAGCCAACACTTGAGCATAAAATAGGCTCTGCCTTAGATAATTTGGCCCAACTCTAGGCTAATGGAACTGTTCTAAGCACATGGAAAGTGGGTGACATTGTGTAGGTTAAGTGTATGAAATGCATTTTTGACTTACAGTATTTTCAACTTAACAAGGGATTTCTCAAGATGTAGCCCCATTGTAAATTGAGGAAGATCATAATCAGCTTTTGCAGCTCCCTAATTCAGGCTATTGATAAGCCTTTCAGAGCTCTTAAAAGAGCTTTTTCAAACAAACATATATCCTTTTATCTTAAAGTTTTAGAGCATGCCTTCTTTGAAACACAGTGGTGGACAATTTCCATGTTCCTTCTCTTCCTCTCTGCCATGCCCATACCCAAACCACCATGTTCCTTAGCCTCTCCAGCTTCATGTGGATTCTCATCCTGGGTCATATTATAATTTTTTAAAGATTGTATTTATCTCTTCATGAGAGATACAGAGAGAGGCAAAGGCATAGGCAGAGGGAAAAGCAGGCTCCCTCCGAGGAGCCTGACGTGGGACTCAAGGCCAGGACCCCAGTATCATGCCCTAAGCCAGAGGCAGACCTCAACCACTGAGACACCCACGCATCCCCTAGGCTGTATTATTTACACTTCAGCAGAATCAGAGTGGAGAGCTCAGTTCTAGTGTGACGACCCACCACGGTCCAAGCGCCCACAGCCGAGCAGAATGACCGTGTCTGCGATTATGGCTCAGCAGCCCTGTAGCACCTGCCTCCTCATAGCTGCTGGGGGCCAAGCACTTATCCAGACATCACGGCTCCCTGTTGCGACAAGGACTATGCCAGAGCGACTGTCACACAGGTATGATGCACAGTAGAGAATATGGGGACAGGCAACACACACACATACTGAGTTCAGCCAGAAACAACCATAACGATAATCTTCTATGTGGAGCTGGGATCTGTCTCACACCTCTAGCCCCAAGCCAGGGAAGCATACTATGCCTGGTTCAGGCCCAGGATAATGGAAGGGAGACAACTGTGTCATCACAGTGATCTGGAACTAGCCTGGCTAAGTCAAAGAAACATACCATCCTTGCTCATGCCTCCCTGTGACCCACAGGCAGCTCTGGGAATAAGAAGTTCTGCTCCCTGACCACATGGTGTAAGGGACAGCCAGAGATTTAATTCTAGGATATCACAACGATCATTTTGGAACAAATAGTGAAGTGGAAAAACAGAGTGCTGATAGAAATGCCCCTGGGGACTGACAGTCCCATGGAGGAGACCGTGTTCCCAGGATATCCCCGGCCCCACTTCAACTTTGAGTCAAAGCTATTTTCTCTTCCTGTTCTGAGACCAGAGGATTCAGGTGTTAGGAATTGCAGGGTGATAAGGAGGTCTCCAAGGGCAATAGAAATCATTGGAAAAGCATCTGTGAGCAACTCCTGTTCCAGTTTCTTCCTAATGTCTATGAATAGATCATATTAAATAATGTAACTGAACGAAGTTTAAAAAAGAAAGACCACAGAATGTGAAAATGATTTATGACAAATATAACTCGTGGGAGCTTACATTCCTAAAACATCTAGATCTAATAAAAATTTTTATGGCTAATCTTTAGCTTCTCTGTGGCAACTGGTCAGAGTGTAAAAGGATAAGTATAGACAATTTTATATGCAGGAAAATAGAAACTATGGCCTAAGCCTCTGATAGAAATTAGATAAATACAAATCAAACAGCTTAGATATTTATATATATATATATTTAAATATTATATACTTACAAGTCTAGCAAAAATGAAATAATAAAAGCCAGCATCATTGAGTAAAGAATTCAAAGGAAAAAAAACTTGCACAATGATACATTCACAGCATTACTTATGATGCCAAAAATAATTTAGGAACAATCTCTGCACAATAATCCCTGGGGACGCTTGGGTGGCTCAGTGGTTGGGCCTCTGCTTTTGGCTCAGGTCTTGATCTTGGGGTCCTGAGATCCAAGTTCCACATCAGGCTCCTTGTGGGGAGCCTGCTCCTCCTTCTGCCCATGTCTCCGCCTTTCTCTGTGTCTCTCATGAATAAATAAATAAAATCTTTTTTTTAAAAAGAAACAATCCTTAAAGCTGTCACAGTAAAGATAATTGAGTGAACTGTGGCATAATCAATAAAATGGAATATTATATAGCCATTAAAAGTAATAAGCATGATGGTCATAGAAATGTACATATTCAGAAAATTGCAGAAATACAGGGAGTGTGTTAGGCAACAATTTCAGAAGAATGTACATATTCAAATGAGGGTTAGAAGCGATTTCAGAGAGACATACTTGGTTTATGGAATTTCCTTTTCTGTGAAGTGCATAATCAAAATATATGCATTTATAGACATACAGCGCATGAAAGAGGGGATGGAGAGTAATTTCTTCTTTCCCCTTGCTTCCCAGGGAAGCCATGAAAACGAATTAAGTGGTTTGAACTGCTTGGCTCAAAAGTATTATATGCTTAGATGAGTGAATGGTTCAGGTTCTTCCTTGGAAATAGTAAACAATATCCATCTGTCAACTGTTAGGATGTTTTTAAATTAATTTAATGACATTAGAAAGTGCTCATATGTTGGCAAATTGAACTCCAATTAAAAAAAAAAAAAGAAAAAAGAAAGTGCTCATGATTAATGCTGAGGGGGTTTTTGGAAGTTCTAGAATGCATTCCCCTACATGTCTCACCCACTCCTCTCTCTCACATTCACACACACACACACACACACACACACATACACAGTACATTAAAATTAAACTTTATTATTTGGCATTACTAAGAAAGGAGGAGAAGGAATCTCCAAAGTAGTTACCATATGGGTTCCCACAACTCTTCTATTTAATTCATTTCCTTACTCCCTTCAATTTGTTGTCCCCAAGTATACGCACTTGCTATACTCACACCTCCTACCAATCCCACCACCACTATCCAGAAGCAGTGATAGAGTATCATAAACTGAGATATTCTATTTCTTCCCCTTGTCTTTTATTTATCCCGATATTCTCTTGTATTGGATTGATAATGTAACAGGCCAGCCTTATATCAGAATAAGAAATGAGCCACGAGTTGTCGCATCATTTGGAAAAAATCTTATATGAAAACAGTGAATCTTTTCATTATATAAGGAGATATGAATAGTGATAAAGAAACATTTAAATATTTCATTTTCATATATGTTAATATTTTAATATTTCACTTCTTTCATTCTTGAAGATAGAATGTGTTTCATCCTAGGAAAATTCCCAAATGACCTCCCATGCTTGTAAAATTCTGAAAAAGACTTTGCAGGATGGTGATTTGTCCTGTGCCCCCACAAGACAGTGCCCACAATGTGTTAAGTTTAAAAAAAAATCAAAGAAATAATGCATATGATTCAGTTAAAAATAAAAATACAACAATAAGTATATAAGACATCAGCTAGGCAACATGCACACGTGTGCGTTCCTGACCATTCAGAAAAAGAAATTTAATAGTGGCTGTCAGTGAAATGGTGTAACTGTGGACAATTTAAATGTTCTTCTACATAATTTCCCCCAATTTTCCACATTTCCTATGATAAGCGTTTGGTAGCTTTGTAACAAAGAAAAAATCAGAAGAGCTATCAATGGAAAGCGATTCTGAGTGTCTGGGGAGAAGCTCTGCCATGAAGTCAGGGAGCAGATGCAGGCAGGAGCCACGGTCAGGAGCTGGCAGCTACGGCAGCTCCACTTCAGGAGAAATGTGAGAGAGAACTGTATCTAGTCAAGGACAGGCTGTCAAGGGAGGGTGGCCAAGAGGGCTGGAGAAATAAATCAGACCTGAGAGAACAAAATGGCAGATGTGACAAAATTTCACTAATGCTTAGCTCAGATGGCTCTGAGTAACATCAATATGGAAGGAGAAGTACAACTCTGCACTCGCAGAAGGTTACAAAGGACCACAAGGGATGTCTGGTTCAATCTCCATTTCAGAAAAGAGTCCCAGAAGGGTTAACTTCATCCATTCATAGCTGCTTTGTGGCAGAGCCAGGATTAGAACCCAGGGTCCTGAGGCCCCAAAATACTGATTTTCCTGGGAGGTCTGTGTTTCTTTTGATTCCAACCTTCCTCCCCAAACTCACTGCCACTGTCTTGGATCAAGCTTTCATTAGGTTTTCTGCTTCCCCTCCTTTTTATTCTTTCTCATTGTGTTAAACCTACAAAAACCATGAAAGAATAGCACAAGAGCTCTTGTATCCTTCACTTAAACATAAATTATTAACATTTTGCCATATTGCACTCTCCTTCTCACTCCCCCCCTTATAGGACATAGATATGAAAGAGCACCCATACATATCACACATATGTCACATAGGCCAAAGCATCTGTATAAAACATATGTGTACATATATACAATTACACATTTGATAGAGCCATTTGAAACTAGGGTGGAGATATCAAGACACTTCACTTCTCAGTTCTGCAGCATCACCTGAGAGTGATGACATTCTCCTATGTAGGAATGATGTCTCATTACCACACTAAGAAAACTATTTTCTAATATTTAGTTCATATTCAAATTTCCCCAGTTGTCCCCAAAATGTCTTTTATAGCTGTTTCAAGTTTTTGATCAGAGATTTCATTAAGTGTTACCTATGTCTGTGATTGCTGGGTCTCCTTAACCTCTTTTGATTTAGAACATGGCCTTGCATTTTGTATTTCTGTTTTCCATACACTACATTTTTAAAGAGTTCTAGCCATTTTCCTTAGAAAATCTCCCACATAATGGAATATTACTCAGCCATTAGAAATGACGAATACCCACCATTTGCTTCGATGTGGATGGAACTGGAGGGTATTACGCTAAATGAGGTAAGTCAATCGGAGAAGGACAAACCTTATATGGTTTCACTCATACTTGGAATATAAGCAATAGTTAAAAGGATTATAGGGGAAAGGAGGGAAAATGAGTGGGAAAAATTAGAGAGGGTGACAAAACATGAGAGACTCCTAACACTGCGAAATGAACAAGGGGTAATGGAAGGGGAGGCGGGTGGGGGGATTGGGTGACTGGGCACTGAAGGGGGACTTGACGGGATGAGCACTGAGTGTTATACTATAAGTTGGCAGATAGAACTCCAATAAAAAAAAAAGAACTCCAATAAAAAATTTATTACATATAATATATTAAATATATGGGATCCCTGGGTGGCGCAGCGGTTTGGCGCCTGCCTTTGGCCCAGGGCGCCATCCTGGAGACCCGGGATCGAATCCCACGTCGGGCTCCTGGTGCATGGAGCCTGCTTCTCCCTCTGCCTGTGTCTCTGCCTCTCTCTCTCTCTCTCTGTGTGACTATCATAAATAAATAAAAATTTTTAAAAAATATATAAAATATATTAATAATATTATATTATAATATACATATAATCATTATATTATATTAATAATTATATATTATAACAATATTATATTAATATATAATATATTAATAAAATATATTATTTTATATATAAAGAAAGTCTCCCACATTCTGGGCTTGTCTGTTTCTTCATGATTAAATTCAGGTTACACATCTTTGGAATGAATACTATATAAGCGATATTTTGTGTCTCTTACTGCATCACAGCAGAAGGCGCAGAACATCGGATTGTTCATTGTGCTAAGCTTGGCCTCAAGGTTTAAGGGATGGCCAGCAGATCTTTCCACTGGAAAGGCACGGATTCTCCTTTGCAATTAGTAATCCAGGAAGTGATTCTTTAAGATCCTAGCGTCAGTGGATAATCACAACCCTTGCTTGAATTGGGATTGCAAAATACTGATTTTGCTACCTCTTCTATTTTATTAGCTCCTATTTTATTCTCTGTAAAGAAGTCCTCCCCATGTCTTACATGCTCTCCCACGGCAGTGTTCTGACTACTTTTCCTGCCTCCAGTCTGGCTCACTCCGCTCCATCTGCTGCCAGGAGCAGCATGCTCAATTGCAAATCTGGACACATCCATGCCCTGTTTAGAATCCTTCAGGGATAAACTCAAATCTGTGAGTTTGGTGCAGGGCTCTGTGATCTATCTCCAGCCTACCTCTTGAGCTTCATCACTCCTTGAACTCCTTGTGTGCACTACTCAAGTTATCTACACTTCTTCAGACACAGTACTCTACTTCGCGCCCCTGTTCCCCTGGATGCACTAGTCCATCTGCCTGCAAGACTTTTCCCCATTCTCCAACATCATCTGACTCCCACTTGTTTTTCAAGCGTTGGCTCATCCATCTGCTACTCTGACACTGACCCTAGAGTTAAATAGGTGCCTTTTTTTTGGGGGGGGGGTGTCTCATGGCACCTGTGCCAACGCCTATCATTACATTTGTGGCCCTACATTGAAAATGTTTCCTGGTTTGCTTGCCTTTATCAACTGATTGTAAGGTCCTTGTGAGAAGAAATTTGTCTTTTACCTCTATATGAAAGAAATCTAGCATGTCTGGTGTTAAGTAAGCGCTCAGAAAATAGTTTCTGATAAAATAATTCATGTTTCCTCAAATTATTAAATAATGTGATCAGCTTCAGAACAACTAGATTATATGCTATTTAAGGACAAAAAGCATGTCTTATAAATCTCTGTATTGTTCACATGTCCCACCCAATTCCTTGCTAATTTGTGTGGGTTTTTTTTAAGATTTTATTTATTTATTCATGAGAGATACACAGAGAAAGGCAGAGACGTAGGCAGAGGGAGAAGCAGATTCCATGCAGGGAGCCTGATGTGGGACTCGATCCCGGGGCCATGGGATCACGCCCTGAGCCAAAGGCAGACACTCAACCGCTGAGCCACCTAGGCGTTTCTTCCTTGCTGATTTGGATTAGCTCTTCAGCAAGTAGGTTGACATTTATAAAAGTGTATAGATACATTGCTTTCTACCTGCCTGGTACCTTTTCCTTTTGAGAATTGTTCCTTTTCTGTTTAACAGGATGGCCAATCTCTGGCCTGGTCTTCCCACACATGGTGGGCACATTATGTGAGCTAGCCATTAAAGGATTTCATCCCACTGACTGCAAAGATTGGTTCTCTTGGCCCAAGCCAAATCTATCAGAGTCATCCCTGGGACCTTTGAAGGAGCTAGCAAGGAAGTCATGAAGGGAAAACAACGTAATGGCTACTGCTGCCAGAGGTCATCTTTGCTACAGGTGAGGAGAACCTACCAGGGCAAACTAGTCAACAATGGGAAGACAGAACTAATGACTTTATTTAAACCTCTAACCCCAGTCACAACTGAAGTCATGTTTAGGACTACCTGGTACATGAGTCAACAAATCTCTTCCTTCTTGCCTTTTTAAAAAAAAAAAAAGATTTTATTTATTTATTCATGATACACACACAGAGAGAGAGAGGAGAGAGAGAGAAAGAGAGAGGCAGAAACACAGGCAGAGGGAGAAGCAGGCTCCATGCAGGGAGCCGGATGAGAGACTTGATCCCAGGTCTCCAGGATCACGTCCTGGCGCCAAACCACTGAGCCACCCAGGGATCCCCTCCTTCTTGCCTTTTATTTTTTATTTTATTTTATTTTTTTAAGATTTTATTATTTTATTTATTCATGAGAGGCACAGAGAGAGAGGCAGAGACACACAGAGAGAGAGAGAGAGAGAGAGAGAGACAGGCTCCATGTAGGGAGCCCAATGCGGGACTCCCCATGTCTTACATAATGGGACTCCAGGACCACCCTGGGCCGGAGGCAGGCACTAAACCGCTGAGTGACCCAGGGATCCCCATCCTTCTTGCCTTTTAAGTTGACAAAATTCTGACAAATATACAAGATCTGATTCCATGACATTCCACATTTGGTCAAGCAGGTAAAGTGAGATGAAGAATGAGAATTTAGCCTTCATTTAGTCCTTTCTTGATTTGGAGAAACCAGGTAAGGTGCTATTTTAGTGAGGTTTCTCCAGAGGGGAAAAACCCACTAGGATATATAGTTACATATAAAAGATTTGTTGTAGAAATTGGCTTATGGGAAGTCCTACAATCTACTATATACAAGCTAGAGAACCTGGAAAGCCAGTGGTATAATTCATTCCTAGTTGAAATATCTGGGAACCACAGCTGATGGTATAAATCTGAATCCAAAGGCTTGAGAATCAAGGGCCACTGGTATAAGAACAAAGAGTGTGGGATGTTCCAGGGCAGGAAAAAAATAGATGTCTCAGCTCCAGTAAAGAAAGCAAATCACCCTTCCCCTTCCTTTTGTCCAACTAGGACCCTCAATGATTGGATGATGCCCATCCGTGTTGGAGAAAGCAGATCTTCTTTATTCAGTCTACCAATTCCGATGCTAATCTTTTCCAGAAACACCCTCACAGACATATCTGGAAAAAATATTTTACCAGCTTTCTGGGCAGCCCTTAGCCCAGTCAAGTTAACACATTAGGTTAACCATCACAAACACCTGAATTAGCACCATCTCTGCAGCCCAGGAAGAGAGCTTTTATCTAGGCTGCTTCTCACATGCCTCAAAGGATTTGAGGTATATTTGGGGGCCCCATCCTCATATTCCTGTTCCCTAAGTCTCTTTCAAGAGGAGCAAAACAGACAAAACATGTCATAAGTGGTAATCACTGGCTTGCATCTTCATTATTTCTGTTCCAGATGATTGATTTCTTCCTCATCATAGCTGGTACATTTCATCTATTTGCTTTTTGAGGCCAATAGTAATATACTCTGCTTCTGGAAGCTCTTGATTTCTGGGGAATTTAAGGAGTTTAGGGTGGATGGTAAGGATCAGGGCTACCTCTAGACACAGAGATGTGGACATTCACTCAAGAACCTGTTGAGTTAAAAATGCCGAATACATTTCAGGAAACCATCCCTGGGGACATTTCCTAGCTTTCACTTTACATTTCTGGCATAAGAGGAAGTGATCAAGGTGGGGCTTCTCTTAAGTGGCCTGCAGAGCTCGGTGACCACAAAAGGGGGGATAGAGGAGACTCTTGGTTTAAAGAGGATTCCCTCATATCCCCCCAATTGGGTATCCTGTGTGGTTATTTCAAGAGGTCAGGAAATAGCCAAACTCTGTAAGAAGAGAATTTTCATGACTTTAATTTGAATTAGCTTAATTAGATGCTTTTCTCCTAACTACTAGCTAAGATAACCCACCCCCAGGGAACCCATAGCTGTGATGAAATGTGGAAGAAGATGAGGAGAAGTCAGTGTGCATTGCTGCCCCAGGGGATCTGGCTGGGGCATTTCGGGATAGAGCACCATGGGGAACATAATTCCCTGGAGAGGAGTAAATTAAAAGGAAAGGGCAATGCAAAGACAGGGGCACAGAAAAGAAATGAGGACACCCAACATAAACTATAATTTCTTTTCAATTTCACTTAAGGCTAGAGCTGCTGGTTGACCTTAAATGTGTCCTTTCTAGAGATGCAGGGGTAAAAAATGATGAGAGTCCATCATGTTATGTCCCTGAGTCTGGTAGAAAGGAAGACGGCCATGCCTACTTTCATTTCCTAGGAATCTATTCCAATTTTGAACTTTAATTTTTCTGACCTTGCTACCAAATTTCATGCTGAGGCAAGTGGCAGAAACCTGGCCAGGAACAGGGAAGATTGATGGAGGAGAGCAGAGCTCATCTCTTCAAACCTGTTGCTGTGGTCCCATTCTGCCCTGGACTCCAAGTTGAAAAAGACACAAAAGGGTGATGGCCATCAGCTTCAACAGAACCATACCAATTAAAAAAACAAAAACAAGTTGGCGAGCTCAGGGAAAGGAAGGAAAAAAAGACTGTGTTTCCTTTCTGCCTGCAGGACTGGATTCTGAGGGCATATTTACTTCCTCAGAGTCCCTGGATTTATATAATTCGAGGACCTGGGGATTCCAGAGCATTACCTCATAGCAACTATTAAAAAGTACCACGAGCACTGTTTCCCCAGAGGGTGTGGGAGGAAGGATGAGAAGTGAGACACAGAGAAGAGAGAGGGAAGGTCACGGGCTGGCACAGCTAGGGGTGGCCACTCTTTCCTCTTGGCTCCTGTAACTGGGGCCAGGTGACACACAGGCAGACGATTAGCTTAAGATCTGTACAGTGCACCACATTCAGAGGAGCTTTCTCCAGGCAGGCAGGTTAGAGCCCTGATCTGCTGTTTCACCTATACACCTGCTCAGGCTCTACACATACAGCCCCTCTGGCCTCCCCTGAGTAGCCACGGTCAGCTTGTAGCACCGATTCTCCTGGGGTGGCTGCTGCCCCCGTGGCCATCACTGCCACAATTCCAGAGGAGCTGGGGCTGTGCAAGCCAAGGAGCTGTCCCTGCAGTCTCCTCAGATGCCTGTAAAGAGCCAGAGCCACTGCACACGGCTCTCCCCGGCAAGGGAAAACCAGGGGAAGGCTGAGCCTGTATCCCTGACTAACAATCACGCCTTCAGGATGGGAGGCAGTGACTCAAACTGTGTGGAGGCACAGCAAATGGAAGAAAGAGTGGGAGGGAGGGAAGGGACAGGGAGGAAAACACAGATGCAGGGCGGAGAGGAAGGAGAGAAAAAGCAAAGGAACAAAGGCCTTGCAACTTTGAATCTGTAAAGATGTCCTACCCCGTGGTCTCTGCAATCATTAATGTACAAAACAAAACAAAACAAAATATCTTCACACGATGATCCAGCAGTCCAGTTTGATGTCACTTAGGAAGGAAGAGGAGACTAAAGTCATAAAAGGTTATTACTATAATACAGCAACTGTAACTTGCAATACAACCTCATATATACCGCACAGGCAAATTCAGTGTTCTACAGACTCTGAAATCTTAAGGACAAGAACCATGGCTCCTTTTAAACTAAAAAAGTAGTAACACACACCAAAACTGTTTTAGTTTGGTCTCATTCCAAGAAAACAAGCCTGGCCAGGAAGGATATTTAAAGACAAATTAAGTTCAGTTTTTCCACAGGAAGTTGATATGTCCTGGGGTATATCATTTGACATGTGTTCTTTCTGATTGCTTGTAATCATAACAAGCTATGTTATAAGAAGGGATTTGTTTTATATGTGCACTTATGCATCTATGTGGACACATAGATTGTGTGTGTGTGTGAACTATATTTCTAGAGCTATATTTAAAAGTTCGTTTTGGGGTGCTTGCGTGGGACAGTCAGTTAAGCATCCGACTCTTGGTATTGGCTCAGGTAGTGATCTCTGGGTCGTAGGATCAAGCCCTGCATCAGAGAGTCTGCTTAAGTCTTTGTCCCTCTCCCTCTGCCCTTCCCCCCCAGTCATGCACACTCTCTCTCTAAAATAAATAAATAAATAAATCTGTAAAAAAAGAAATAAAAGTTCATTTAATATTCTAGGATAGTGGTTCCAATTCTGCAAGATCTAAAATTAACTTTTATTAAAAATATTTGTAACATCCTGAAATGAAATTCACAGGCAATACAGATAACATAATCACATCACTTCCTAAAATTGATATATTCTTGTGATGTAAAGAAGAAATAGGGCAGCCCGGGTGGCTCGGCGGTTTAGCGAAGATCCTGGAGACCCGGGATCGAGTCCCACATCAGGATCCCTGCGTGGAGCCTGATTCTCCTTCAGCTTTGTCTCTGCCTCTCTCTCTCTCTCTCTGTCTCTCATAAATAAATAAAATCTTTAAAAATAAATAAATAAATAAAGAGGGGTGCCTAGATGGCTTAGTTGGTTAAGCACTACTTTTGGCTTAAACCATGATCCCAGAGTCCTGGGATCAAGTCCCAGGCCTAAGTGGGGAGCCTGCTTCTCCCTCTTCCTCTGCCTGCCCCTCCCCCTGCTTTCTCTCTCTGTCAAATAAATAAATAAAATCTTTTTAAATTAAAGAACAAGAAATAAAGAAAAGTAATTTATGATGAAACAGTTTGTATTTTAATACATAAATATTCAGGCACAGCTAAGCCAGAAGATATTATAAAACAGGCAGATGCTTGTGACTACTTATAATGAATAAGTTTGGATTTAAGAAGAGTAAGATGACATTCATCTGAATGCTGTTGATCTTTTATCTTTCTAGTTAACATTTAGAAATAAAGGTTAAACAAATATGTTTCTACAAACCATTAAAACACCGTAGATCGGACAGACACAAATGCTGGCTGATATAGGTATGTTGATTCAAATTCCACAAATGATATGATTTTTTGAAACTTTGAGCAACCCTAGTTAAAGTTTCCAACAAAACAAAGTGTAATGTTCTTTCAATTTAACCAGCAACTGTCTGCAGTTGCACTTGAGAAAAATTCTGTATATACATTTAGGCCATGTAAACTGTGCATGCATGTGTTCATATGTAAAATGGAGTTCACCTCTTGGCTTGGATAAGTATAAGAAGGATTTCTCCTACATGAATTTCTGGTGGCATGGGAAACCTGTGTGGGATGGGGGAAGTTCTCCATTGCATGGGCCTGTCTACACATTACACAGTGTCCAGCATCTCTGGCCCCCGTACTACAACCCACTGGCGTTCTTCAGTCATTGAGGCAAACAAAATGGCACTCACAGATATCCAAACACCTCCAGGGAGATTGTCCTTTTTCAAGGTTGTTTTGGCTATTCAGAGTTTCTTGAGATTACATATGAATTTTAGGTTGGATTTTTCTGTTTCTGAAAAAAAAAATGTTACTGGGATTTTGATAGAGATGGCATTCAATCTGTAGATCCCTTTGGGTAGTATTGATATCTTAATGATATGAAGTATTCTAATCCATGAATATGATGTCTTCCCATTTATTTGTTCTGTGCCCTTTTTGATTTTTTAACTATTGTGTCAAATTTTGTTTTCTTTGTAAAGATCAGGTTTTCTAAAATCTAAGTTACTGGTCTTACTATGCCCCAAATTCCCACCCATTCCTTCCACTTTCTCATGACTTCTCCATGAGTTCTTTCTCAATATTTCCTGATATAGTGTTGTCAGGTCAAGAATCTATCAGATCTCCTTTCCACAGACTAAGATTTCCAGCAGGGATGCTAATGAAGAGATCCCAGAATTAGGTGAGCTATTGAACTTACCGACTTGTACACTTTTCACCAAGACCAAGATTCTAAGATATCTTTTTCCCTCTTTAGACCATACATCACAAACTTTTTGATAATATTTAATAAATATTAATAACTATTAATAAATATTTTAGGCTTTACAGGCCATATAGTCTGTTACAACTATGCATCTCTGCCAATATAGTGCAAAAGCCACCACAGAGCCATATAAAGAAGTCCTGATACATGCTCCCAGGAGGAACCCTGGAAACATTACACTAATTGAGAAAAACCAGACACAAAAGGCTGTATGATTCCATTTAGATGAAATGTCCAGAATAAGTAAATCCATAGAGACAGAAGGTAGATTAGTGGCCTCCAAGAGCTGGTGGGCAGGAGAATCGGGAGTAACTCTTAATGAATATGGGTTTTTTGGGGGGGATAAAATTAGATAATGGTGATGATTGAACAACTGTGAATATACTAAAAACTACTAACTTGTACGCATTAAAAGGGTGAATCTTACAATATGTGAATTATATCTCAATAAAGCTATTTAAAAAAACAGCTATGGACAATATGTACACAAATGGATGTGGCTGTGTTCCACAGGCTTATTTACAAAAACAGACTGGGTTTGGCTGTAGTTTGCTGAGCTTTGCACTAGACCGTAAGATTCATATAGTCAGAGCTTTGCCTTGTTTATGATTAACCTCCAGGGCTTAGGCTGATAAATAAGTAAGATTTCAAATAAGTAAGCATTCAATAAATGTTTGCTAAGTGAGTGAATTCAAGGCCAACATGGAACCACTATGCTTTTAGTAAGTATCTTGATAACATTCTCTTTGGTGTCTGTAGAAAGCCACATCCAGTTCCATCCACCTGAACTTAGCTTTTCTAAGCCACACAACAACTCCTAGTCTTTATTTCAATCATCTTCTAGTCTCCTATCCTCCAAGAACAATGACCCTGCTTGCCCATTTACTGCTCTGCTGCCATGTAACAACCTTATCTCTCTTCCAGTTCACTGCTTATTCCTCTTATATGTCATCTCCTCTCTTTGCTACCTGCACTTTCTCATTAATCAATTCATTTATTTATTCAACAACAAATATTTATGAAGCACAAAATACTGATTGTTACCTATATTTTCTTCTGCTTCTAAAAAGGGTAGGGCCTAGTGTAACCCCAAAGTTAGCCTGATCTATGATTGATGATCCCCAGTCTCTGCAGGGTGTCACAGTCAAATAAACAGAGTCTAGCAATAAAAAGTATTTAAAGGAAATTGTGATTTCTATTTGCCTCCTTCAAAGACTATTAATAAAGACCTATTCATAATTTATTGTAATACTTCATAAAAAATCTCCTTCTCCACCATTCCTCTTGATGAGACATGAGTCTCTTTAACCATCGTCAATTCTTTTTCTCCCCCCCTCCCCAGTACAGCATTTGTGGTTCTTCACAAAGAGTGATACATATCATTTTAGGCCATCCACTGTTCCTTTTATTTATATTCCAACCCCCTGTTGGGGGAGTGTAATCTTAATGGAGGACTCTAGAGCTGCTGCCAGATTCTTAGTTATTCATAGTTTCTGCCTGAAATTCTTAAGGTTGAAGAATGCAGAATTTCTCTAGGAGAAGTTGCCTTATCATATATAAGAAAGTATATGTTCACTGGGTAAAAGTCCTCAAAATTGCAGGCTTCCACTGGCTGTTCCTCTTTGCTATAGCTAAAGCAAATATGGGGCCATCCCCCATCTGCCCAACTTTTTAATGGTGGTCAATAAATTAGAATCTGAAAAATGCCAAGAAGCCGGTGATTCAGTATTCACACTGATACTGCTTGTGACACATTCTACACTCTGAAAACAAATCAGGCTGTGAAGTCTGTAATCAGAGCCCACTTGGCTTTCATTGCTCCTTGACTGGGTCTGGAAGGCAGCTGACCCCTGTACACTGAAACTCACTGACCAGAGATCTGGCTTGAGGGGTAGAGGCCCAGCTATGCCACTTTCTTTGCTGCTCCAGGACCTAATCGTCCAATCTGTTCTCTTTTCTTAAGAGTCATTCTGGTTTCTTTTTTGCTTCTTCATCCCTGAACAAGTCACCAAAACTGAGAATTCAATGGGACCCTTGAGGCTGTGAATACATCTTGATGACATATTTCCTAGTATACAATCATTCTTAAGTTATCTTGATTATTCAAGTGCCACTGGTTCTCCAGACTTTGTTCCATTGACCTCTGTGAATATCCCACTCTGGCAGGAATACATCGTAGATCTGTTGTCTTCTTCTTTCTGGTTATGAATTTTACATTTCATCCCCCAAATTATCTATCCAACTTGCTGTTCTTTCTTTAGAGAATAAAGAAGAATTCACACCAAAATTATGGTTTTTCTGTTTTGAATTCCATAAACACCTCAGGAGGGGACTTTGGAGATTGTCACTTGGCTAGTGGCATTTCTAGGCTCCCAGGGATTTTCACTTACATAGCAGTGCCTGGACATATGTTGACCATGAATCAAGTACTTTTCTCATGTCCCTAATCTTTCCGTTTCTGTACATTTCTTGGATCTCTGGCAACCATTAGCCTGAAGCAGTGATTCCAAAGCCCACTTGATACCAAATGCCACAGCAGCTGTGGATGCTCATACCTGGTCTTCTTCACAGATAGAGCTGGGCAGAGCCTTGAGCTGTGACAGACCACCTGCCCCTTTCCACCAGAAGGCAGGTTAAAAACTAGCATCTGGTTTGCAACCACACAGGGACATTTTTTGGCTTCCTCAAGTTAGCGCAACTGTTAATATGGTTCTCTTTCTGGAACCAAATAGCCAGTGCTAAGCAACCCATTCTCTCCCAGTTATATTTGTGATGCTAGTATTTTTTCAGAGGCATTGGATTTTGCAGCCAGAGCTTGGCTCCGTCTTTCCTCTGTTTCACATTTTAGTTGAAAGTTTTTTGATCAGGTTAGAAGTTCTGTCCTGAACACATTCATCTTTGTCTTATGAGGAGCATGCTGTCCCTTGCTGCCATTCCTTTTGGCCTCAATGATGTAACACAAAAAATCCAAATTCTGTTCTTTGGCACCATCTAATTTGTTGTTTGTTTCCAATATCTTTGCTTCTTTTTATTTTGTCTGAGACGTTTATTTTTTGAATAGTCAACAGCTGCACATGGTACAAAACACAAAAGGTACTAAAGGGCATTCAGCGAGGTCTCCTCCTATTTCCCAATCCTCAGCACTTCTCCCTAGACACCCATGCCAGTCTCTCTGTATGTCCAAAATGGGTGTACAGATTCTTAAAACAAACAAAGCAACAAGAAACCTACACATGGTGATGGTGCTTCACACTTGGCTTTTTCTTCATCCACCTTTTGGAGAGAATTTCCCATCACTAACACAGAGCTGCCTCATTCTTTGTCCTAGACCATAAGAGAGCCAAAGCCCTTCCCAATGGACATACGGGTGGTTTCTGATCTTTTAGTCTTTGTTTTCATGTTCAAAACTATTAACCAGATGAAGAGAGATGAAAATAGCTCTTGAATACCAGCAGCCTCAAGGTTGCCACCCATCCTGTAAGGCTTTATAGGACTCTGTGACATTTCCCACCCAAATCAGGTGATGAGTGTTTAATGACTCTTGGCAAGTTTTCTGTCAGAACCTGGATACTTGCTCAAGGAACAGAACACCTCCTGATGGGGGACAGCAGGCATACATGTGGCTTATTCTGCATACTCATCTCTAGATTCCTCCTCTTCTCTTCTCTCTTATTGTATATGTGATAAAATAGCAAAATAAATGGCAGAAATGATAAGGGACATGAGAGTTTGGAAGAAAGAAATTTTTGTGGGCTAGAGAGAAACAAACAAACAAAAAAGATTCTGGAGAGAGTATCTGAGTGGAGCTGGGCCAGGGGCTGGTAGAGAGGAGGGATTTGTGAACCAAAGGCAAGGAAAACAGTGGCTGACTTAGTAGGTGGAGCATGAAACTCTTAATCTCAGGATTCTGAGTTCAAGTCCCATGTTGCTGTAGAGATTACCTAAAAATAAAATCTTAAAAAAGAAATAAAGGCAAGGAAAACAAAAAGAGCAAAGGGAAAGAAAGGAGAGGTAATAGCAGCTTAGAAGACAGGGAGAACACCAAATAGACTGGAAGAGCATTTCATGCTGAGGAGTGATAGACAATGAGGTAGGTTCCAGAAGGCAGAGCATGGTTATGGACAATCTGAACTCATAGATGGTAAGATTATATACTTCATGTTGGAGGGTCTAAAATAGGTCTTTCTATCCAACAGGACAAATTTCCCCAACTTACTCTTTTTCAGGAGTGTCTTAACAAGTATTGGTCCTCTGTCCTTCCAGATAAAATGTACAATCCCTTTGTCAGGTTCCTTTTGGGAGTGGACTTGTAATGGCATTGATTTCATAGATGAATTTAAGGAGAACTGACATCTTTATACTTTTATTTTTTTTTAATTCTCAGGAGATTTCATTTTAATTCTCAAGAAATCTCTACAAATAATTTTCCAACTCAAAGTCAAAAAAGCTTGGTTAAGCATGAAGGGAAATAAGCCAGCATGAGAGAAGGCTGACAGAAAGAACTGACAGTGGAGACAGACCAGCAGGGATTTCAGATAAAGAACTTTTAAGTATAGATTATAATATAACTATGCTTACTGTATTTAAATAAGTAAACGGATGGCTCATGACTATCTGCAGGGCTAAGAAACCACAAAAGTTAGCAGAAACTTGGTTTTGTTCACTGCTGAATGGCCAGGGCCTGAACTATTGCCTGGCACATAAGTACTGAACCAAAAGTTGTTAAAGAAATGATTGTCTATACGTTAGGCCTCCTGCCTGAGCTCTTGTCACATATCCAACTGCCTGATGGTCATCTTTATTAGGATGTTCTTTTGTTTTTTAGCTTCAATTCATATTCAACACATCAGAAATCTGCAACATGTTCAAAACAGAGCTCACCATCATCTATACTGCTTACCCTCTTTTCTCACCACATAGTGTTCTCATCACTATCTTAGTCACTCCAGCTCTAAAACTTGGGGTCATCCTTTCCCACCCTCCTGTTTCCCCATGCCTACTGATCACTGGGTCTCCATCTGTTGCTCTTCCTCCATCTGTCCCTTGCTGTCCATCTCACTGTCACTCGAGTGTGGGGTTTTTATTACCACATATCTAGGTAACTACTGGGCTCCTGATTGCCAACCATCCCAACTCTGTCTATGCTTTATACAACTCCTAAAATAATCTTTCTAAAATGGTATTCTGTGCATGTTAATCCCCTCTCCAAAATGTCTATCAGTTGCACAGAAAAAAAAGCCAAGGACCTTGGCCAATACAGAAGTCATACATGCACAACTTTCTCAGAATATCTATCGCTTTTTTATTTTTATTTAAATTTAATGAATTAACATATAATGTATTATTGGTTTCAGAGGTAGAGGTCAGCGATTCATCAGTCTTATATAATATCCAGTGCTAATTACATCCTGTACCTTCCTTAACACTCATCACCAAGTGACCTCATCCCTCCACCCCCTCCCCTCCAACAACCCTCAGTTTATTTCCTATGATTAAGAGTCTTATGGTTTGTCTCCCTCTCTGATTCTTCTTGTTTTATTTCTTACTCTCTTCCCCTATGATCCTGTTTCATTCCCTAAATTCCACATATGAGTGAGATCATATGATAAATGTCTTTCTCTGATTGACTTATTTTGCTTAGCTTAGCATAGAATCCTCTAGTTCCAACCATGTCATTGCAAATGGCAAGATTTCATTTTTTGATGGCTAAGTAGTATTCCATTATATATACATATATATACATATATACATTATGTATATATATAACATCTCACATCTTTATCCATTTGTCTGTCGATGGACATTTGGGCTCCTTCCATAGTTTGACTATTGTGGACATTGCTACTATAAACATTGCAGTGCAGGTGCTCTTCTGGATCACTACATTTATATCTTTGGGGTAAATACCCAGTAGTGCGATTGCTGGGTCATATGGTAGCTCTATTTTCAACTTTTTGAGGAAACTCCATACTGTTTTCCAGAGTGGTTACACCAGGTTGCATTCCCACCAACAGTGTAAGAGGGCTCTCCTTTTTCCATGTATCTCTTTTATTCATCCAGTTCTTCAACAAATACTGCGTTTCTGTTCTGTACCAAGATTCATGCTAAGTACTGGGACTAAGTGAGTGGCAGAGACCCAGTTCTTGCCCTCAGCAAACTTCCTGCCTAGAGCGGAAGATAGCCACTTCATAAAACAAGTGCAGTTCAATGTGACAGGTGTTATCATAGAGGAAGTTCACAGCTGGTGCAGAAGCCCATGGCAGAGAACTTCGGGAGGGTAAGTTTTTTAAAGAAGTGTTGGGGAAGGCTTCCCAGAGTAAAGAACTTCTTAAAGTAGGCTTCAGGCCCAGTGTGGAGTCCAGCATGGGGCTTGAACTCACAACCCTGAGATCAAGATCTGAGCTGAGATCAAGAGTTTGACACTTAACCAGTGGAGCTACCCAGGAGCCCCCAGAGTAAGAAACTTTTAATCTCATTTCTCATTGTACCCCTCTTGCAACTTTCTGTTGTGTTACTCATCATTCCTTCTATATCTTATCTTTCCTTCAAGATCCATGTTAATTTTTTCCCCAGGTCTCATACCAATGTGTGCCATCTCCTTCCTAGTTCTGATAGTAATGCTAAGGTAATACAGAGGCTAGGCTAGCTTGGATTTATGTATGTATGTAATAGGTATACATATGTACATGCATACACACATCAGGTTGAATCACAAAAATCACTGAATATTTAACCATTTTTAACCCACAAAAATGGCAATTCCTTATGGTCCAACCATATGACTTGAAAACTTTGCCCAGAGCTATCCCTGCATAAATCCATCATACAAACTTACAGTTTAGCTCAAAGACACAAACGTTATAAAGCAGCCCCACAAATGCTCTCTTATACATCCTACATATTTCCATAAGTGTAAATTCTCATTTACATATTTTACATCTGATCACACGTACGTATATAAAAACGCGAAATGACAAACTCATTCACAAATGTCCTCACATACCACATACCCGATATACACACACAAAACTGACAGATGCACACGATGCAAATCTACACATGCTCTCTCACACACATTCATCATAACCAACACATTGATATACACATAGACTTCCACAGACATACTTACTCGTATTCAAATATATGCAGAATCATTCTCAAACTTAACAAAGCCAGACACACATGCACCATTTCAGGGAAAATTCACCCACCCACTTTCAATTTGTCTTTTTATCGACCTAGAACACTAGATAATGAAATGATATAACTATCATTAAAATAGGAATTAGTAAAAAAAAAAAAAAAAAAAAAGGAATTAATAGGCTCTGGGATCCCTGGGTGGCGCAGCAGTTTAGCGCCTGCCTTTGCCCCAGGGCGCGATCCTGGAGACCTGGGATCGAATCCCACATCGGGCTCCTGGTGCATGGAGCCTGCTTCTCCCTCTGCCTATGTGTCTCTGCCTCTCTCTCTCTCTCTATCATAAATAAATAAATAATTAATTAAACGTTTAAAAAAAAAGGAATTAATAGGCTCCAAGCAAAGACTTGAAGGACTCTGCTATAAGTAAAGTGCATGTTCATGAATGCACAGGTTCTGTAACATTCGCTGTCACTGCTGAAAGACGTTTTCAGGCTTATGCCCTCAGTAACAGTCTACTTTGGAGCTGAGGTCAGCCCATAAGTGAGCTCTAGGTAGTGAGGTGTTAGCGTCTCTCATCCAGAGCAGGCTTTTTCTATTTTGAGCCCCTGCCAGGACAACGCTCCTGCTGGGTTAAGTAAAATGGAAACCAGTCACGGAGAGAATGAGCTAGAACTGGGAATGGGGTGGATTCCCAGTAAGTTATGACAAGCAATCTTTGTCACAGTTGTTGTAGGCAGACAGTTGTGTTAGCAGGGAACTGGCGGTAGCCTACGTGGGATCCGAAAGTATGTTGGGGTAGGGGGAGATGCCAAGAGTGTCTGCTCCTTTGTCGCACGTGCCTCTTCCCCAGGCTCCACTCCCTTCTTGCTTGCTTGCACACTCTGTCTGGTTTCCATGGACACCAATATCTATCACAGCAACAGCATGAGAAACTGAGCAGAGAAAACCACCAGGCCAAGGGCACTTTTTTAGCTCTTCTGAAAATTAGGCAAGAATTGTTCTTGTAAACTTTGTGTGTGTGTGTGTGTGTGTGTGTGTTGAAGAGTAACATACTACAAGGAAGTGCACAAATCCCTAGTGTGTAGCCCAGTGAATTTTCATAACATGAACATACCTATGTGATTGCCACTCAGATCAAGAAAATGAAACATAACCAGCATCCAGAAACCCTCTTTGTTTTTTAAAAAAAATATTTTATTTAATTTTATTGGAGAGAGAGAGAGACAGAGGTGGCAACAGGGATAGCAAGAGACAACCCAAGCGGGGAGGAGAGGGAGAAGCATGTTCTCCGCTGAGTAGGGAGACTGGTGGGGCTCCATCCCAGGATGCTGGGATCATGACCTGAACTGAATGAAAGCAGGCATTTAATCGACTAAGCCACTCAAGCGCCCCCAGAAACCCTCTTTACACCCCTTTTCATTCACTATGCCCAAAAATAACCAGAATCCTGACTCCTAATACCACTGATCAGTCTTACTCATTTTTGAACTTTATATAACTGGATCATCTCCAGAGATCCAGATCATAATACTCTTTTGTGTTTAGCCTCTTAAGTCAACATTATATTTATGAGGTTCATACCAATAGTGTAGTATTGTACAGCAATACCATAGTATTCCATTGTAAGAATATTCCACGACTTATTTATCCATCTGCCATGCTGGACAAATGAGTTGCTTCTAGCTTTCTACTAGTACATATAGTACTGCTACTTGTGCGGGTTGTGTACATCTGATAAAGGATATATATCTAGAATATATAAAAAAAAATTCTAATCAGGGGATCCCTGGGTGGCGCAGCGGTTTGGCGCCTGCCTTTGGCCCAGGGCGCGATCCTGGAGTCCCGGGATCAAGTCCCGCTTAAGGCTCCCGGTGCATGGAGCCTGCTTCTCCCTCTGCCTGTGTCTCTGCCTCTCTATGTCTATCATAAATAAGTAAATATTTTTTAAAAATTCTAATCAATAAAAAAAAAACTCAATAAAACATTAGACAAGATGACTGAACAGACATTTCCCCAAACAGGAAATGGCCTAGGGCAGCCCCAGTGGCACAGCGGTTTAGCGCCACCTGCAGCTTGGGGTGTGATCCCTGCATGGAGCCTGCTTCTCCCTCTGCCTGTGTCTCTGTCCCCGCCCCTCTCTCTGTGTCTCTCATGAATAAATAAAATATTAAAAAAAAAAAAAAAAGGAAATGGCCTATACACATATGAAAAGGCACCCAACCTCATGGTCATCAGGGATAGGCAAATTAAATCTATAGATGTTGTTACAAACCTATAAGGGAGGCTAAACCTAACAAAACTGATGAAATTGAAGGCCTATGAGAATTTGGAAGAACTAGAACACTCATTCACTGTTGGTGAGTATAAATCGTTAGAGCTGCCTTTGAAAAACTGTTTGGTACCCCCTACCAAGGCTGAATATATATCTACCCTATGACAAAATAGCCACATAGAAATGTGGACACCGTAATTTTGATGGACTTTGCAAAATGTTAAAATTGCATAAAGCTCCTAATATGTATGACTAATCAGTAGCAGATTGGTCATTTTAAATATTTCCAACATAATCATCAGAGTTCCTATTTTTTTATGATTATCCACAACTCTTATCAAAGACTCTGCTATATCTTAACCCAAACTGCTAAAGAGAGCTAGGTAAAAAGCAGAGTTCTATAGCATAGGATTAGAGATTTCCTTCCATCTTTGCTTCTTCTTCTTCTTCTTCTTCTTCTTCTTCTTCTTCTTCTTCTTCTTCTTCTTCTTCTTCTTCTTCTTCTTCTTCTTTTTAGGGGGAAGCAGTAGAGGGAGAGAGAGAATCCCAAGCAGGCTCCAGGCCCATCACAGAGCCCGAGGTGGGGTTCAATCTCACAACACTGAGATCATGACCTGAGCCAAACTTGGGAGTCGGATGCTTAACTGACAGAGCCACCTAGGCATTTATACTCTTTGTTTCTATTTCTTGTCATTCCTTTCCCTTCCCTTTTTTGTTTCTTAAACTTGTTATTAGGCAATTCAGTGCCATTAACTGCAACTAGATATATAGGTGGAAACACTGGTTTGTGCCAAAGTCTCTCCTCCCTGGGGAACCAGACCAGTATGGCCAAAGCACCAGGAAATCGGAGGAAGAGGAAACTCAGTACAAAGACCAGGGAGTTCAAATGAAGTTGGAATTCCAAGAATGGAAGGAAGATGGCTCTTGAGCTCTTTCTGTAATTCACTTGATACCCTAGGATGTCTACCCCCAAACTGACACCTTGCTTTGAGCTCAAATTCCTTTGTGGGGTTAATGGCAATTTTCTACCTGTCTATATTACTCAAGAATCATCTACTATATATTTCTTAATTGCTACATTCCACTTCTTATTGGCATCCTTGTTTCATTGCCTTGGCACATTCAAGATGGCTCAATCCCATGGCTGGCAAGTTGGTGCTAGTTGGCATATGGGAACTCAGCTGTGGTTGTGGGTGGTGGAGGACCTCTGCTCCTCTCTATGTGAGCCTCTCCACGAACAGCTGGGGCTTCTTTACAATTGAGGTCTACATTCCAAATGTGAGCATTCCAAGAAAACTAGAATTTGCATTGCCTTTTATTAGTTTTTAAAGTGTCATAATGTCAATTATGCCACAGTTATAAGACTACCCAGGTTCAGGGAACATAGACTCCCACTCCTATCAGGGGAAGAAATGTTAGCCCCATTGTAAGACTATTATGTGGGAATCTTGAAAGTCATTATGCTAAGTGAAATAAACCAGTCACAAAAGGACAAATACTATATGATTCCACTCATATGAATCATAGAGACAGAATTAGAATGGTGGTTGCCATGGGCTGGGGAGGAAGGATGAGGGATTAGATAGGGTACAGGGTTTCAGTTTGAGAAGACAAGAAAGTTCTGGAGATGACTAGTACTAGTGGTTGTACAATAATGTAAACATACTTAATGCCACTAAGCTGTACACTTAAATTGCAATTTTTGCATATATTTTAATTTTATCAAGATAAACCATGGGATGGGAGATAGTGTTTCATCCATATCTAGAAAATGCAAACTGCTACCCAGTCCTCAGCATGGTAGTAGAATGAACCTGTAGATGTCTATGTAGTATTAATATCCATGCCCTTTGATGTGGTGTTGTGCATGCTCAGAACTAAAATCTTGTACACTGAAAGGTAAGACAGAAAGGGCTAATCAGAATCAGTAGGTTCTCAAGTCCTTGTATTGCTCAGGAAAAACCCATCCCATGCCAGTCATTTCTCCAAGGCTTTTACTTCCCTCCACCATCTGCCTGATTTTTACTACTGAGTTTTACTACTCTTCAGAACCTCCAGATAGTTGTTTTGTTTTTGTTTTTGTTTTTTTTTACCAGAGTTTATAGTTATTAATGGGAGCATTGGTCTGTAGGGACTTGCACTGCCATACTGGAAGCAGAACTTCTCAAGAAATGGCATCTGTAGATAAAAATGTTTCATTTTCCATTGTTTTCTATTGCCACATACCAAAATACTACAAACCTAACAGCTTCAAACAACAGGCATTTAATATCTCACAGTTTAGAGCACCTGGGGGGCTCAGTGGTTGAGGGTCTGCCTTCAGCTCGGGTGCGTGACCCTGAGGTCCTGCATCAGGCTCCCCAGAAGAAGCCTGCTTCTCCCTCTCCCTGTGTCTCTGCCTCTCTCTCTCTCTGTGTGTCTTTCATGAATAAATAAATAAAATCTTTTTAAAAATCTCATAGTTCTGTAGGTCAGGAGTCCAGGCATGAAGTAGCTAAATTCTCTAGGCCTGAAATTTCACAAGGCTGCCATCAAGGTATCAAAGAGCTATGTTCTTGCCTGGAGCTCAGGAGCTCTTTCCAACCTCATGTTGGTTTTTGGCAGAATTCAGTTACCTAAGATTGTAGGCTTGAGGTGCCCATTTTCTTGCTAGCTATTGGATAGAGGTCACTCTCAGCTCTGAGAAGCCACCCTTAGGTCCTTGCTATGTGGTGCCTTCCATCTTCAGAGCCAGCAATGGAGAACCTCCCTCATGTTGAATCCCTCTCATTCTTTGAATATCTCTTGAACTGATATTGTTGAAGAGCTGAAGCTGGGAAATGAGTACATGGAGCATTGATTACATTATTTTCTCTATTATTGCCAGTATATTAATTCTGTCACATAAATTATTCCAGCAAGGAAAATGAGACAAAATTTCCAAATTAAAAAAAAAAAAGATTTTATTTATTCATGAGAGACATGAGAGAGGCAGAGACATAGACAGCGGGAGAAGCAGGCTCCCTGCAGAGAGCCCGATGCAGTACTCGATCCTGGACCCCAGGACCATGCCCTGAGCCAAAAGCAGATGCTCAACTGCTGAGCCACCCAAGCGCCCCTAAATGCTTTTTTTATGAAGCAAGTGTAACATAAATATTTAAACCAGCTAAAGTATCACAAAATAATTTATCATTTAAGAAATTTAATTTGAATATCAATTAAGAATATTTTTTAAGTTTTTTTTTTTTTTTTTAATTTATGATAGTCACAGAGAGAGAGAGAGAGGCAGAGACACAGGCAGAGGGAGAAGCAGGCTCCATGCACCGGGAGCCCGACGTGGGATTCGATCCCGGGTCTCCAGGATCGCGCCCAGGGCCAAAGGCAGGCGCCAAACCGCTGCGCCACCCAGGGATCCCCCAATTAAGAATATTGATGCACAATTTCTCAAAATGTTACCTTACAGAATTTGGTAATATATAACAAAACTAAATCTGCATTTACCTCTGACCCAGTAATGCGTTTTAAGAAATTTACCCTAAAAAAAAAGGAAAGAAAGAAATTTACCCTAAATAAATGCCCACAACAATACAAAAATACATAAATGCCCATAAATATATTGATTGGAAAAACCATGGAATATCTGTGCAATGAAGTGCTGTACCATGAAGCTGCAAAAAAGAATAAGTATGATCTTCATGAACTAATACGAGATGCTGTCTAGGATACACTGTTAAGTGAAAAAAGCAAAGTTCCAAAGAATAGACATACCCTTTTGTGTAATAAGGAAGGAGAAATAAGAAAATATACATGTAACTGCTTAATTTTTATAAGAAACATAAGAAAGAAGAAACCAGACTCTAGTGTGATTAGTGGTCATCAGGAAGCAAGTGGGAAGAAGGGAAGAGGATTAGGATGTGGTGGACAGTGACACTTTTCCGAGTACACCAATTTGTATCCTTTTGACTTTTGAAACTACATTCATGTTTTACATATTCAAAAAATAGTAAAGTTATCAGTAACGAAGAGGAAAAAGCTAAAGTACAAACAGAAATAAATCAACTTGGGATGCCTGGGTGGGTCAGTGTTTGAGCGTCTGCCTTTGGTGCAGGGTGTGATCCCGGGATCTGGGATCGAGTCCCACATTGGGCTTCCTGAGAGGAGACTGCTTCTCTCTCTGCCTATGTCTCTGCTTCTCTCTCTATGTCTCATGAATAAATAAATCCTTTTTTAAAAAAAAAAAGACAGAGGGCAGCCCAGGTGGCTCAGCGGTTTAGCGCCGCCTTCAGCCCAGGAGTGTGATCCTGGAGACCAGGGATCCCATGGAGTCCCATGTCAGGCTCCCTGCATGGAGCCTGCTTCTCCCTCTGTCTATGTCTCTGCCTCTCTCTCTCTCTCTCTGTCTCTCATGAATAAATAAATATATAATCCTAAAAAAAAGTCAGCAATTAAAAAAAAAGACAGAAAGAAATCAACTTAACTGCATTTCATATGAAAACTATAATCATACCCAAGAGGGAAAAAAGGATTAACCCAATTAACTTTTGAACATAATACTTATACTATATGAAACTGAATGAAAAACTATATATGTTACTTTGAGACAAAAAAATAGCTATAAACAAATACGGAATTCTATTTGAAATATTTCCATTTTTTAAAATGGAATGGATTAACAATTCTGAAACTACTTCCTGTGTACTGTGGGTTGGCCAAATGAGTAAATATATTAAAGGTAATGACAGCCAGGTTTCTCATTGTTGAAGCTGAGTTATAAATGCGGAGAGGGGGAACACCAGAATGAATTCTGTTGTGCTAAAATGGATTGAGGATATCAATGTGAACTATGTATTAATATAAAGATTTAGATGTGTGTATATATAAATAGGTACGTATGTATGTATGTACGTATATGTATTTTTTGCAGGCTCAGTTAACTAAAAGGGTTCAAGCAAATGCACCCAGATTTTGGTTTCTAAATACCATTCTCCACTAAAAGGACCCAGGGATCCAGGGCTCACTGTTGGCCAGAAAGCAAGGAAGTAACAACAACAAAAAATGGGGGAGACATACCAAAAAGATATAGAGCCAACTTTAGCAATGAAATAAATAATAGTAATAACAGAATATTCATGGAGTAAAATAAGCATATACGGGGGTATCCTGATATGTTAAGTGAATGAATGAGAAAGGAAAGCTCTCCCTTATGGTAGACTACTAAGTAATAAATGTAGGAGAAATGATGAAGTGAAAAAAATCACCATTTTGCATTCATCATAATAATCTCTTCAGTCATAAATCCGCATTGGATTCTGAAAATCTGTGGGTGCAAGTTCAATGGAGAAAGGATATCTATATAATTTCAAAGTATCTGCTTATAGATTACTTATTACAAAGGGAAAAGTCACTTTACTGTGAATTAACCCAGTAAACACTACACCTTAACTCAAGTTAACATTACCAATAAATGGAACATTGACATCACTGATTTTCTGATATGATACCCTTAAAAAGACATCTTTCCTGTGATGTTTTAGCCAAACACTATTGAATCTAAACATAAGGTTATATCAAAAAACACAAACTGAGGTCTCTTCTAAAAATAACTTATTGTGAAGAAAAGCTGGGGCACTTGGGTGTCTCAGTAGTTGAGCATTTGCCTGTGGCTCAGGGCATGATCCCGGGGTTCTGGGATGGAGTCCTGCATCAGGCTCCCCATGGGAAGCCTGTTTCTCCCTCTGTCTCTGCCCCTCTTTCTGTGTCTCTCATGAATAAATAAAATCTAAAAAAAAAAAAAAAAAAAAAAAAAGCCAAGGAACCATACTAGAGAGAAGAAGACTCAAGATATATCACAACTAAATGATGCTGGATGAGACCCAGACCGGGTTACAGGGGAACATAGCTATGATGGATATTATTGTACAAATGGTGAAATTTGAATACAAACTGTGGGCTAGATCAGTTTCCCAAATATTCTTTGTTCAAAGTGCCCTTAGTATCTCAATTTTTTTCAGTGTTCCTTGGTCAAAGGAAATATCCAGGTTCAAACAACGTATTATTTATGTCCTGACAATTTAGTTGCCATTTGAAAAAATAATACACATAAATTGAAAGCTTTTTATTTCATCTGAACCACAATGGGATTTGTGCGCCTGTTGGGCATTGCACAATTTTTCAAACCTTGGAATCAGATTGGACAAAAGCACCCTCGTTTCCTGCTTCACATTGATTTTTGGTGCCGTATTTGCTTTTTCATCACAACCCCTGAAAAATCCAGCTTCCCAAATATGTGACATATCCAAGGAATATGGTGCCACCTATTGTTGAAATTGTACATGACCTTGAGCTAATAGTTTTCATTTTGTTTGCCTTGAAAACTTACAATGTAAAATATCCCATAGATATCCCCTTGGGTAACCCTGTGAGGATGTGGAGCACTCCAGTGCAGTTTGAGAACCATAGGATTAGATAATAGTGTCTTGTTACAATGTTACATTTCCTGATTTTGATAAATATACTACTGCTATGTAAGAGAAAGTCCTTCTTCTTAGGAAATAAATATACACTGAAGTATTTATGGTATTAAAGAAACATGTCTGCAAATTACTGTCAACTTATTTAGGAAAAAAAGTGTGTGTATATATATGAATATATAGATAGTGAACACAAGTGATATAGTAAATGAGGCAAAATGTCAATACTTGATGAATCTGGGTAAAGGATATACACAATTTTTGCCCTATTAAACTTTTGAGTGAAATTACTTCAAAATAAAGATTTTTAAAAATGCAGCACAATAGTCTACATTTTAAGGTGTATATACATATGTAGTAAAAACAATTTTTAAAATGCCTGTTAATTAAAAGCACCAATTCAGATAGTTGCAAACTTTTATGAAGAGGAAGGATGGATGTATTGGGAAAGACTACATATAGTATCAGTGATATTTTATTTGCTAAGCTATATGATGGATGCATAGGTATTCATTATATTATTTGTTATACCTTTAACAGTGTCTAAAATATATCATAATTTAGTTTAAAAATATACATTTAAAATATGTAGTCTTTAATACATAAAAATAAACATGAGTACAAGAAAACATAGGGCTATTTACTGGGAACTACCATGTACTTCATGTGCATTATCTCCTGCAAGTCTTACCCTCACTGCATGCCCATCTTATGCCAACATAAAGTATAACAGGGCTGACTCCAAAGCTCATGTTCCTAATCCCTGCCTTTCAGGGTTCACACTATACACAGCTAATGCATACTTTTTAAAAAAAATTTTATTTCTAAAGATTTATTTATTTGAGAGAGAGAGAGAGAGAGAGAACGAGTGATGGGGAGGAGCAGAGGGAGACACAGAAAACACAAGAGAGAAGCAGACTCTGATGAGAAGGAAGCCCAGGGCTGGATCATGACCTGAGCTGAAGGCAGATGCTTAGCCAACTGAGTCACCCAGGCACCCCTACACTTCTTTCTTCTTTGTGCATTAAAGCCTGGAAAAGAAACGCATGGGGAGAACCTGGAATAAAAAAAAAAAAAAAAACTGGAACGGAAAGCTAACTTTCTTGCTTTTTCTATTCCGAATTAATTTAACACACCTAGCAGAAAATATGGCTATACACTTTCAAACCTCACAAATATCAATATGAAAAAATGGTAATAAATTTTAATCTTTGGCCTGTTTTACTGCCCATATGCTCAATAGTATCATACCTCATCAGTCTTTTACTAAGTGAAGATTTGACATTTTGCAATTGTTCTTCCATAGCACCAGTTCTATTGCAGGGCCAAAGGTGAACTAGCAAAGAAATAGACGTTTGTTGATTTATTAAATTATTCTGTGAGATCAGCATCTAGATTTGTGAAGAATCAGTATAAATTCAATTATTTTGAACTTTAAAATATCAAAATCCTGACCAGGACTTGTATTTCATGGTCGTAAAAAAATCTTAGAAGCTTCATTAAACTAAGATTTATTACTTGTTCATTATAAATACAACCCGGAGTAAGCTTTCTTAAAAACCGTGTCTTTAAGACAAAATGTTTGAAAATCCGACTCAAGATAGCTAAGAAATGTTGAAGCTTTATTCAGTATCTCCCTGCAATGTGTATTTCCTTTAGAATACTGAAAGCTACGTGAAAACGAAAATAATGCTACTTTTGCCCTTGTAATTTACTGGGAGGTTGGGCAGCCGTTATTTTTCGGGGCACTTAACATTTCTAAAGTTCTATTTAACTTCTGTAAATCAAAAAAAATCAAGATTTTTTTAATCACTCAAAAAATTACTCTTCCTCTGTTTTTTATTGCTGTTTTTTTCTTAATCCAAGCAGATGCTTTTCTTGTCCCCTGCAACAGAAAATTGGTTATGTTAGGATTCATGATTATTCTACTATCATATTACCAGTTACAGGGAAGGTGAGCAAAAATGATGGGGTTGGGACGCCCGGATGGCTCAGATGGTTGAGCGTCTGCCTTCGGCTCAGGTCCTGGGATCGAGTCTCGCGTCCAGCTTCTTGCTCTGCGGGGGGGTGGGGGGGGGCTGCTTTTCCTCCCCCCCCCACCTCCCGCGTGTTCTCTCTCTCTCTCAAATAAATAAAAAACAAAAAAATAAATGATGGAGTTAAGTTTGAATGTGAATGGGAGCGAGAGGAAAATGAAGGAGCCACACACACCCCATTTAACTGGAAGAGTCTAAGAAACGTCTAACGTGAGCTTTCTTCCTACACAGAAGGATCACTTAATAGAAGACCAATGACTCCACTAAAATCCGTTTTTACTCCAAATAGACACCTTGCCTTTTTTTTTTTTTTTTTTTTTTAACGACAGGAACGGGATTCAGATGTCGCCTAACGCCTCTGTTCCAGAACCAGAGCCCCGACTTCCCTCCACTTCCCCCGGCTCCCCCGCAAGTCCGAGCAACAGAAACAGTAGTATGGGGAGGCGGGGTGGGGGGCAGCGTAGACGCGCCCACAGGGACCTTTAGAATTCAGGGAAAACACCGCCCCAAACACTCCAAGGTCTGCGAGTCTATGGGCCTGCGCCCACAGCTCCAAATACTCCCAGCCCGAGGATCTGCCCCAGACCAACACGTTTCTACCAGTCGCTGCAAACGTCAACAGACGCCGCCGGCCCGCGCCCTCGCACCCCACCCGCACTCTCCGTGGCGACGGCCGCCCCTCAACGCCCACTTCCTGCCGAGGGACGCGGCCCCGCGCGGAGGCGCGACTCCCGGGAACAAGTAACCAACACCGCGTCTCCAGAGCCCGGTGATGACGTCACGCCGCCCCTCTCTAGCATCGCGAGACTCTCTTCTCCCACCCCCAGTTCCCAGCGCTCCCGACCGCCCGCGCCGGCTGCTAGGCAGCGGCGGGGATGGCGAGCCGCGGAGCCGGGGCGGTGACGACAGCAGCGGCTCCGCCATTGGACGGGGAGGCCTGAGGGACGGGCCAGCCTAGTGAGCAAGGAGATAGCGAGGCGGGTGGCCCCGAGAGAGCGAGGGCAATGGAGGCCAACATGCCGAAACGGAAGGAACCTGGCAAGTCCCTGCGCATCAAAGTCATCTCCATGGGCAACGCTGAAGTGGGAAAAGTGAGTACCGCGCCGGGAGGGGCGGGACCTCGGCGCGGCGGGGCCACGTGCCGATTGGCTGCGACGGCGGCCACTCAACAGCCCGCGGCCCAGCCTCCTCCCCGCCCCTGAGCAGGCCGGGGTCTCCTGCTAGGGGATGCGCCTCCCGAGGAAAAACACTTCTGACCTTTTTGACCTTTGGGTTGCCCCCCCCCCTCCTCCTTCACTGACGTCACTCTCCATAAGGAGGTGCCTCATGTGACCGCTAACCCCTTGAATGTACCCCCCAAAGAGTAAGGAGGCCTAGGTCCTTATGTCAGATCGTCTGCCTAGCTACCCTGTCCGCGTCCTAGGTGACCTGTCCAGGACTTAGAGGTGGAGAATAAAAGTTTACTTATCCCAGCAGTTCTTGGCAGCCTAAGGGAACTCACGGGGGTGCATGTGAGGATCGGAGTTTGTAAATGTTACTCTGCAGACATGGAGCCCAGAATCTATTTTAAGAGCGTAACTGATGGTGACATGTTTCTCAAGGGAAGTGCGGTGGATGTCAAGGAGCCTGCATTATTTTTTGTGTATTGGCTTTATTTTTATTTCTGGTAGTGTCGTCATATCCATTCTGTCAAAGCCTTAGTTCCACCGCCTTTCTCTCTGCTGGATCTACTGGGTATCTGCTATAAGCTCTCCCGCATTGGGGGTGGGGGGAGGGGGAGGAGGGTGGGCAGAGGAACCAGAGGCCTTCTCCCAAGTGAATTCTAAACTGTCTGCTTTTCACCCAAATTATCTTACTTCCTAGGGAAGTGGAAGCTATTAGTTAAGAACCTCCCAAAGATTATCAAATCAATGACAGAGACAGGATTAGAACTTGGATCTTTCTTTCCATCATTGTATGCTGTGAAAATCAACTCCAAGTAGGAACTATATGCCAAAAGAGCTGTTAATGCAAGTGTTTAGGCCAGTGCCTTGCACGTAGTTGATGCTCAGTAAATGTTTATTAGTGTCATTTCTTTCCATTTAGCAATGTCCGGTACTATTTTAATTATGTATCTGTCTGTATGTATGTAAGTATTAACGTAGCAGTCACTGAAAGTCAACATTTATTGAACATCAAATATGTGCCAGGCATTAAAAAGTAAAGAATAAAGCCTCTGAAAGGTTCAATAGTAAGCTGGCTAACTAATCATGCATCACTTTTTAATTTTCTATGCTTAACAGTACAACATTAAAAATACCCCAAAATGCCCAGTGTCACATTTATTTGGCATTGTTTAGATTTATTAGCCAATGCAATTAGACAAGAGAAAAAAATAAAATATGAAATGCTGGAAAGAAGAAGGCAAAATTATTGTTATTTGCTAGTGATATGATTATTTATCTGGAAGCCCAAAGAGAATTAACTGAAAAGCTTTTAGAAACAATAAGAAGGGATCCCTCGGTGGCTCAGCGGTTTAGTGCCTGCCTTTGGTCCAGGGCGTGATCCTGGAGACCCCGGATGGAGTCCCACATCAGGCTCCCCGCATGGAGCCTGCTTCTCCCTCTGCCTGTGTCTCTGCCTCTCTCTCTCTCTCTCTCTCTCTCTGTGTGTCTCTCATGAATAAATAAATAAAATCTTTAAAAAAAGAAACAGAAAATTCAGTAAGGCAACATTAATATACAAAAAGTAGCTTTAATGTATCAAATGATATGGGACACCTGGGTGGCTCAGCAGTTGAGCATCTGCCTTCGCCCAGGGCATGATCCTGGGGTCCCAGGATTGAGTCCCACATCGGGTTCCCCACAGGGAGCCCGCTTCTCCCTCTGCCTGTGTCTCTGTCTCTCTCTGTGTCTCTCATGAATGAATAAATAAAATCTTTAAAATATATATATATCAAATGATATGTTTTAATATATAATTGAGAAATTATTTAATTTACAATAACAGCCAAAATAAAGTACCTAGGTTTAAACTTAAGAAGAAATAGGTAGGACCTAAATGAAGAAAAATTTCAAGCTCTACAAAGTGACATAAAGTTACTTAGGCAAATGGGAAGATATACTTTATCCTTAATAAGACTACTCAACATTTTAGGAATATCAAATCTTTAAAATAATCTACAAATGTAATTCAGTCCTATTAAAATACCAACAGGGTTTTTTCCTTTCAAAATTCATAAAAGGTACTAAAGTCCTTATGAAAAATTAAATGTGAAAAAAAAATTAAATGTGAAAATAACCAAGAAAACTGTGGAAAAAAGAAAACACTACCAGATAATAAAACCTATTTTAAAATTACCAAACTTTTCCTATTGGTGCTGGAAAGGGCATAGAGAGACATCAGTGGAACAGACTGGAGTCGAGAAATAAATCCAAACACATAAGGAAATTCAATTTACAACAAATGTAGTAAAGTGGTGGGAATGTAGGGACCATTTAATAAGTACTGTCGGAACAACTATTTACTATTTGGGAGTGAGGTAGATTCCTTTGGCATTGCTTTCTCAGAAATGAATTTTAGATGGACCACAGATTTAAAAGTAACTTGGAAAAAAATACCATTTTGTTGAGCCACCTGGGTGGCTTTGTTGCTTAAATGTCTGACTCTTGATTTTGGCTTAGGTCATGATCTCAGGGGTCATGAGGTCCTGCCCCATGCTGAGCAAAGAGCCTGCTTAAGATTCTCTCTGTCCCTCTCCCTTTGGCCCTTCCCTTCATGCTCACTCTCTCTCATTAAAAAAAAAAAAAAAAAAAAAAAAAAAAGCCTTAGTTATAAAAGTAGCACCATGCTCATTTTAAAGAATGTGGAAAATGAAAAAAAAAAATGTGGAAAATGTAGAAAGATAAACAATTTTAAGTTAAAAATTAAGGCATGGGGGGATCCCTGGGTGGCTCAGCGGCTTAGCAACTGCCTCCAGCCCAAGACGTGATCCTAGAGTCCCGGGATCAAGTCCCACATCAGGCTCCCCGCATGGAGCCTGCCTCTCCCTCTGCCTGTGTCTCTGCCTCTCTCTCTCTCTCTCTCTGTCTCTCATGAATGAGTAAATAAAATCTTAAAAAAAAAAATTAAGGCATACCCTAGTAAATAATCTTTGGGTCAAAGGACCAATCAAAACAAATGACAAAATAACTAGAAAGCAATGCAAGGGAGAGAATCTATACTGAAACCCTCCTAACAAAATTAAAGCTGTAGTGAAAGGAAAACACATTATCATTCATTTCTAAAGAAGAGAGAGAAAAACTAAAGGAACTTAATGGTTTTACAACTTTGTGAGTATACTAAAACCACTGAATTGTATATCTTAAAAATGTGAATTTTGAGATATGGTTTATCTTATTTTAAAAGACTACCTAGTGGGGATCCTTGGGTGGCTCAGCAGTTTAGTGCTTGCTTTCAGCCCAGGGCGGGATCCTGGAGATCCTGGATCAAGTCCCACGTCGGGCTCTCTGTATGGAGCCTGCTTCTCCCCCGCCTGTGTCTCTGCCTCTCTCTCTTTCTCTCTCTCTCTCTCTCTCTCTCTGTCTCTCATGAATAAATAAATAAAATCTTAAAAAAAAAAAAAGACTACTTAGTACCTAAGACATTAGAAAAAGGTCACAAGATAAACCAAAAGTTTTGGATTTTGAGAATTAGTTAATGAGAGTCAATAAAAAAAAAGAAAAGAAAAGTGCCTAAAAAATCTATTTAAGAAAAATAGAAACAAAAAATGACAAAATTAGTACTGAAAGGGAAACATAATTACATACCAGAAGAGATTAAAAGACTGACTAGAGAATATTGCATTCTAATTCTATAGAAGCACATTTGAAAATGTAGAGGAAATGGAGGACTTCCTAGCAAAATATAAATTACCAAAATTGACTTGAAAAGAAGTAGAAAACCCAATTGAGGGATGCTTGGGTGGCTCAGCAGTTGAGAGTGCCTTTGACTCAGGGTGTGATCATGGTCTGGGGATCCATCCTGCATCAGGCTCCCTGCATGGCACCTGCTTCTCCCTCTGCCTATGTCTCTGCCTCTGTGTGTGTGTGTGTCTCAAGAATGAATGAATGAATGAATGAATGAATGAATAAATAAATAAATAATCTTTTTAAAAAAATCATTCTTTTCCTCTTAACCTTAAATATCACCTTGGTCACTTTTAAAATTTCTTCTTTTAATGAGATCTATTTCTGGGCTCTCTGTTCTGTTCTACTGACCTATTTGTCTAATCTTATGCCAATATAATACTGTCTTGATTGGTTTCAGACTATATTTTAATATATTAAGATGGGTTCCCTCCTCTTTCCACTGCCCTGTCCCATTCCTCTTTTTCATAATTTGATTATTTCTTCCCAGACAGTTGTTCTTTCATATGAATTTTAGGATTATTCTATTTAAAAAAGAGGCTCAGGGCAGCCCGGGTGGCTCAGCGGTTTAGCGCTGCCTTCAGCCCAGGGCCTGATCCTGGAGACCTGGGATCAAGTCCCACGTCAGGCTCCCTGCATGGAGCCTGCTTCTCCCTCTGCCTGTGTCTCTGCCCCTCTCTCTCTCTCTCTCTCTCTCTCTCTCTCTCTCTGGTCTCTCATGAATAAATAAATAAAATCTTTAAAAAATAAAAAAAAAATAAAAAAAAGAGGCTCAAACCTGTTAAGATTTTAATGAAAACTGCATTAAAAAAAGAAAAGTACCTAAAAGTCTATTTAAGAAAAATAGTGAAACATTCTCTCTGTATTTATGTTATTTAACTTAGCTTATAAGATCCTAAGGGCCAGGAACCCTGTCTATTTATGTTTTAGGGATAGTTATTAATACAATTACTTAAATGTGTGTCTTGTGAAACACTTAGAACTAGTGTTTAAATAGTGTACTGGAGTTAAAGGGCTGCCGAACCCCTTAATCTTATGAATAATTTAGAAAAAGGCTATATTCATTTTCCCAGGCTATTGTGAGAGAAAGTATTTGTGAAGTGCATTCAAGCTATAAAATGTTTTAAAAGTAGAGCCTCTTAGCAGTAGTCACTCAAAGAAATTTTTCCTTCAGTTCACAATAAGCTTATTAACTGCTTTTTAAATTAACTGTCCTGTTTAATTTAGGTTCACGTTCATCAGGGAAGGATTTGAGCAGAATAAACTCCATTACTAGCACTCCCAAGTAAATTATAAGTTTCATGAGTGCTAAAGGTTATTAATATACAAGTCTTCTAAAATTGGTTTTCCCTGGCACTAAGCAAATTTCATTGGCATGAACAAAAGAGAGAAAGAAGTAAAATACTGATGTTTGTTATCCTCAAATAGTTTACTGTCTAGCTAAAGAGAGAAGGTAAATATACACATGTGAAATGATAACTAACAAAGCAATATGTGAGTGCTGGTGTGCGTGTGTGTGTATGTGTAATATATGCATACATGTTAGTATGCATGTAAAGTGTTAGAAGAGTTCAGATGCAGGAAAGATCTCTTACAACCTGGAGCTCAGAGTTTGAGCTGGGTCTTAAAGATTAAGTAAGACTTGTAAAGAAGGGAGTAGTACTTTTCCAAGAAGAGGGAAAAGTAATGACAAAAGTCAGGAAATCGGGTCTCTGGGAGTTTTGCAGAAATGGAGAGTTTATATTAGAAGGGTTCAGACAGGGAACACAGATTAGGGCCAGATTATGGAGAACCTTGAATAAAGGACAAAGGAATTTGGATTTCAAACCTAGCAATGAGAAGCCACTGAAGACTTTTGAGTTAGGGAAGTGAAATAATGTCAGTGGTGTGTAGTATTGACTACAGTTGGGAGGAAAGGAAAGCAAAAAGACCAGAAAAGAATTTCTTGTATCTGTCTAGGAGTAGATGATGAGGATCTAAATCCAAATGATGTCAATGGGAATTGGAATGGGGAGAAAGAAACAAGAAACATTTGGAAGATTTAGAAAGGCTCAGAATCAAACATGGCTTTAATATTCTGATCTTCTGTAGTAGGGAAAATAGTGGTATTATTAACAGAACAGGGATGTCAGCAGGATGAACTGATTTTATGTATAGGATTAGTTCATTTTTGGGCATATTGAATTTGAGGTAACAGCAGGACACCTAAGTAGAAACTAGTCTTAGTATTTTAAGTTGTAGATCTGCTTTTGAGAAGGGAGGTCAGACATTTAGACAAATGTCTAAACATAGACGTTTTGGTAGTATTGTTGAAAGCATGAGTAAATCTTCAAATGAAAAGAGCAAAAGGATCAAGAACTAAACTGAAATATGTTTAGTATTAAGGGAAGAATATTTAAGTAATTTTTCTTTAAAATTTTCACTTTTAGCATTTGTTTTCTCGGGATGCCTGGCTGGCTCAGTGGTTGTGTCTGCCTTCGGCTTAGATCATGATCCTGAGGTCCTGGGATCCCAGTGTCCTGGGATCAAGTCTCATATCAGGCTTCTGGGAGGGAGCTTGCTTCTCCCTCTGCCTATTTCTGTCTCTCTCTCTCTCTCTCCTGTATAAATAAATAAAATCTTTAAAAAAAAAGAAAATGCTTTCTCTTTCATTGTGATGAATGATGAAACTGTAATGAAGAATTGTGCTCATTTTGTATGTTTCCAGAGTATATTTACTAAAAGCACGTATTTTTCTTTACCTTTTTAGAGCTGTATTATAAAACGGTACTGTGAGAAAAGATTTGTGTCTAAATACCTTGCAACAATTGGAATTGACTATGGAGTCACAAAGTAAGTACATTGTTTCTTTGGACTTGTAAATTACATAGACTTGGGCTGTTCTAAAATGATACATCTTGAAATAGAGATTCTGAAGATAAATCAGGGAAGATAGGAATGAGACCATTACAGATAAGGTAGTGATCATATAATTTGTTCATCACTGAGCACATTCTTTTTGCCAGGCCTTGCCTTAGGTGTAGGGTCTAAAAAAATGAGGAGGTCAAAAGCCTAACTGGCAGATGAACCTTTTTAGGAAACATGTTCTATATAAACAAATCCTATTAGCAGATGTTTGTAAAGCATCATAGTAAAAATAATAGATACCAACTCCATCCTTCCTGTTTCTAACATAGTGAAGCTCAAATTCCAGCATGCTAAGAAGTACTTTAAGAGTTTGTAAAAATGCAGATTCCTGGGACCTGTCCACTAAGAGTCTCATTTGTCAGGTCTGAAGTGGGGCACAGGAGTCTGCATTTTTAACAGCCTTGGGTAATAATGATGCAGGTGGTCTCCAGGCCATAACCTAGGAAAGCATGACCTTGAGGTAAAAAAGTACCATTTCTCTTAAGGTAATTTCCTGTCTGGCATCTGAATTAAATTAACCTCTTTGAGTTTTAGTGTGTGAATACATTTGTGTTCATTCCCGACTTCATAACCTTTAGTTACATCCCCTCTCAGCTGCTCTCTCTTTAAAGCAAAATTTTCTAATATAAATTGTTATGCCAGATCTTCTCCAGATGCTCTTAGACTGTCGTTATTTTGTTTTGCCGTTCTTACATCCTCTTTTATAAGATGGATCCTGATTTCACAGATGTTAAAATGAACACAAATATGTGTCTTAGAATTGCTGAAATGTGGTAGAGAATTCAGGAATAAAGAAATGATCAGTGGTTAGCTTGATTTAAATCTACAAGTAATATAAAACAACTGTAGGAATTATGGTTTCAGAACAGAAAATGGAGGTTATAAATGTGAACAAGGGAATAATAATAATAAATAAACCAGGAGGTAACGTAGGGACAATGAGAGTGAGTACTGATGTCCTTGTATTCTGTAGGAGGGAGTCATATCAATGCTGTCTAAACTGAAATATGTCACTTAAGAGTGTGATTCTAACCTGTTATTGTTAATAATTCCTATTCTTAATTTAGAGGGGTCTTTTAGGAAATACATCTTGTGATGAGGAAACATTTAAAGTTCAGTAATTCTAGTTTACTTCAGTTTCTTTTTCTTTTATTCAATTCAATAATGAGTAACTTTTATACTTTTTATTTTAAAATAGCATAATCCCATTTTTATGAAAATACTTATGTTTATCAGTCATATCTATGCATGAAAGAAGACTGCAGTGAGGTTCATATATATTGACAAGGTTTTTTTTCTGAGTCATAGGATTTGGGACAAATTTTAAACTTCCATCTTTGTATTTTTCTTTAACATTTGAAATACAATATTTCATTAATTTATTTTCCAATAGTGATTTTTCTTGAAAAAATAAAAGGACAAGATGCAAATATGCTACAATGATGGACAGTATTTAAAATTTCTAATACGAATGGGTGTTATTTTCCCTTTTTGTTCATTATTTAAAATTTTTTGAAAACAAGCGGACTGTTGCTCTTGTTCAGTGAAAGTCACACAGACTTTTTTTTTTTTTAAGATTTTATTTATTTATTCACGAGAGACACAGAGAGAGAGAGGCAGAGACATAGACAGAGGGAGAAGCAGGCTCCATGCAGAGAGCCTGACGTGGGACTCCAGGATCATGCCCTGGGCCAAAGACAGGCGCTAAACTGCTGAGCCACCCAGGCGTCCCTCACACAGACTTTAATAAAATACACCTTAGTGGGCAGCTCCGGTGGCCCAGTGGTTTAGCTCTGTCTTCGGCCCAGGGTGTGACCCTGGAGAACCGGGATCAAATCCCATGTCGGGTTGACAAGCTGCTGAGTTGCTAGCTTCTCTTATAATGATTATCTGGAATCAAGAAGAGGTGCTAAGAAAGCCTCTTTTAAATTTTCTACACTAGGGCAGCCCCGGTGGCTCAGCGGTTTAGCGCCGCCTTCGGTCCAGGGAGTGATCCCGGAGTCCCGGGATTGAGTCCCATGTCAGGCTCCCTGCATGCAGCCTGCTTCTTCCACTGCCTGTGTCTCTGCCTCTCTCTCTCTCTGTCTGTGTCTCTCATTAATAAATAAATTTTTTTAAAAAACCTTAAAAAAATAAGTTTTCTACACTACCTTTTTAAATTCATAAGTGACATAAATGATATGAATGGGAATGCAGAAGCCATAACCTTCTTTGGAACTGTTTGCATTTGAACATTTCAGAGTACAAGTCAGAGACAGAGAAATCAAAGTTAACATCTTTGATATGGCTGGCCATCCCTTCTTCTATGAGGTAAGAAAGCCTTTTTGGGAAAACTTGTATCCAGTATTATCAGTGGATTAGGGAAAGATCCTGAGCTATCTGAAACAACCAGTATGCAAATCATGTATAAAATTAGGTGAATTTAGCTGCTGTTTATGGCTTCCTTTCTGAACCTTAACTAAATGGAAACCTGTTGGTCTTTTGTTCCATACCCTTAAATAGTGGTAGGAAATTTCATCACTAATGTTTCAAACACATAGATATGACTTTTTAACTTTCAAAGGACTGTTGCTTTATACTTCATACCTTAGCCCAGAATGTGAAAGGATAATTATATTCACACTTGGACTTAAGAATTCAGCAATGTGACTTCTTTCATTTCAAGGTACTAGCGTGATCTTTCCAGTTCACTCCTCAGCCTTATGTGTTATCTCTCCGGAGAGAACACCACCTGGTTTACTTTTGTCTGCCATCCATTCTGAGAAGTCTCAAAATAATCTCAAAGCCATTCTCTTTTGTTTTTCCTTCCTTGGGTTTTTCATTTTCCCTGAGGAGGCTCTTAGTTCTTTTCTAGTTTGGCCATTTGACTTCTGCTTTTATCTTTTATTTCCTCCCTTCTGCTTGCTTTGTGTTTCTTTTGCTCTTGTTCTGGGTTCTTTCAGATGGGAGCTTAGATTATAGATTTGAGACTTTCTCCTTTTCTAATGTGTGCATTTGGTGCTATCAATTCTCCTCCCAGCACCATTTCTCAGTGTCCCACACATTTTGATATGTTGTATTTTCAATTTCATTTATATTTCATTTTATTCATTCAATGTGTTTTTGTTTTTTATTTCTCTTGAGACTTTCTCTTTGACCTATGGATTTTTTTAGAAGTGTGTTGTTTAGTTCCAAGTAGTAGAGATTTTTTGTTATCTATTATTAATTTCTTTAAAAAAATATTTTATTTATTCACTCATAAGAGACAGAGAGAGAGAGAGAGGCAGAAACATAGGCAGAGGGAGAAGCAGGCTCCCTGTGGGCACCCGATGTGGGACTCAATCCCAGGACCCCGGGATCACAACCTGAGCCAAAGGCTCAACCACTGAGCCACCCAGGTGCCCTCTATTACTAATTTCTGATTTGATGCCATTGTGATGAAAGAACGTACTGTATGATTTTGATTCTTTTAAATTTGTTGAGGTTTTTTTCAGGACCCAGGATATGGTCTATCTTGGTCTTCTGTGAGTACGTAAAAAGGATCTGTATTCTGCTATTGTTGAATGGAGTGCTCTACAAATATTTATTAGATCTTGTTGATCGTGGTGTTGTTGAATTCTTTTTCGTGGTGTTGTTGAATTCTTTTATATCCTTGCCAATCTTTTGTTTGGTGGTTCTATTAATTGTTGAGAGAGGGCGGGCTGTTAAAGTCTTCAACTTAGTTGTGGATTTGTTTCTCCTTTCAGTTCTATCATCTTTGCTTCATATATTTTGCAACTCTCTTAGTGGGTACATACACATTTATGATTGCTATGTCTTGGGCAGCCCTGGTGGCGCAGAGGTTTAGCGCCGCCTGCAGCCCAGGGCATGATCCTGGAGACCCAGGGTTGAGTCCCACGTCGGGCTCCCTGCATGGAGCCTGCTTCTCCCTCTGCCTGTGTCTCTGCCTCTCTCTTTCTCTGTGCCTCTATGAATGAATTAAAAAAAAAAATCTTAAAAAAAAAAAAAGGATTGCTATGTCTTCATTATATAATTTTATTTTTATATAATGTCCCCCTGTGTCTCCAGTAATTTTTTTGTCCTGATGTCTACTTTATCTGTTATTAATATAGCTTTTTTGCTTTTCTTTGAGTAATGTTTGCTTAATATATTCTTTTTTATCCCTTTACTTTCAATCTGCGTATATCATTGTATTGAGTGACTTTCTTTAGATAGCCCATTGTTGGGTCATGCTTTTTAATCTATTATTGCCAATTTCTGTCCTTTAATTGGTATCTTTAGACCATTTACATTTAATGTAATTATGGGTATATTGGAGCACAAGTCTGCTTTTTTGTATTGTTTTCTGTTTGTTCTGCTTTTCCAGTTCTCTGTTTTCTGTTTCCTGCCTCCTATGAGTTAGTTGAACACTTTTTTGAATTCCATTTTGATTTGTCCATAGTATTTTTTTTTTTAAGATTTTATTTATTCTTGAAAGACACAGAGGCAGAGACATAGGCAGAGGGAGGAGAAGCAGGCTCCATGCAGGAGCCCAAGGTGGGACTCGATCCTGGTACTCCGGGATCACATCCTGAGCTGAAGGCAGACCCTCAACCGGTGAGCCACCCAGGCATCCCTGTCCATAGTGTTTTTTAATTAATCTCCCTGAATAGCTACATTCGTGGGTGCTGCAATTATAAAACCATTGAAGTTAGTACAGTCTTCTGGTGTCATCATTTTAACAATTTGAGTGGAATTTTAGAAACTTTTCCTCCCTTAGCATCTATCTTCTCCCATTTATAATTCTCTTAAAATTTTCTCTATATACTGCTAGAACCACATCAAACTGTTTAATCTTTGCTTGTTTGTCAAACATAATTTAGGAAACTCAAGAAAGAAGAAAATGTTATATTCACCCATATTTTTGCTTACTTTGTTCTTCCACCCTTTGCTGTATTCCATAAGTTCCTTCTTCATCATTTCCTTTCTGTTTAAAGAACTTCCTTTAGCCATTCTCTTAGCATAAGTCTACTGGCATCAGCTTAGTTTTCCTTGTTGAGAATGTCTCAATTTCCCCTTTGTTCCTGAAGAATATTTTTTCTGGTTATAAGATTCCAGACTAATAATTCTTTTCTTTCAGCACTTGATTAGTGTAGTGCTTTCCTCTGGCCTCCAGGATCCTGATGAGAAATCTGCTGTCATTTGAAAATGTTTCCCACATAGGAGAGGTCATTTGTCTCTGGCTGTTCTCATGATTTTTCCCTTGTCTTTAATTTTTAAGGTTTTTAGTTATGTGTGTTAGCATGGATTTCTTTGGATTTTTCATGTTTAGGATTTTCTCACCTTATTTAATCTGTAGCTTTATGTCTCATACCAAATTTGGGAAATTTTCAGCCATTATTTCTTTAAGTACTTTTCAGCCCCACCCTGTTTCTTCTCTCCTTTCTGGACTGATCTCTTGTAGTTCTATTGGTCCCTGAGGCTCTGGGTTTTTTGTTTTTAAGTTTATGTTCTCTCTATTGTTCCAGATTGGGTAAACTTTACTGTTTTGCCTTCCAGGTCACTGAGTTTGTTTACTGTCTCCTCCATTTCTTCTGGTGAGCCTAACTACTAGGCTTTTTTAGTTTATTTTCAGTCATTTATTTTTTCCACAATCTCCTCTTAGCTTCTTCTTAGGTGGGTGGGGATGGAGAGACAGATTGTTCCTGAGGTGTGTGGCGGGAGTAGGGTTATCATCTAAAGTTCTTTGGTGAAGCTGCCTCTTTCTTGCTCCTTTGGCTAAAGAGAACAGGCTTTTGTTGGGCTTTTATTTGTCTGTACCCACTGGTATTTCTAAGTTGTATTTCTTTAGTTCTAAGTCTTAGATGTATGAGGCAAAATAAAATCCAGAAACTTACTATGGTGTCATTTGTTAGATCCTGAGGTCCCTAGCTTATCTGCCTTCTTCTCTCCATCTTCCATGTGTCTTATATGTGTTTTATGTAACACTCACAGTTTTTACTTGTACTTAGCAGGAAGAATAGTGAAAAGTATATCTATTCTATCTTCTTGGGAAAAAAATGTATTGGCTGTATAACTTTCTATCTTGTGAATGTACCCAAATATGTATGTAGAATGAATTCTTTTTAAATGTGAAGGTTTCCATGGGTTAAGACAATTTTACAAGTATATATTGTCAGTGAAAATGGAATGGAGGCTGTAGGTGCCTGTAAGCTTGGCATAGATTCTGACTACCAGAAATGCTAGAATAAATCTTAGATTTCTCCAAAGTTATAAAAATGCAGTTAGAGGGCAGCCCCAGTGGCACAGCCATTTGGCACCGCCTGCAGCCCGGGGCATGATCCTGGAGACCCTGGATCGAGTCCCATGTCAGGCTCTCTGCATGGAGCCTGCTTCTCCCTCTGCCTGTGTCTCTGCCTCTCATTCTCTCTCTGTGTCTCTATAAATAAATAAATAAAATCTTTTTTAAAAAATGTTTTAAAAAATGCAGAGTTAGAAAATGCCTGAGAATTTAATGTGGGCCAGACCTCTGCCTACTGTAGGATTTCTTTCTGTAACCTTCCCAATCAATGGCTGTCATTCATTCACCACATACCAGTATGCCAGTTTCTGTGTTGGACACCAGTAATATACAGCTCCTGTCCTCATGGAACACAAATATGTCAGAGAAGACAGATGTTAAACAAATGACAGAATGCTTAGGAATATTTAATACCTAGCCTAGCTTATCTGGGAGGATAGAAAGTCTTGTTGAAGGAAGCAACATTTAAATTAAGCTTTGAGGGGATCCTTGGGTGGCTCAGAGGTTTGGCGTCTGCCTTTGGCCCAGGGCGCAATCCTGGAGTCCTGGGATCAAGTTCTGCGTCGGGCTCCCAGCATGGAGCCTGCTTCTTCCTCCTCCAGTGTCTCTGCCTCTCTCTCTCTCTCTGTCTATCATAAATGAATAAATAAATCTTTAAAAAATAATAATAAAAAAATAAATTAAGCTTTGATGGATAAGTTGGAATTACATAAGTTGGTGGGAATCCAGGGATGATATGATACACAGAATAGTTTTGAGTGGTACGGATTGTAATAGTTTGGAGAATGAATGTTTCTAATGATGGGATCACACTACTTCACAAGTTCATCCTTTATACTTCCAAATGTATCTGTAATTAAGAGTTGACTTTATGCGGTAAAAATTCTAGGTTAACAACTTCCTTTTGAAGGCTGCCTTTCTTTGACTTTTGCTATTGATCCTCACCTTGTTTTTGGAACACCATAGACTAAGTCCGCTTCTACTAGAGAACCTTTCTAATATTCGTTACTCTGTTCCTTTTCAGGTAAAATATTTTCTAGTCCTGCCCCAGCTAGGCCTTTCAACATCATTTGTGAATAATTTCTAGTTAGCTGATAGGGAGCTGAGAACTGAACACAACATTCTAGACATTGTCTACTGAAAAGCACTGAGAGTTCCTTTACTTTCTATCATTAGACACTAGACATCTTGTCAATGCAAACTGAAATTACAATAGCTTTTTCTTCCAGCAGCTCAAAAAGATAGAAGTATAATTAATAGAATTGAAATCACCACTTCTGAAGTACTGTTTTTCTGAATAGCTGTGATTTTTCCCTTTTTTCAAATATTTACTTGTCTATAGATCAAACCCTCCTTTTTGACAAGACCAAAGCCATCTCCTCCCTAAGCTTCAAACTGACCAAAGTATACTTTTGCTTGGCACACACCTGGTGAAGCACCCATAGCCATTCTCATGATCCCTGGCTTCCCCTCATCCTGGAGGCCTGTCCTCCATTGAAGCTACTACTGTCATCCATCCTTTTGACAGATTTACCCAAAGGCCCTACTGAGAAAGGACAGTCTGCTTAACATGTGAGACAGCACTCTCAGAGGACAGTGTCAAAGAGAGGACAGCAAGGGAATGCTGGACCTGTATCTTAACAGCAATCTTGCTTCCACTGATGCACATATCATTCTGGGGCTTGCTGGTATGAATTAGACAGTCTACAGAAAATTCTTGAGACCCGAATCATATTTTTTATTTATTTATTCATGAAAGACACACAGAGAGAGTCAGAGACATAGGCAGTGGGAGAAGCAGGGTCCCTGCAAGGGTGGGACTCAATCCCAGAACCCCAGGATCACGACCTGAGCCAAAGGCAGATGTTCAACCACTGAGCCACCCAGGCGCCCCAAGGCCCAAGTGACATTAAAGTAACAGCTTTCTCTGATCTACAAGCTAGAAAGTTTGCCATTCCCTTAGCATCCTATTTAATTAAACTTTGGATGCAGCAAGACTTCCAGGACTAACTCTGAGAGCTGTTTGGGAGCCAAGAATACGAGAGCTGTGGGGGACTCCATTGAGGCTTCTCCTTTGACTTTTTCATTTTACAGATGAGGAAACTAAAGCTGGTGATAAAACCACTTAGTCAAGATTACAGAGGTAACTAGTTGCTGAAACCCAGACTTGAACTTGAGGCAGTTGAAAGAGAAATCCATGGAGCTTGCCTAAATCTCTATTTACACACAAATCTCCCTTTGGATAGCATAATTTGCATTTTGAAATTCTTTCTTTTCCCCTTTGGCCTCTACTTACATTCTCTACTTTCAGCTCTTCTTGATTTAAAATATCTAAAATACTTAGACCTGCTAGGCCCTATCGGCAACACAAAGATGGATACAAGATACATGCCTTCACGTTGCTTGCAGTCTACTGGGGAAGGCAGCTGTATATGCTACCAACTATAAAACCAGACAGGAAGTGATATGAGCACTACTAGAAGCACAAAGGCTGTGGAATTCCTGGAATATGGATATTAAATTGTGTTTGGAAGGAGTTGGGGGTTAGATGGTGAGGGGTGGGGGCAGAAAAACCAGGAAAGATATGGTGTCATAGCTAAACTTGAAAGATTAAAGATAAAGAAGGGTTTGTTTACAGATGGAACTAGAGAGGCAAAGGGCAGGTTTAGGGAATGAGAGATTATCCAGTTTGAAATAACAGGAGGTAGGAGGATAAGGCTGGGAAGCTGGTGGAAGGCTGATCAGAAACTGTCAACACCAGTGAAAAGAATTTGAACTTTAGGATGTTGGCAGTAGGAAAACACCAAAGAATTTTTGAACCAGGGCTTTAAAAAGATAAATATGCAATGTGTATAATGTTGCTGGGGAGGTTACTTAGAAAATTCTTGCAGTAGTAGTCAAGAGATAGTGTAATGTTGGGACGTGGAAATGGAAAGGAAGTGCCAGGTGCAGGAAACCTAGCAGAGGTTGCTCCTACAGGATTATTTGTACCTGCTGAGTGAAAAGGGAGAGGAAAGCAAAGCAGCAAAGGTTAACACTAGTCTTTCAATCCACCTGACTCAGAGAATGGTATGCTCCTTTCATTACTAGAAGTTCAAGGAATGGAAAAGACTGGAAGGAATAAGCTGGAAGGTTTCCTATTGTACATACTGGATTTGAGATTCCAGCAGGACATTCAGCTGGGAGAGTCTAGAGCTAACTGAAAATGCAGGTCTGGAAGCACACATGAAAAGGCTCACTTTGGAGATTCTCACAGTTGAAACTATGCAGGTGATAATGTTATTTGAGTTGGAAGAAAGGATTGAAAAAGAAAGGCTGAGGGCCCAGGATGGGATTTGGGGAATTATGGTGACCAGCTGGAATGGAAACAATGGAGAAAGAAGAAGTTGGTAAAAGACTAGTCAAGAACCTGGAGAATATGGTATATGGGGGCCAAGGCAGTAAGTTGCAAGAAAGAGGGGAGAGGTTGGTTTTCACTACTGCAGGTGGGCTAAGGACCTTAGGGACTGAGGGGAGAAGACCCCTGCTGTTCATCACTTTAAATTCTTTCTGATTTTGTTGGTTTTAATTTAGGTGATAGCTTCTTCTGTTTCTACAAATTGATAGGCTTTTGCATTCTTGGCCCAGGCATCTGTCTATGCTCAGAAACCTGAGCATTCATACCTGATGTGTGTAAGATGTCTTCATTTCTTACTACAGACTGGTATGGGTGTGTACATACTGGAATTCTATGAGAAGAATGAGTAACATGTGTCCTCTATCTCTTACTGGAATTTTGGCCTAAAACCCTGAGTGTGTCAGAGTTATTCTGCATCCACTTGGCCTGTCATTGCCTCTGCTACTTTCGTGTGCCCTGTACTTCATGCTGCCTCTTCCTAGATTATAGATATGTACCAGAAGCAAGTTGCTATTTCTAGCAAAAATATCAAATGAGGACAATTAGAGAAGGAGCGTGAAGAAGGAAGGCAGAAGGTGCAAATATACATTGTTTTGCAGGCACCATCTAGGTGCTTTGCCTTCATTATCTCATGTAATCCTCAGTCACCCCCTGAAGTAAGTAGTACTACCCCCATTTTACAGATGAAAACACTGAGATGCAGAGAGGTTAAGTGACTCGCCCGAGATCACACAACTAATAAGTAAATGTGAACCCAGATCTGTGTGACTCCAGAGCCATTACATCACACTGAGACTCTGAGTTCAGAGTTCTGAAGTTGGTGTGCAGACATAAGAGTTAGAGAAACTCTGCCTAGCATCCTGGGGAACCCAGCTTTGAGCTGTGGTATATAAATGGCTGTATCGGTTGCTGATGCTTGTGTTATTTTTGCCTTAAGTTCTTCAGAATTGTTCACTTACCCTCTGGTTCTTCCTGAGAAGAGCTTCACTCTATAGAATTTGTGTTATTTTAAGGTCTGCTAATGAGAAATAAAGATTGATTGCCTCTAGGGAGTAGAGCTGGAGGTGAGAAGAGGTGGGGCAGGAAGCTGTTGTTTTCATCACAAGACCTTGTACTAGTAGGGTTTTTTAAATCATGTTACTTTGATTTTATACGAAGTCCTCTAATGACCAGTAGATATTGAGATACAATAGCAAATACTATGTATATACAAGAGAACATGCTTTGTTTCATTAATGACTGTGAGGTATATTACAAAATCACAAAACTGCAATTTGTGCATCTGTTCTTTTATGTGAAGGTTCGTAATGAGTTTTACAAGGATACACAGGGTGTAATACTGGTCTATGATGTTGGGCAGAAAGACTCCTTTGATGCTCTTGATGCGTGGCTAGCAGAGATGAAACAAGATCTTGGACCTCACGGAAACATGGAAAATATTGTATTTGCAGTATGTGCCAACAAGGTAACTGCTTTGGAAATGGTATGCTTGACTTTCTAGATTCATTATGGGAAGAGTGCAGCTCTGAGTTTTGGGGAACAAATGAAAAGAAAAGAAGCCCTTATTCTATAATATAGTAATCAACAGCTTTTCAAAACATACATCCCTAGAACATAAAGAATAAAAACAAAAACTCCCATGTGTCAGGATAGTTATACACTTTTTTTTCTGGTGCCTTACACGGGGAAGGATATTGGTGACTGAGCAGGAGAGTCACCGACTAATAATTACACCGACCTCATTAGAAAAGGGACAATAATTAAGTGCAGCATGGATTACAGCAAGGTATGAAAAGTATACTGTGGCCCCTGGAGCATGGGAGATATTATGAAGCTAATTTTCAGAGATATGGAGCAGTTTTCTTAAAGGATAAAGTGTGGGAGCAGGCACTTGTCATTTTGCCACAGGAAATCAGTCTATGTTCAACATTGGCAATTTTTTTGGTCCTTTTGGTCCTGATAATTGTATGTATATGCTGGCATTCATTTAAGAGTAGTTTTTGCCTCAGTAAAGGATTGATGAAGACTTCACTGGACCTATGCTAGTGAATGAAGTTTGGAGTCTTCTCTCTGCCCACCCCCCAAATTTCTATTTCAGATTGACTGTACCAAGCACCGCTGTGTAGATGAAAGTGAAGGGCGTCTGTGGGCTGAAAGTAAAGGGTTCCTGTACTTTGAAACTTCAGCACAAACTGGAGAAGGAATCAATGAGATGTTCCAGGTAAGCTAGCATTGTTTAGTTTGTTACAAGGCTGACCATGCCAAATTTTAGTTTAAATTATGAGAAGCAGAAATATAATAGGAGTTGCTCATTAGAGCAACTCTTTTTAGAAGCTGGTGAGAAAAAGACTAAGAGAGAGGGAGAGAGAGTGAGTGTGTGTGTGTGTGTGTGTGTGTGTGTGATATCTGCCTACAGTGTACAAGACCTGGCTGATCATCAGAATTACTTTGGGAAATTCTTCAAAACACAGATTTCTGGGCTCCAGACCTACTAGAAGCTTAGTGCTGTGATAGAACTTAGGAATCTATATTTTGAAAAAGCTTTTCAGGTGATTTTGATGACCATCAAGTTTAACAACAGTTACTATATACTTACAGTAGGAACAAAGGTTTTCTTTAAAACTACCTTTGGTTAATGGTATTATAGGAGAATGGCATTGCAGAGTCTAGCCAGTCACATAAAAATAAGACACCAAGTAGGCAATGGAAAGATGTACTCATATTGGAACTGAATGGATGGTGATTTTTTAAAAATTATTAATCTTGAATATTTTTAAGGGAACAAGATTTATTTACTTATTTTTATTATTTTTTAGAAGGTGAAGGGCAAAAGGAGAGGGAGAGAGAAAATCTTAAGCAGGCTCCACACCCAGCACAGAGCCAGATGCAGGCTCGATCTAACAATCCTAAGATCATGACCTGAACCAAAATCAAGAATTGAATACTTAACCAACTGAAACACCTGGGTGCCCAGAATAACGTTTTTTTTTTCCTTAAGATTTATTTATTTATTTGAGAGAGAGAGAAAAAGAGAGCACAAACTAGAGGGTACAGGGACAGGGAGAGAGAAAAACTCAAGTGGACTCCACATTGAGCATGGAGCCTCATGTGGAGCTCGATCTCATGAACCTGAGATCATGACCCTAGCTGAAACCAAGATTTGAATGTTTAGCCAACTGCACCACCCAGGCGCCCCCAGAATAAGGCTTTTTAAAACAATAAGTTATAAAGTAAAGTCAACTCTTAATTACAGATACATTTGGAAGTAAGTGGTGGCATGAATTATGCATTTTTTTCTTATGAATATATCTGATATTTTGGGAATTTTTAGCATTTCAAATAATGTAGCTATACTATAAAGAGTTGTTCTTAATTATTGAGTGGGATTTTATTTAATCTTTTATGCTAAATTTCTTTCTCTTAAAATGTCACCGCCCCTACTAGAAGACAGTTTCATCCTTGGCTGACAGGCTGAATTGGGCATCAGTAGCTTCTATTTTAAGACCATAAGGTTGATGTTGGCTTGCCACACTTTCTATTCTACTGAGTACATGAACCAGTGTGAGTTTGTGCCTATTTATGTGTAATAATGATACTTAATCATTTGAATAGTGTTTTACAATTCTGGAGAAGTTTATATGTTTCATCTCATTTGAGACTTACTGTGTGTGGCAGGTTTTATTCTCATTTCAGATGTTATAACATCTAAGAGTAGTAAAATGACTTGTCCAAAGGGTATAAATAATGCTTGTTGACAATTAAATTTCTTCCAGCACTTTAAAGATGTTGGTCTATTCTCTTCTGGTCTCTATTGCAACTCATGAGGTGTTACCACCTATTCTTACTCTTACTCTTTTGTGCATAATGTGTTGGGATTCTTTTCCCCCTCTGCCCACTTTCAAGAGTTTTCCTTTATCTTTGGCTTTCAGCTTTGGACTATGTGACTGGATGTGGTTCTCTTTATATTTATCCTACTTGGTGTTGTTGAGTTTCTCAGATTTGCTAGACAGGTGTTTTCCACCATTATTTGTTTAAAAAGTTTTTGGCTCTATTTTCACTCTTTTCCTTCCTGGACTCCAGTTACATGTATATTAGGCCATTTGATTTTTGTCCCACAGTCCTTGAGACTATGTTATTTTTCTTTCCCTTTTCTCTGTTTTTCAGATTCCATAGTCTCTGTTGATCTGACTTCCAACTGCTGTTAAATCCACTGAGTGAATTTTTCACTTTAGTACTTTTCAGTCCTAGAATTTGCATTTGATTTTCTTGTATAATTCCCAGTTCACTGCTGAGATTCTCTATCTGTTCACTTATTAAGACTATATTTTCCTTTATCTCTTTGAAATATTTATAATAGCTACTCTAAAGTTTGTCTGGTAAGTGATATCTGAACCATCTTGGGTCCAGTTTCTATTGACAGCTTTTTTTCCCCTGACTATGTATAGATCACATTTTCTTGTTTGTTTTTTTTTTTAAGATTTTATTTATTTATTCATGAGAGACACACAGAGAGAGAAAGGCAGAGACACAGGGAGAGGGAGAAGCAGGCTCCATGCAGGGAGCCTGACATGGGACTTGTTCCCGGGTCTCTAGGATCACACCCTGGGCTGAAGGCAGCACTAAACTGCTGAGCCACCCGGGCTGCCCACATTTTCTTGTTTCTTTGTATGAGTAGTGATTTTTGATTAAACACCAGACATAGTGGATAATACATTGTAGAGGCTCTAGATTCTTTATTTTCCTCAGCAGAATATTGGTTCTTGTTTCAGCAGGCAGCCAGTTACTGGCAGATCATATTGAATTTGTGTGGGCTTGTTTTTTGCCTTAATAGCAAGGATCTGAACGAAGCCCAAAGTGTTGCCCAAGCTTTTCTAACATGGCAGAACTCAGCCTTCAAATTCTGTCTCCTCAGATCTTGTCGGCTCTTGGTTTTAGGTTTTGTCAGGATGAGTCTACTACCAAACCACAGTCTTCCCATTATGTCTCAGCTAGATACGAGGGTGCTAATGAGGTAGTAAGGCAACCTCTGCACTCTGGCAAGGTCAAACTATAGTGTTTCCATTATACCTCTTTGGGAAGACCTCTAGTATATTGGTTCTATTCTCAATCCCATAATAGCTATTACCTGGTAAGCCTCAGGTGATCTCATCCTATGTCTGTAGAGCCTGACCTCAGCTACAAATTAGTAGGGAACCCTCGAGTACATGGACTTCTGGGGCCCAACTCTGCCTAGTTGCTTCCTCTCCAATGCCCTGCTCTGCAGATTCTAACCACTTCGGTATCTTTAACCTCTGATTTCTGTCTCTTCAATTCAGTGGGACTTTGGGACTGCTCAGACAAGAAATGGACTCCAGGTAGAAAGCCACGTGGCAGTGTTGCACTTGCTATTGTCCACTACCTGAAAATAGTTGCTTCGTATATTTGTCCATTTTTGTAGTTTATGGCAGGCGTTCTAGTCCCATCTAGTGCCCATCACTCCATCATGGCTGGAACTCAGACGTAGAATGTAAATAGACTTTTGACGTCAATTCTACTGTACCATATAATATGCCACAGCTGGCCTTCTATGACCATGGGTGTTATCAGTGAACACTTGCCCTCAGAAATCTGGGGGCATTTTTATTTTAGTTTAACTTATAAACTGGAAGAAAACCTTACTGATACAGAGCATAAGCAAACATCTGTGAACTGTTCATGGCTTTTAGGTTGCTTTTATCCTTTCAGATGAATCTTGGGCAGCGCTAATAAATTAGTCTGTTTTTTATAAAGCTAACAAGGAATATAATAAAACTATTATGTGAGCAAACACTTAGAAGTAGTGCTTTCCTGGTGGCTCAATTTAATATTTTGTTTCCTATATACTTATAGATACTTTATGTCAGAAAGGAGCTTAGTTTTGTCTTACTCACATTGTGAATGGAGAGTAAGATAGACTAAATCACATCAACTCTTGTTTTGGTATCTAGTGGCTTTTCCTTTGACACCCTTCTCACAAATCAAGTCCTCTTGTTTAGGTTGCCAAATCTATTAGCTATTACTGGAGATAAGGAGAAGTCTAAGAGAAATATAAAAACTGGAGATAAGGAGAAGTCTAAGAGAAATATAAAATTTTTAGATAACAACAGGAACTATAGAAATATCTGAAAAAGAAGAGGAAGAGATTTAAATAAGAGTTGGAGGGAAGAGGAGATGTATCCATTGGAAAGCAATATAGTATATTAATTAGTATTTTGAACAAAGGAAATCTAAAAAGTGTACAGAATATGAAATATGAACAGAATCAAAAAAGTTTTCATTTCGAAAAACATCAAAAAGTAGTCAAAGAATCTGAACAATTTACAGAAAATGGAAAAGTACTAAGCATATGAAGACGCTCAACCTTACTTATAATTAAAGAACTCAAATCCAAACTATGCACTACACATAGGCTTGGCAAAAGTGAAGCTATAGGGCAGCCCCGATGGCGCAGCAGTTTAGCACCACCTGCAGCCCGTGGTGTGATCCTGGGGACCCTGGATTGAGTCCCATGTCGGGCTCCCTGCATGGAGCCTGCTTCTCCCTCTGCCTGTTCCTCTGCCCGCCCCCCCCCCCAGTCTGTGTCTCTATGAATAAATAAATAAAATCTTAAAAAAAAAAAGTGAAGCTGTACAATAATGCCCCATAGTGACAAGGGTATAGAGAAATAGCACTGTCAGACACTGTGATGGGAGTTTAGTTTTTTTTTAATGAAAGATATTGAAATAAAAAATTAAAATGCTTCTACACTGTTATTTAGTACTTCTCTTTTTAGGGATTTATCCTAAAGCAGTATCTCCACAACTGTGCAGATGTGTATACATACACACACACACACACACACACACACACACACACACACACTATTCATTAAAGTACTGTATGTAGTAGCAAAACCTGGAAACAATTGACTTGTTAAATAAATAAAGATACAGTCACACAGTGAAATACTGAAGTCATGAAAAAGGATGAAGAAAGTGTCTATATGTACTCTCCAGAGAGAAAGAGTCCAAGATGTATTTTTTAAAAGATTTTATTTTTTTAAAGTAATCTCTGTACTCAGTGTGGAGCTCAAATCACAACCCCAAGATCAAGAATTACACACTTTACTGACTAGAACAGCCAGGCACCCTTGTATTTTTATGTGAAAAAAAAATGCAAGGATCCAAGCAGTATGTTTAATCAGCTTTCTTGTATGTCAGTGTTTAGTATGTAGATGAATGTACTGGTATTCTGATAGAAAATCTTTCTGGAAAGATGCTCAAAAAATATTAACAATGGTTACTTCAAGGAGAGGAACTTGAGAGACAGGTAGTTTTCATTTTATACTTTTATTTACTATTTGAATTTTTCTAACTGTGCATCTATTACCTTTTAACCTCTAGTGTGATTATTTCAGAGGAGGATTATTATGAGCCATTTAAATTGTATTCCTTATGCTTTATGGTGAATTTTAAGTTATTGGAATATATCAAAATTCTTTAAGTTATGCTTAAGAGGAATTCCTATTTTCATAAAATCAGTTCTATTCTGAGATGGTTTCTTTTTGCAGACCTTTTATGTATCCATAGTTGATTTATGTGAAAACGGCGGGAAACGTCCAATCACTAATAGCAGTGCTAGTTTCACCAAAGAACAAGCAGACACCATTCGCAGAATTCGAAACAGTAAAGACAGTTGGGATATGCTGGGAGTCAAACCTGGGGCCTCAAGGTAAGCAACACCCTAGGATATTAGTGCTGAGTTCTATCCTGGAGAAAAACTCCGTTGTCAACATCATAGTCTGGTAGATCTTCTTATAATTGGCTGGAAATATGAAGATGTGTGGAAATGCACTAGATTATGTAATAACTCTTCTGCAGTGAATTACCTGAATACCAAAGAAACAAAATAGAGGGTACAGTTGCCTGATGTGAAGAACTATGTAGTGTGTTGCATAAATACTTTCTGATATGGTGTGTTATGCTTTTGTCTGTGTTGAATAAGAGAATTGAAGCAAATGTAACTTTAAAAAAATACCTTACAAAAGAGAATTCTTAAATCATAGAATTTTAGAAGAGGAAAAGAATGTTAGCAGCTTTTCCAAATACTTCATTTTATAGGTGAGAAAACTGGGATTCAGTGAGACTAAACACATGTTCAAGGACACTAGGAGTTAGTGGTACAATTGGTTTTTGACCTTGAACACTGTGTGTCTGCCTGGCTCTGTGTCTTTCTACAGCCCTCAGAATCCTGCTAGGTTCACATCTGTGTATGAATTTATGTTAAATGGTTTTATTTTTAGCCAAAAGAAATATTTGGGAGGAAGAGGAATACAATCACTATTCTTTGTTGCTTGTGCGAGAATAAATCCTTGTTCGGTGTGGTTATGTAACTTTTAACAATAGAACACTTCTGTTACTGTACATATTATGATTTTTATTATAATTATAAGGGTTCTCAGATCTTTTTATTTTGCATCATAACTTTCCTCCCCATCCTTCTCCCTTTCTACTTTGTCACCTTGGTCCCCACAAAAAAAAAAAAAAAAAAAAAAAAGTGCATGTTGAAATCCCTTGTCAGTACCAGTGGCATTAAGTTTCTTTTTTCCATTTGGGTCACACAGCCCACCTCAAGCCCAGAAAGAAAGAGGGCAGGGGAAGAGTAAAACAGTTACTGGTCACCTCGACCTGCCAGGCCTAACAGAGGAGGCTTTAAACACATGAACAGTTTGGATGATCTCATGTATATAGCACAATTAATTGGTATCTTTTAAATGTCCTTTTGGAGTTCCATAGTCTCATTCTAAAGTCTTCTGTTTCACCTCCAAGGGAGATTGGCTGTAAAATTAAGAAACTTTACTTATTAGTTAACTTAGAACAGTATTTATTAAGGAAAAAGAAACTTTGGGTTCCTTACATACTATGTTAATTGGAATCTATCCAAAATGTACAGGACCTCCATAAGTTCTATATCACTGACCAATATAAACATGTGTTTCTTTTAGCTCTATTTCTCTGGGTCTATCAGATTAATTCCATTTGGCAGTGAGAACATTTAGCAGAACCTAAAAACAGTTTTTTAAAGTTATAAAGAGTTTGAATGTTTGTTCAGTGCTACATTTACTGTTCTTGAACTTTAAGAAAATTTTCATCTTCAGCAGAATTAATATATTTGTTACTTTGAAAAATGTAATTTGTTAATGTATGTGTTATTTTGGAGAAGAATTCTGGCAATTTGAGTATCTTCAGAGAGGGAGAATATGATTTTTGTTAGTTAATATCAAAATTAGCTATGTAAAAAAGCCCCATGCATGTTTTAAAACAAGAGAATTCAGGATTTATCTAAGAGCAGAAAGCAGAAAAAGCCTTAGAACACATACCCCAAACCAAGGACAGCTGTGAACATGGCCTTGTGACCTCAGTCTTTCCAAGTGGGCACTCAAGAATTTTCATCACTGCAAGACAATCAAAGAACACCTCTCTAATTCAGAGAGCTAAATAGAAATTCTTCTGAGAAAACATAAAGGAGAAAAGCTAGGTCATTTGGGAAGGTACCATATCCAGGCTTGTAGGATAATTGGAACCCTGAATTACGAAAAGAAGGTAGGAAATAAAACTATCTAGTAAGGACAGAGCTAAACCTGACTGGAGGAGGAGCTGGGTATTTAGAAACATGTGGAGGCCTGATACCAGAGGACTATGAAGAGCAGGGAGAGGGGCAGATGGTCTTCAGGCTCCTCCCCAGCCAGTCCTTGCTTGTTGAAGAGCTCAGAAGCCTGAAGACCCCTCATGGAGCTTCTTCTGGGCTTTGGGAAGCACTCGCTGTCCTGCCCTCTTTCCTCTCTGGGTAATGTTCCCTTCTCTTTTGTTTCTTCTTTGGTCTTAGGAGCTCGCTGGAGCTCTCAGGTTCCCCATTTGCAGCATCCCTTTCTTGATCATTGGTGTCACCATCTTCCCTGAGCATCAGAGTCCCTATGACCCTGGAACTTATTTCAGCCCCTTTTCTTCCATCTCTTCTACCTGTATATCGGTTCATCACCTGTTTCTGCCGATTCTTTTTCTATATTATCTCTTATCTTCCCTTATTTGTCTCCACAAACACCTTAATCCAAACTGTTGTGCTTGGCTTATTGTAACAACCTCCTCTCTGTCTCCTAACTTCAAGAGACAGCTTTCTGAGCACCTTTTTTGTCATGAAATGCCTACTGATGTCATTGTTTATCAAATCCACTTTTTTGTGATTGTTTGGATTTCAAGGCCCTTCTCTTACTGACCCCTGCTTCCTGGCCAACTTTGTTTTTGTTACCCACCCCCACCAGCAGTGTCCTCATGGAACTTCATGCCATGGCATGCTGTTCCTAATTCCTAGCCTCTGCCAGCTCTCTCCCAGTTGCTCTGTGTTTCCCCACTTGTGCCAGAACCCCACTCTAGAGGCCTACCCTGATCACCCTGTGCCCTCATCACTTCACAGCAAAGTTTGCTGGGTGCCTGCTCCATGCCAAGGACCTTTTCACAGATCATTCTTTTACCAGGCATTTCCTTGGTGTTTCAATACTTGCTTCACTTTGAATTTCTTTTTCTACTTGTATGTAACATATAATGTATTTGTTTATTGTGTGTTTCTGAGTCTTTTAGTCCCACTTGTGAGAAAATGTAATAATGATTTGGGAGATGCTTACTGTGAGAGATATGATGTAAGTCCAGAAAGCCAAACTGCAGTGGGTGGGGGCTGACCCTATTGCTGACACATGGAGCTTGGCTTCTTTCTCGTAGGGATGAAGTCAACAAAGCCTATCGGAAACTCGCTGTGCTGCTTCATCCTGACAAGTGCGTGGCACCTGGTAGTGAAGATGCCTTCAAAGCGGTTGTGAATGCCCGGACAGCCCTCCTGAAAAACATCAAGTAGGAAGTAAGAGAAAAAGACAAATGCAGGCCTCAAGTATGAACGGACTGTCCGTAGAAGTGAAATAACCAACATGGACTTTTTTTCTCCACAGAAATCTTACTGCTTTTTTCTCTCGTGTTGTCATTTGTAAATTAGAAATTCAGGTGCCTGTTATCATTTCACAGAGTGGTGACAAGAACCAAGCGCCACTTGTATGTATAGTTCATTTCCTATTTCTAAATGATCTGAATTTTTTTCCTCCTTCATTCGTAAGCTCTGTAGTGGTAGCATCCCTCACGCGCTTCACTCAGGAAAATCCAGGTTTCTGGAGGGAGGAAGGGGGACAAGAAGACCCCTTTGCTTTTCTTTTCCTTTTTTTTTTTTTTTTTTAAGTTCATTGGAGAAGTAAACAGCAAAAACAGAAGGAAACAATATCAAAACCCTCAAAAGTTTGGTGGGACCTCACAAGCAAGTTGCTTTTTTTTTAACGAGTTCCTTAAGTAATATTTGAATCATCGATCAGTCCATAATTAATGAACTCTTGACAGCCCTTTGGAAGTTTGTGAATTGAGGCAGTTCCAAATAGAGTAGCCCTTGTAGGACATGTACTCTGTCCCCTTCTCCAGCCACCAGGGGGAGAGACAGGCTAGTCCTAGGAAGGAAAAGGCAGGGGCAACCAAGAGTTCTGGGAACACTGGCTATTGCTAGTCTTGCCCCTGGATCAGAGGCCTTTCTTTAGCATAGAACCAGGTGCTGGTAGTGGTAGGGAGCATCGTGCACCTAGGAAGCAGGAATCGGACCCCAAAACAGAATTGCTTGCAGGTTACAGAAGCATATGTGTGCACATCCCCAGAGGGCAAGATCAGAGGCAAGGCCTAAGGGCACAGCCAACCTGGCTTGGGCTTGTGTGATGCCCCTAGGAGAGCCTGTGTATGAGGCTTGTGCCTTTTCTCATTTCTGCACAGTTTGCCATAGATAGGTAGGAAAGATAGGGTTACTCCTATGAGCCAGGCCTCTTTTTCACTTCCTTATCTGCATTAGTTCCCTCTTCTTCCTCTTTTCTTCTCTTATTATTATCATTATTTTTTAATATGCCACATCTGTCATTTTTCTCTTATTGAGTCCCTGGCTTTTGGCCACTGCCTCTTCCATCCTCTCTTACAAGCCCTGGTTGACCAGAGACAGTATGGATCCTTTGAGTGTTGGTGGAGGGAGAGATCTTAAGGCCTGAGTGGAAAGAATCTCTAATTTTTGCTTGGGCTTCATATTTCTAAATAGTAATATTTTTAAACTATAGATTATGAAAGCTAATTTTACATAGAAAAATATATTCTCTTGCCATAGTCTCCTCCTCAGCATCCAAGGAATGGTTGAAGATGAAGTATATGAGGACTGACCATTCTTCCAGAGCTTTCAGAACTGGTCTTGCTGTTTGACCCATTATATCTTCAGTCTCAGTACATTGCTCCTACTTTTAGCTGCACTAATTAGGCTTTGAGGTACATAAAATGTTACTGTATGTGAATTTTAAACAGCTATCTCATATTGATCACCACATAGCATTCACCTTCTACCCAAGAAAAGCCATGTTAATTTAATTCCAGCCCTCTGCAGTCTGCTGGATTCTTCTCTCCAAAGCAGCTTCCCTTTGTGTGGCTGCACTTGGGCTGCATTGAGCTTGTTGTCAGGAAACCAGAGCATTGTGTTCTACTATGACTTCTCATCTTGGTGGTATTAAAAATGCTTCTTTTTTATGAATTGATTCTGATATATGATTTCCTAGGGATTTTCCTCTGGACTTTTAATTTTAAATAGCTTCTGGGACTACAGAACACCAACCCAAAGTTCTTCTGAATTTAAATTTTGCTTAAGGCCTTCATCATGCCTAAAGTAATTAAATGTAGATCTATTCTTGCAACAGAACTAGAGTAAAAAAAAAAACGAGGGATTGTGCATGGTAGTGTCAGTCCAAATTGACATGGCAGGTCACTGAGTATGTATGTGGCTCTGTATAAAGCCTGTGCCAGTTTTCATCACTGTTACTAAAGACCAGATTGGTCATCTTATTCAACTACATTGTGCAGATGAGCAGTTATAACAGAGAGTTCTTTAGTGCTTCCATTCCTATATAATGAGTGACTTGTTGAAATTTAGCCTGATCTTCATTCTTAGGTCTTGGAACCCAGTTCCCAGCACCTCCTTTATTAATGTTAAGGTCGGCCATGAACTACTTCATTTATGTAGAAGAAGGAAAAAAAAAAGTTCAGCTTCACGGCCCTAGAATTTGTCTGAGTGCCATAATCCTTGCGCAGAATATTAAGGGATAATAAAGCATGATTTGCAATGCAAAGTTTTTTGGTACTAACTTCATACAAAACTTTGTAGACCTCTGTGTATTAGTTTAAATTCTCGGTGCAAATATATGTACTTTGTAGTTCAACTTTATGAAATTCCTTCAGCCAGTTAGGATTTCAGAGTATGTTGGGGAGAGTAACAATTAGCAGAACCATTCCATTGGCTAAAAAAAATTTGATGGAGAATCTTGTTTTTCAGAAAAGAATTAAAAAGTTTGCACAGTTCTTTTGAAAGAAAGCCATTACTTCCATGTCTGAGTCACCAAGAATGAACAGTTTGAAAGCTTGTTAGAAATCCCTCGAGGCATTTCCACCTAATTGCCCATCCTACCTAAGCACTTTAAAATATACCCTCCTTTTCCCCCTCTGTTCCCCTGTGTGGCTTCTTTTGAATTGATGTTCTCAGCCATCAGCAGTCCTCTTAATTCCGCCTTGTCATTTCATATCATCACGAACACGTGTCCTTGGCCCTGTTAGCCTGTGAACATGAAAGTCTAGGCCTGGAGTAGTGTGCCGCTACCCAGGATAAATTGCTATAATCCTAGAGTGGCACGCTGTCCTTTAGGGCTTACACTTACCTCAGGAAACGTACTCTAGTGTGTTCTCATGCATCAAATTCTCAACTGGTAAATAATTTCTTTGTACCCATAAACCGGTACCTAATTCACTGCCAGTTAAAAGAGCCATAGATAAGGCAGCTAAATTTCTGAAAGAAAGCCAGAGTGAGTAAGCGGCCCCTGTAAGCCCTGAATCAGTAACAGTAGCTGTTCCTCAGAGAACAGCAACAAAATCTCGAGGGGGTGGGAGGTGTTTCAGGCCCAAGTTAGAAAGGGTGCAGCAGTGTACAGATTGCCCCTGACAGTGACAGCGCCCTTCTCAAAGGTAATTTCTGTAGGCGCCGGGATGTCACTCCCTTCTCCACTGCACTCCATCTAGCTGCCAACATTTCTGTAAAACTCTTGAAAATGAGTTTAGCTGCAGAATAGAGCTCCCTACCTTCCATTGCAAGTTTTGCAAAGTGAAGAAAGGCTCATACTTCTCATATTTGGTATTAGCACAATTGTAAGACGGCCAATAACGTTTGTGCGTTGGTTATTCTATTAAACCTTTCTGGGAAAGACAAAAGCTTAAATTCGTGATGTGGGTAAGTTAGATTGTGTCTAACAAGCAGTGCAATATTCAGCTGTGCCAGAAAGGCCCCGGTGGTGAAACTGCGACGGTTTGGGTTAGTGTCCTGCATTGATTTCCCGTGGGGCACGTGTCCCCTTTGACTGTGAATGCAAAGTATCTAAAGAAACCCTTCGCTCTTACGAGGTAATTTACATATTTGCTTCTGTTGAAATAACTGAAAATGTTAAATCTAACAGTTGTTTATGTCTTGTATAGAGAGTGTCATATGTATTTAAGTTGTGTATTTTTATAAAATAAAGCCAAAACTCAAACACTGGTCTGTGGGCTGCACTTATTTGTTGAGTCTTCAATGTAAAATGGACTTGTCTAGGAGCAGCCCAGTCCCTCACCAACTGAGACCTTACAGAGAACATCTTGCTTGAGTTTCCGGGTGGTAAATTTAGGAAATTTTATTATCAGTCCATCAGGCAATTCTAAACTTAGTAAGTTGTGATGAAAGCATTTTGATCTGTTAAAGATGCTAATATTGTGTTTGCCTTTTTAATTCAGATGAAACTGTTACCATCCTATTTTAATAATGCAGCGCTCACTCAGCTGGATAGCTTACTAACTCAGTTAACTGGTTCCTGGAAAAAAGAATCCTTAAGTAACAGATTGTTGTGAACCCAGAATTTGGAAAGGAAAGTCTTGTAGGGCCAACCTACAGAGGCAATGTATCTCTGAAGCCTTCACACAAGAGCTGGAATTTTCATTATGAACTATGTATGTTGTCACCTAAGAATGCCCACCACTCTTTTGGGGAACTGTTCTACCCTCTGTATCCTGCTAGCATGCTCTCAAGAGGAGCTGCCAGATTCTCCTCTAAGCCACCCTGGCTCCCTAGCCACCCAGATTGGTCCATGAGATGGGAATGTCACCCAAACTGAACCAATAGGCATCCTTCTCTGGGATCTTTCCAATTGGAGCTAGGAAAACCACCTTCCTCTCAGAAGAGTAAGATCGGATAAGTCCTGTTGATACTGGCAACTGTGATTCCAGTATCATGGAAAAATTCTGAAAGATTGAAGCAGATATTCATAAAGAGACAGAATCCTGATGGCAAAGACTTGCCTTCCAATCCCTGAGGTCCCCTGAGCAGGTTGTCTTTGAATCCATATGCCACTCCAGAATCCTTCCCACAGATCTCCAACCCCTGTTTTCTGCTTAGGTTTGTTGGAGTTTGCTTTCCATTACTTGAAACTTAATATTAGAAGATAGTAGACCTCAAGGATTGTAAGCAAGGATAAGAAAGCTATAGTCTGTAGACTGTACAACATTTGGTAAGTATACTATTAACATTTATATATTATAATATGTCCAATTACTTGATGTTTCTCTTGTTTGTTATTTGTTTTTTACTTGATGTGTCTCAATTGGAGTCTTTGGCCATATCTTAAACCAATAATAGCCAGTTGTAAACTGAAAAGCAAAATTAGGTTTATTAAATTTGTTTCAGGGTCAATTTAAGATGCAAAATACTTGTGATTTCTTAAATTTCTAATTGAATTTTATTGTTAAACTATTCATTTTCATGCATGTCTTGAGCACCTACTACATGTCAGCCCTGTTCTAGGCACTGAGTATATAACTGAGCTCAGGATTGACAAAAATCCCTGCCCTCCAGCAATTAACATTCTAGTGTCGTGTGTGTGTGTGTGTGTGTGTGTGTGTGTGAAGTTTTGAAAAAAGGTTCTTATTTTTCTATAGGCTTATTTCCTATATAGGTTTATTTCCAAAGAGGCAAGTTTGTACTTTTTGAGTAGTCTCCAAAATATGCAATTTGGAATTAATACTCTGATTGCTACTATATACTGTAGATCATGGGGGGGGGGGGGTGTTAAAATGCTGTATTAAGGTTTTTTGGAGAACTTAATGATTATCATCCAAAGCTCAATTTTCCATATTGGCATAAAGGAAATAGTTCCAGACTTAAGGAGTTTCTTTACATATGTTTTATAATTAATGTATTCTTTCAAAGCAGTTGATAAGGTATTTATTTGGAGGAAAATATCTAGAATTTAAGTTGTTTTAGTTAAAACAATAATGTGTACCTCTGATATCAGCCAATGAAAATTTTCATTTAAAACTGACTGTTGGGGGCAGCCCTGGTGGCTCAGCAGTTTAGCGCCGCCTTCAGCCTAGGGCCTGATCCTGGAGACCCGGGATCGAGTCCCATGACGGGCTCCCCGCATGGAGTCTGCTTCTCCTTCTGCCTGTGTCTCTGCCTCTCTCTCTTTCTCTGTGTCTCTCATGAATAAATAAATAAAATCTTTTAAAAAAATAAAAATAAAACTGTTGTAAAGGATGCTATGACTTCAAAAAAATGATTCTCTCTACATCCCAAGCAGTTAGTTGTTAGTGATCATTATAAAAGCAGCCAGTGCGGCCCCCAATAGCATTTTACCCAGGGAAGAGACAATAAAAGTCTGCTATGATTGAGGGAAATGAAGATGGAAGGTGCCTACATGCCTCAGATAGCAGAATGTGAACATTCTGCTAGTTCAGAGTATAAGAGAAAACAGAAAGGTTAACAAAATAAATACTTAAGAGAGCAAAGGCATCTTAGTGGTTTAAAAGGAAAATAAACCTTTAAAAGGAAAATAAACTGGAAATAAACCATATCCAGGGTGCCTGAGTGGCTGTCAGTTAAGCATCTGCCTTTGGCCTGAGTGGTGATCCCAGGATGCTGGGATCGAGTTCTGCATCAGGCTCCCTGAGACACCCTCTGCCTTTGCCCTCTGCTCTTCCCTCCTGCTCAAGAGCTCTCTCTCTCCCTCAAATAAATAAAATCTTTTAAAAAAGGAAAGAAAGAAGAAAAAGAAACTATTTCCATTCTGAGTATCAGGGAGGAAGGAGAAAAGCCCTAAGCCAGTGTCTGTCAGATTTCTTTATTGACAGAACCCTATATTCCTAGTGAGTTCCCAAAACAGGGTCCCTGTATGTAAAACAACTAAGAACAACATTTTATGAGGATAAAATTGTAAGATAACAGTTTTAACATCACTCCTTAAAAAAGCAACTTACCAGGCAGTTCTGCGTCCCAAGGTAGATGGCAGAGTTCCTATCAGAAGATAAATTCCCATGCCATTCCCTCCCACTCACAAATATTGATGGGGGAGCACCTCACCCAAGAGACTGACGGGGCTCAAGGAAACACTCAGTTACCAGTGCTCAGGCACTCTGCTGGCGTGCTGGGCAGGGACTCTGTTTAGTGAAGTGCCCCCATGACATTTTAGACATAAAGGAAAGTACCATGGCTTTGCATCGTAAGGCAAAGAGCTGAGCTGCTCTTCCTAACATGAACAAGACTTAGGGGTTGGGGCTGCCAAAAGAGGAAGAAGGACCAGGTAAGATGATGTGGAAGGCTGGAGTCCTCTAAGAAGGGTAATTGGAAAGACATTAGATACTAAAAATTATTAGAAAAAAATAAATAAATAAAATGAAAATAAAAATTATTAGATATTAGGAAATATTAGGGCAGCCCGGGTGGCTCAGTGGTTTAGTGCCTGCCTTCATCCCAGGGCGTGACCCTGGAGACCCCAGATTGAGTCCCACGTCAGGCTCCCTGCATGGAGCCTGCTTCTCCCTCCGCCTGTGCCTCTGCCTCTCTCTCTGTCTCCTCTCTGTGTATTCTCATGAATAAAAAAAAGAAAAAAAAAAAAAAGATAGGTACTATTAAAAAAAAAAAAAGGTACTATTAGAAAGATAGCTAAAGAGAAGTGCCCAGTGACAGAAACAACCAAAGGACTTCTAAGAAGATGGATATGTTTTATAATGTTAGCAGATGAGAAAACTGAGGCTCAGAGAGGTTAAGTGACTTGCTCAGGCCACATAGGAAGCTATTCAAACCTAAGCTTGCCCAGCTCCAGAACACAGGCTTGAAGTCTACGCTATCAGCCTCAGGATCGAAATTTTAATATATTCTACTTTGCACCCGTGAGTAATATTGTACCCTCTTGTCCTGTGTTGCTTAAATGGAATAAATAGGTGTATTTTTTTTTTTTTAAGACCACAAATATGAGCAGCCCTGGTGGCCCAGCAGGTTTAGCGCTGCCTCCAGCCCAGGGCGTGATCCCGGAGACCCAGGATCGAGTCCCACATCAGGCTCCCTACATGGAGCCTGCTTCTCCCTCTGCCTGTGTCTCTGCCTCTCTCTCTCTGTTTCTCTATAAATAAATAAATAAATAAAATGTTAAAAAAAAAGACCACAAATGTACAACTTTCCTTATAATGACACAAGTTTAAATCCTGCATGTGTACACAGGAATGAAGGAAACTTCTTTCTGAGGGCGTCCAAGTCAAGAGAAGTTAGCATGGCAACGTAAGTTAACAGTGTGTTAAAATATGGAATATAGAGGAGCCTCTGAACAGCTTAAAAATCATGTTTTAAAGGGCATCCACCCAGGTCAGCAACTAAAGGATAACTAAACCTATGGATCTGCGAGATAGACCCTGTATAGCCTATGTCAGCTTAAAGGTTTTGTTTCTGGGTGATTTTCACACCCTTAATTTATTCTTGTCATATTAGAACACATGAAGCCCTAAAAAGGTGGTTTCCCTCCCTCCCTCCACCTCAAAGCCCTGCCCTGGCTTTTTGTGTTAGAATCACTAGCACCACAGGAAGAAAGGTGGTTTATATTCACCAAACTGTCAAAAGATTGTCTGAGGAGAAGGTTTTAAGGGATGAAGTCAGGATAATTTGACTTTCTACCCTATGCTTGTCTATATTATTTGCGTTTTCCCAATGGATATAAATGATTTTAGTCATCTAAAAAGTTAAATGAAACAACAACAAAAAACTAAATATGGTACCTCTTTAGAAAAAGAGAAGAAAGAAAGAAAGAAAGAAAGAAAGAAAGAAAGAAGAAAGAAGAAAGAAAGAAAGAAAGAAAGAAAGAAGAAAGAAAGAAAAGAAAAGAAGAAAAGAAAGGAAAAGAAAAGAAAAGAAAGAAAAGAAAAGAAAGAAAGAAAAAGAAAAAGAAAGAGAAAGAAGAAAGAAAGAGACTCAGTCCAAACTGTGGGAATCTCTAAATTGGGTGGCTCTGGGCTGTAATTAAATCTTGCTTCTTTTACATTAGTAGAAACTCCATTCTAAAAAAGAAAAAAAGCTTTTAGTCTCTTACAAGTTTGTTTGAAATGCTAACATAGCAATCAGTGCTCTCCAACTAGAATTTCAAATTCACTTAATGTAGTTACATATCCATAAACTCTTTCCTGTAACCCAGAAACAGCAGAACTGAAATGGGAAGAGCCAGGACAGAGCCTTAGCTCTCCAATTAAGAGAGTAGTCTTGGGCAAGGGGGTCTACCTTCCAAGGTGCACTTTCCTCTGTTATTAGAGGAGGCTCTCGGTTAAAGAACACCTCAGGTCCTTTGTAAAGACTATCACTTTTGAAATTTGACAAAGGACTCCCAGACCTCTTGTATATCATTCTTCTACATCTCCACCACTCCAAACACAGAAAAGGAAAAGGAGAAGAAAAATGACTTTAGAAAAATGTTAGTGAGCTAGACTTCTGCTAAAGTTAGGAATAATAGGCATTGTTGAACCCTTTCGTTTCTTTTAATAAACCTCAAACTCCTGCTACACGCAATCATGATTTTTAGCAGCTCACTCTACAAAGGCAAATAGTGTTGGAAATTTTTAGTAACAAGTCCACAAGACTCAGATGTACAAAGACATTCTTTATTCCTATAAAACGGAAGTCATCTTGAGTCCTGAGCTCACATTTTCCACCAAAGGTGGGAAAACTTAAAAGTTGCCTCTTAAGGCAAGTTAGTCACTTCTGGTTTTAAACATGATCAGCTCTAAATTAAAACCCAGTAAATGCAAGACCCCCTCCTCCTGACACCTCTACCCCTTGTCTTCCCAGAGGAGATCTAGACTTGGGCATTGCCTCTCATCTTGGCCGAGAGAAGCATTTGTGGGCCCTCTTGTCCCTCATCCTTGCTGGCCTCTAGCCAGTCCCGCCTGCTATGCCATTTGCTGCCGACGTCATGGTCCCACCAGGGCCTCCAGACCCCATGTTCTCCTGGTTGTGCAGGCTGGCCCTTGGCTTCTTCTGCCCTGTTCCTTGGGCCCCTTAGCTCCTCTACATCCTGTCCTCCTGGAGGGTCAGTTATTCCAGGCCACTTTTCCCCAGCCCAGCCACGAGGCCCAGCCCTGGGGGCCCCTCCCAGTCATGGTCACTCTGGCTCCGGTGTCCTAGCAAGTGCAATGTCACACCAGGCTTCCCCCAAAATTGCACCCTCTAGGCTATACCTTGGAAGCCACCTTGAACTTTTTTATTACGTGGCCCTAGGAGTTACTGGTGTGCTAGCAAACTGGCTGGGGGCAGGGGGAGGGGGTGCAAGGAAATCCTGATTTGTAGCTTTTGCCCAATTGTTGTATAAATACCCTACTCTTGGTAGATTTCAAGCTGGGAAGACACGTCAACAAGTTTTCATAACCATGATACCGCAAACTCCAACTTGGCACGGCTCACCCCAGGAAAGTGTGGGAGTGGGCAGGGGCTTGTAGGCATCCTCCCACACCTAAGCTCTCCCCACACCCTTCCCGTTCCTCCCCTCTTATCTCTTCAACTAGATGGTTAGCTCTTCCAGGCAGGATTACATCTCAAAGCCCTGGCTCCCAAAGCACTTCTCACAGTGACTGCAGGAGGCACTCAGTACTTATGTTGATGGATTACATTCCTTAACAATATTGCCACTAAAGACTCTTTTTAATTCAATTTTGTTTCTTTTTACTAAAGTATAATTGACATACTGTATCCTGTTAGTTTCAGGTGTACATCATAGTGATTCGATAATTTTATACATTATGAAATGATCCCCCTGATAAGCCTAGTTACCATCTGCTGCTAAGGACGTTTAAAACCCCACTGTTCTGCTCTTAGAGGCATAAAGGTGGCTCACTTCTTGTGCTTTTCCCTACAAACCAGATGAAATTAATCCAATGCCCCTTAGCTCTTCAACCCTGCACAGAGAGCATGCCTGTCATATTGCCAGGGATTTTTTTTTTTTTTTAAGATTTTATTGTTTAGAAAAAACAAAACAAAAAAAAAAGATTTTATTGTTTAAGTAATCTCTACACCCGTCGTGGGGCTTACGCTCACAAACCCAAGATCAAGAGTCACTCCACCAACTGAGCCAGCCAGGCACCCCACCCAGGGAATTTTTAATATGGTGAAGTGTGGGGTTTCATGAAATGCATTTAGTGGGATGGATTTGGCTGAAATCAGTTTATATCATGATTTAAATTACTGAGCAGGAAGACCTGTCTTAACTCACTAGCAGCCTCCTATCAACATTGTAAGTGGGTGTTAAGTCTTTGATACACTTTTTAGCCCACAGTATATGACTCCTTGCAACAAAGACTGACTGAACACTTAATATGTGCAAAGAAGGTGCTTCTGGAACTGAGGAAATGTGTAGGACAATGATTCTCGAAGTGGGATCTGGGACCAGCATCCTGGGCCACCACTGTTCCTCAAGGGGCAGCTGCACCTCTACCCCCTCATTTATCCCAAGAGACTGACTGACTGAGCCACAGATTGCTCAGAGCCTTGCCTGCTGGCCCTGTGCAATCAAAAAGAGAACAAATTTGGGAAGTGGCTCTTCTTTTCCTCCCTCCTTATAAACCTCTTGCAAGCCTTCTGTTGCCCCATAATTATAGTCGGAATTCCTACTGTTTACTGAGCACTTGCTAGAAACCAAGTCCTTTCTCAGCAATTTAAAAGCATTTTATTTCAATCTCACAGTGACCCTTCAGGAGAAACATTCTTTTTTTTTTTTTTTAATTTTTTAAGTAGGCTCCACATCCCACATGGAACCCAATACCGGGCTCAAACTCATGACCGTGACATCAAAGCCAAGATCAAGAGTCGGACACTTAACCAACTGAACAATCCAGGTGCCCCCCAGGATACACATTTTATCCCCAAACTATGGATAAGGAAATGTGCTCAGAAAGGTTAAGGAAGTGATCTAATACCACAGTCGTGTTGCCTTATGGTCCCCCCAAAGATATGTCCCTTTAGAACCTGAGAACATGACTTTATTTGGAATAGAGTCTTTTCATATGTAATTAGTGTAAGGCAAGGCTCTTGAGATGAGATCTCAAGCCAATGCCACATCCTTACAAGAGAAGGAGGAAAAGACAGAGGAACACAGAGAGAAGACCATGAGAAGAGAGAGGCAGACACTGGAATTCCAAAGCAGCAAGCTAAGGAAGGCCAGTGGTCACTGGCAGCTACCAGAAGCTCAGAGAAGGGCAGAAATGGATTCTCCCTCAGCCTCCAGCGAGAACCAAACCCTACTGACACCTTGATTTTGTATTTCTGGCCTTTCAAACTGTGAGAAAATAAATTCCTGCTGTTTTAGGCTACCCAGTTTGTAAAACTCGCTATGGCAGCCCTAGAAAACTAACATAATCGCTGAGCCATTCTAAGAGTGGAACCTGTGTGCAGACTGGGGCCTGACTTCAGAGCCCATGCCTTTTGCCACAACACCGCACTGCCTTGGCCTGGTTATAATTCAGCCTTCTTCTACCTTCTCACATCTCTTTACCCTCCTGTGTGCCTTCCTGCTGTTCTCTGAACACAGTCAATACTCTTCATGGCTTCTGTACCTTTGTAACTCCTGCCCTCTGGACCTGACACACTGTTATGGACTCAATGTTTGTCCCCCACCTTCCTCCTGCCACCCCAGATTCAGATGTTGAGGCTCTAACCTCCAGCATGATGGTGTTTGGAGGTGGGAGTATTTGGAGATAATTAGATGAGGTCATGAGGGTAGAGCCCCTACGATGGGATTAGGGTCCTTGTGAGCAGAGGAAGAGACACCAGAGAGTCTTCTGTCCAGCAGGTGAAGACCCAGTAAGAAAACAGCCGTCTGCAAGCCAGAAAGAGAGCTCTTACCAAGAACTGAATCTGCAGACACCTTGATCTTACACATCCATCCTCTAGAACTGGAGAAATAAATGTCTGTTGTCTGAGCCCCCCTGTCTGTGGTGTTTTATTCCAGCAGGCTCAGCTGCCTAAGGCACACATCCTTTCCCTTCTCCTCTTTGCCTCACAAACTCTTACTGAATTTTTATATCCACCTCAAATGCCACTGCCTCTGATTTTTTTCTAGACTCACTTCTGCTACTCAGGCACATTTAGCAGATTTTCTCCTTATCAGGGCAAGGTCTCCTCAATGTATTACTTCTTGGCAGTCAAGAACTTTGTCTTTTCTGTCCTTGTGTTTTCAGTGCCTAATAAAAACATAGTAAGTATGTAAGTATTATTTGTAAATAAGTATTTGATGAATGAATAAATGAATGAATGAATGAATGACCTGTGTTGCTGCACTGTGGAATAGACTGTAGACCCTTCAACCACACGATTCTCAACAGATTGAATGTTGATTTAAAGGGGGCCTGAAAAATAAAATAAAATAAAAGGGGGCCTGAGAGTAAGAAAATAAAAGCATATAGGTGCTGTTAGCACCCAAATATGTTGCTCACTAACCAATAAAATCTTGGTGTAATTTTCTTGATGATATTTGTCTAAGAGTTGCCCTAGTTTGTAGAAGTTCCTCATAAAAATGATCAGAGAGTGGGCTTTGCCAGGAATCAGGTCTGGCCTTTGAGGGAACCCACACTGTTGATGGCCTATCCAATCGTCATTCCTCCCTTCTTCCTTGCTAGCAGATTCCATAATGGACATTCCTGAGGGCAGCTTTTGGGAAAGATTTTGTACCCCTGAAAAGAAAGGCATAGGAGGAAACTGTTCCTCTTCTTCTGTGGTACAATGTCCTATCTGCATATGACCCTGGATTGTGGCCCCATTTTGCAACCATGAAGAGTGCTAGCTTATGATGGCAAAGCTGATATCCTAAGGGTGGCAGGGCAGAAGGTGGAAAATCTCGTGGACCTTAAAGAGGTTATTAATAACCATTGAATAATAAACCTTAGATCTGTGCTGTCCAAAGACTGGATAGAGGTCCTGTCCAGAGATAAGTTATAGGGTTGCCTGGGTGGCTCAGTTGGTTAAGCATCTGCCTTTGGCTCAGGTCATGATCTTAGGGTCCTGGGATTGAGTCCCTCATTGGGCTCCCTGCTCAATAGGGAACCTACTCCTCCCTGTCCCTCTGCCCCTCCCCCTGTTTATGTACTCTCTCTGTCAAATAAATAAAATCTTTATAAAAACAAAACAAGACAAAAAAAGACGCATAATAGAGGTAATATATTTCTCTACCATTTAAGCCTTTTTTAAAAATAATTTTTTAAATTTATTCACGAGAGTCACAGAGAGAGAGGCAGAGACATAGGCAGAGGGAGAAGCAAGCTGCCTATCGGGAGCCTGATGCAGAACTCGATCCCAGGACTCGATGCTGGGACTCGATCCTGGGACTCTAGGATCATGCCCTGAGCCAAAGGCAGGCACTCAACCACTGAGTCACCCATACATCCCTTAAACCATTTTGTATTGGATTTGGGATTACTTAAAATGGAAATCATCCCAACAACTATCATACAACCCAACTGCCAAAAATACCTCTCCGGCTCCACCCTGGGAGAGAAGTCTGAGAACACCACTGTTTTCAATTTATTGAAGAAAAGTTCTGCATGTTGAACGGCAAGCTTTACTCTTGAGAGGCATAAATCACCAAGCTTTTAACAGTTCAGAATGTATCCATTGATTCCTAAGCATCCCTTCCTCTGAGTACTTATTCAGTGTCTTCTCTGTGTAAGTCACTCTGCTATGCTCTGGGATGAAGATATAATGAACAGTAAGTATCAGCTTATAGTTTGTAAATCCTCCTTCATGTCATTCTCTCCAAAGTTATTTAAATGTGCAGCTGGCCCTTGAACAGCACAGGGGTTAGGAGCACCAACATCCATGCACTTGAAAATCTGAGTATAACTTCTGACTCTCCCCAAAATTAGCTACTAACAGCCTATCTTTGACCCAAAGCCTTAATGATAACATAAAGATTTGATTAACACGTATTTTGTGTTATATGTATTGATACTGTATTTTTTAAAGACTTTATTTATTCACGAGAGACACTAAAAGAGAGAGAGAGAGAAGAGAGAGAGAGAGAGAGAGAGAGAGAGAGAGAGAGAGAGAGAGAGGCAGAGACACAAGGCAGAGGGAAAGGCAGGCTCCATGCAGGGAGCCCGATGTGGGACTCGATTCTGGGACTCCAGGATCACGCCCTGGGCCAAAGGCAGAAGCTCAATGGCTGAGCCATCAGGCGTCCTGATACTATATTCTTAGGAGAAAGTAAGCCAGAGAAAAGAAAATGTTTTCAAGAAAATCATAAGGAAGAGAAGTATATTCATGGTACTATACTTTACCAAAAAGAAAAAAAAAAAATCATGTATAAGTGGACCCACGCAGTTCAAAACCGTGTTGTTCAAGGGTCAACTGTAAATTATTTTTGTTTAAATGCATGTTTGAAAAAAAATAAAATAAAAAATAAATGCATATTTGAACTTAGACTTCATTAAAACAAACAAATACACAAAAAACTAATTCCCACTTATAGCTACAGGAATACAAAGTTATGAACAAGATGAAAAATCTCCAGTCCATCCAGGTTAGTGTCTGACTGTGACTTGCAGAGCAGCTTTTATGAAGGGAGGCCTCAGCGCCTGGGGTGGCTCAGTCTGTTAAGTGTCTGACTCTTGATCTCAGCTCAGGTCTTGATCTCAGGGTGGTGAGTTCAAGCCCCACGTTGGGCTCCATGATGGCTGTGGAGCTACTTTAAAAAAAAAAAGGAGAAACAAGGAAATGCAGACCCTGTGAAAGCGACAGGATGGATGATGCAGGCCAAAGCTGAGCAGGCCAGGGAGACGGGAGACGAGCTCTCGACCCAACAATGAGAGCAAGTCCCTGACATCACGGGAAGGAGAGAGCGGCAGGCTGCAAGCCGGCAGAAAGAGTGAGTCAATGCTAGCAGTTCCTAAAAATAGCAGAGCAGGGGCTATAAGCTTTCCCATTTGAAGAGACTTAAAGCTGACAGGTAGTGTGGGCTCTGAAAGGAAGGACTAGAGTCATCTTGACCCGAAAGCCTTACCCTGGAGGTTTCTGGGCCCCCACTCAGCTGTGAGGACAGCAGTCACCTGCCTCTCCCTTGTCAGGGCTGGTTGCATGTAGAGCCAGAGGCGAACTGGAGGGGGAAGAAGAGTGAGAGATCGAACTGCTGAAACCCACTCTGAACCTATTTCACTGAGATGAGTTTTAATCAAGTGAAAAAGTTTTAAATTAAAATAAAAACTCTAATTAGAAAAAAAAAAAAGGACTAAGCTCTCGACCTGGTTTTGAGAAAGCTTAGCACACCTTCCACCGAAGGTACCACTTTCAGAAAGGTGTCTGGCCTCCCCCACGTGGCACAGCAAGATTGGAAAAAAGAATGACAGAGTGGGTAGCTCATTTCTTTCCGCCAGCACTTGTGCGGTAAACAGCATCCTTTTTAAGAACACAAGAGGGAATACAAAGCCAGCATGAATTATTTAACAGCTATAAAAATTACTATCTGTAAAAACACACGAATATGCTTACCCCCAAACCTGAGCGTGTCTGATTTGGGTGTAAGTCAGCATGACAGCCCATGCGCGAGGCCTGAGCATCTTGTGGAAGGAATCCTAGAGAACATTACTTAATTTGGACCACAGTCTTCCGGTACTTTTTATTTTGTGCCTTCTTGCCAGTTTTCCCTTGATAGTCTCTCCCTTTTCCAAACCATCTTTTATTCCAAATCAATCCTCGGAGAGAACGTAGCCAGTCAGGACCTGTTGCTTGTCCAGATGAATCCTCTGTAAAGCGAATCCTTCACTGTAAAGCGTGAAGCCCAAACACAGACGCTTTAGCTCAGCATTCAAGGCCTTCCCTGATCTGGCCCCTTTCTACCTTTCTTGCCTCCCCACGACTTCCCTTTCGACACCCTTCCACTCTCCACCTGCGTTGGCCATTCCCGTGTCCTGGCTGGATGTCCCCACCTCCGCTCATGCTGCTCCCTCTCTGTGGGCTGTCCCACCCTCATCCTGGGCAGATACACTTTCCTTGCTTCCTCCCAGATGTACCCTACTGCGTGGAGCCTTTTCTGGTTTTCTCTTTTGACACAAATGTTATGAATGCTGCTTAGTAAACTTCCACAAGAAGCTTGACCTGGCAGAAAGAAGGTAAGGTGGCAGCTAGAGGGAACAAAGGGGCTAGCAGGGTTGGGGTTCATGGTTTAAGATGGGAGCAGCCTCATCTGTTGAAGAGAGAAGGGGAGAGACTGGGTTGGGTGTAAGGGATGGTCTCCGGGGCAAGGGGAGGAGTCAGCCCCAGAGAGGAGGCAGGGACCTCTCTCTACAATTTCCATTGTACTGTGTGGATCCTATATGCTCTGATATAAGGGTGGCAGGGGTGGAGGTGGGGGTGCTTGGAAAGCCACTGTGCCTAGAAAATACCGTCTTCCCTTACCTACTTACTGAAATCTGAAATGCCATTGTTCTGACATTCCTTTGACCCATGTCTTTGACCATCAAAGGTGCATGTGCGCGCGTGTGCGCGCGCGCGCGCGTGTGTGTGTGTGTGTGTGTGTGTGTAGATCATTGTTAGTGGAGTACCTCTCCCTCTCCTGCTTCTATAGATCCCCTGAAGAGCTCTTCTGGACTCATTAACTGTCCTCTGGTGAAATGGGGAACAGGAACTGTGCGGGACCCATCTGCTTGGTCCTCTCACTCTGTTCCCATTTGCTGCTTGGGTGAGAGATGGGGTGCATTTTGTCCTCTCACTTCTGTATCCCCGGGCAGGCTGTGCCCCTCCAGGGGGACCTTTGGCCACCTCCCACAACACCTGGGACTGAGTAACGGGGTTCAAGTCCAGAATGAAGCATCATCGCAGACTGTGGCCACATGTCTGAGCTCCAAGCTCTGGCTCAACATCCATCCCTGGGGATTTGTGCATCCCATCTGCCTGCTTCCTGGGTCTGCTTCCTAGGTGGCTCAGATGGAGGAGCAGGTGGAGGCGGAGCTGATGATCACCTCAAGACCTCAGCAGGTAACATGCAAGCAGTAACATGCAAGTCACTCCTGCTTCAGGTGGATCACTCTCCAGGCTCTGGTCCTGAGGGGGAGAAGTGAAGAAGAGAAGCTGAGAGGCCTAGACACTGGGCGAGGGGAGGGGTTGGTGCCCTAGAAGACCGAGGGAGACAGACAAACCTCGGCCCTGCAGACCTGGGCTTCACTGCACTCCGACTTGGTAAATATAATCCCTAAAGCCTGTACTCAGTGTTTCTTATTTTAAGATATGAAAATGGGTCAGCGGTATGTAAATCAAGCTGACCTGAGTCCTTCCTGGGCCAGAATGCAAAGACTCCCCTTGGGTGTTGTTGCCTGTTGTGGGCCTGCTGTCTGGTTTTCCACCCTTCCAACTGGGCTGCCTTCTTGCCCCCCAGGCTGGAGGGGATAACTCTGGATTTGAACACACATGCCTTAAAGCAGAGGCCCAGCCAGTCTCCTGCTTTGCTTTCTGAACCCCACACCCTGTGGTCCGGCACTAACTTGACACCTGTCCAAGCGGGGGGGCAGGTTACTGAGTCTGTCATTCCTTCAGCAATGACTGATGGGCAGGGTGGGTCAGATTGCTCAGCACCTGGGTGAGCAAGGCCCTAGGATGAGGTACATTGGTACAAACTTGGCCGTGCCCTTTATCTGCTATGGAACCTTAGGCAAGTTCTGAACCTAGGCTCAGTTTTCTCATCTGTGAAATGGACATAATAATGATATTTTCATCACAGAACTGTTGTGAAGGTACATGAGATAAGGAGCTTGGGGCCCAACCAAGAAACATGCTGGATGCTAAAGACTTTAGAATTGAATCAGAAAACAGTAAGAAAACTATAGAGGGGGATGCCTGGGTGGCTCAGCGGTTGAGTGTCTGTCTTCAGCTCAGGTCATGATTCCGGGGTCCTGGGATCAAGTCCCGCATTGGGCTCCCTGCGAGGAGCCTGCTTCTCCCTCTATGTCTCTGCCTCTCTCTCTGTTTCCCATGAATAAATAAATAAAATATTTAAAAAAGAAAGAAAGAAAAGAAAAGAAAAGAAAAGAAAAGGAAAGAAAAGAATAGAGATATTTGAGCAAGTGCAACAATCTAAACTGCTTCTGGGAGACAATTCCAGTGGCAACATGTAGGGGGTTTGGAGAGACTTGGAATGAATCCTGTGAACCTCAGGCATTCATTCTGCTGCGGGATCACCTCTTGTTCCCAACCAGCCTTCCTGGAACAATGAATCTGTTCTGTTAATGCAGATTAGGTAACTTGGAGCAGAGTGGCTGACCTCTTAGGCAAATGAGTTCCTTCTACAGCTTTCTCTAGCATTAAAAGATTTCAAGGGCCTCTTTCCTCTCAGAAAAAAGCATCTTTTCACAGACTTTCAAGATGGTTTACAATCTCCAGGCTTAACCTGCTAGTGCCATTTAGCGCAGCAGCAAGATTAGAAACATCCAGGGAAGATTCGTTTAGGAAAAATGAACTAACATGGGTCCTTGCTCTAATCAGCACTGCCCGGCCATCCTTTCAGGAGCTTATTGGGGCAGGTAGAATGATGGCCCCCAAACTGTCATTATCCCAATCTCTAGAAATGTTACTTTACATGGCAAAAGGGATTTTGCAAATATGATGAAGGATCTTAATCATATTTGCAAATATGATGCAGAGATGATCCAGGTGGGTCTAGCCTCATCCCATGGGTCCCTAAAATTGGAAAACCCTTCCAGGCTCTGGTCAGAGGGAGATGTGGCCATGGAAGAATGGCCAGAGAGGTGTCACCTTGCTGGGTTTGAAGGTGGAAGAAAGAGACCGTGAGCCAAAGAATGTGGGTGGTCTCTAGAAGCTGGAAAAAGTGAGGAAATAGATTTTCCCCTAGTCTCCAGAAGAGAATGCAGCCCAGCCAAAACCATGACTTCTGCCCAACGAGACCCATTTTGGACTTCTGACCTCTGGAACTGGAAATAAGAAATTGGTACCATTTAGACACTACATTTATAGTAATTTGTCATGGGAGCTACAGAAAAAGAGTACATTTACTATGGGCTGACTTGATGCTAAGCACATGAGGACCAACAGCTTAAAAAACCAAAACAAGGGGCTCCTAGGTGGCTCAGTCAGTTATTACATTAACTTAATTTCAGTTAAGCTGAAATTTTGATTTCAGCTCAGGTTGTGATCTCAGGTTTGTGGGATCAAGTTCTGTGTCAGGCTCCTCACTCAGTGGGGCGTCTGCTGGAGATTCTCTCTCTCTCTCTCTGCCCCTCCCCTTGCTCTCTCTCAAATAAATTTTTTAAAAAAGCAAAACAGCATCTTTTTTCCAACAGAACTCACATTCTATGGGGAAGAAACAAGACTTATGAACAAACAATTATACACTGTTGTTTTGGGCAGAATGTGCCATAAAGAAATATGAAGCAGGGTGAAAGGATGGATGAGAACACACTGCCCACCTTTGAGGAATTCAGCCTGAGTGGAAGACAGGTGAGCCCACTGTCCTCACAGTGGTTCCCCAGGGGCTGCCCCTGCTGGGGATCAGAGAACACCTCACAGACCAGGTGAAAGGGGAAGGGGGTCTTTGGGGATGAGTAATAGTGTATCCAGGGGAGAACAGGGGGAAGAGAGATCTGGGCAGAGGGATGGCATGTGCAAAGTGATGAGGGCATGAAGAGTGTGCTCAGAACTGTGAGGAGCTCAGGATGTGACTAGGCTCAGGAGGAGTAGCAGGGCAGTCGGGGTAATGGCATGGACCTTGGGCGTCTCCAGCATTCCTGCAGATATGGAGAGAATGAGCCCCCCATGAGATCTGGAGGCATGATCCAGCGATAACACCCAGTGTCTGTGTTCTCGCAGTCCTGTCTCGTACCTCGAAACAGATACAAATTCGTGTGTTCCACTCACCAGTCAATCCCTGGTGGATTCGCGATAAAAATAGTGATTAAAATTACTTGCCAGTTAAGTCACTCAACTTCCCTCCAAGGGAAAAAAAAAATCACTTCAAGTAGAATTGAAGTCTGGGAATAACTATGAGGTGGATTTTCCCAGCTCCTGGCACATCTCTGGGTAATTGAAGAAGCTCTGTGATCAGAAAAGAGGAGCCAACTGATCTGTTAGTTTAATTCAACGAGGTTTACTGATAACCTACCAGGGGCTGGCACTCCAGGTATGAAGGTAAACCAAGGCCTTGACCCTGGGCTCAAAGTCCAGTGAATGGGATGACAGGTAAAATTAGAACAAATGTTTAATACTAGCAAATATTAAATACAGGTATAGAAAATGTGCTGTTGGATCCTATCTTTGGGTTCTGTGGCTCTCATAACAAATTACTACATGCTGGGTGGTTTATTTTTTTTATTTTTTATTATTTTTTAAAGATTTTATTTATTTATTCATGAGAGACACAGAGAGAGAGGGAGAGGCAGAGACACAGGCAGAGGGAGAAGCAGGCTCCATGCAGGGAGCCCGATGTGGGATTCGATCCAGGGTCTCCAGGATCAGGCCCCAGCACCAGGCCCAAAGGCAGGTGCTCAGCCGCTGAGCCACCTGGGCTACCCTGCCGGGTGGTTTAAATATATTCCATTGCCATTCCAGAGTCCAGAAGTCTGGAATCAAGGTGGTCAGTAGGCCTGCACTTCCTCTGGAGACTCAAGGAGAGAACGCCTTCTTGCCCCTTTGGCTTTGGGTGGCTCCAGGTGCTCCCTGGCTTGGGGCCCCATGCCCCACCCTCTGCCTCCATCTTCACATGATCTCCTCTGTGCCTGTCTCTCCAAAGGACACTTAGCATTGGGACTAGAGCCATCCAAGCCATTCAGGATGGTCTCATCTCAAAATCCATAACTCAATTACATCTGCAAAGACTCTTTCTCCAAATAAGGTCATATTCACAGGTTCCAGGGCTTTGGACATGACCTAAGTAAAAAAAAAAAAAAAAAAAAAAAAAAAAAAAAAAAATCACTGATGGTCGTTTGGTGCAACTTGAAAGAGAAGGTGATATCCGAGCCATGAATTGACTGAAGGGTGAGAGGGGCAGGATCAAGGGTGATTCCTGAGCTGGGGGTGAGACAGGTGGGAGGAGCAGCGATGGGGATGGTAGATTGTTTTCATCTGTAGTGAGGGCTCTGTGCCATCCCTCTCTCAGCCCTTCCAGCGTGACCTTCCACCCAGGGGTCTCAGCCTTGCCCTTCTGGGCATTGTGACTTTCCACCTGTGAGAGTGACTATGAAGTTAGAGACCCCTCTCCTCCCGGCATGGGCCTTCTCTCACCATCTCTTGTTGTTCTAAAATCTTTGTCTGCTCCTTCTTATCCCCAGCAGGCTGGGGAGAGGCTTGTTAGCACATATTTCTATGGTGCCTCTTCCCAGAGGGGCCCTGGTTTGAGTGCTTTTGGAAATGTGACATTTCCACAGAGGCCTTGGGATTACTCAGCATTCACACATTGCTTCACACTCCATGGGCATGTGTCCTGCCTTCCCCAAATTTAACCTGTCTAGGCTTCGACTTCCTCATCTGGGCTGGAGCAGAATGATGGATGGACACCTTGAGTCTCTTTCCTCTGACATACAGGGAGTCATGATTCTACAGGCCACTTCTGGCTGTCAACTAAGCACCTGGTCTCTGAGATCGAGGACAATCTTGGTAAGGAAGCAGCAACTGACCGGAGGAAGCTTCTTGAGGATTACTGCTTGAGCCAGATTCCTGTGTGGCCTAGAGCACATTTGGCAACCAGCCCTCTCTCTGAGGCCCCTAGCCTTTGGGCCACTGAGCCCCAGTTTTCTCACCCATGTAATGGGGATGTTAGTACTTACCTCATAGACCTATAGGAGAGAGCGCAAACCACACAGCATGGGTGCTGAGGATACTGTCCTCACCCCCAGTTGGGAGGCCCAGGAAAACAGACATATGGTTAGGGTTTTCTTGATGTCAGTTCAGTGGCAAGTTAGGGAATAGCTGGTCTGTGTTTTTTTTTTTTTTTTTTTTTTTTAAGATTTTATTTATTCATGAGAGACAGAGAGAGATGCAGAGATATAAGCAAAGGGAAAAGCAGGCTCCCGGCGGGGAGCCCGATGTGGGACTCGATCCCAGGACCCCGGGATCACAACATGAGCCAAAGGCTCAACCACTGAGCCATGCAGGTGCCCCTAGCTGGTCTGTTTCAAATGTTGGGCTGGAGGGATCAGGGGACCTGGCCCTGCTCCCAAGGAGATGCTGACACCCAGGAATAGGCCAGTGCTGTGCCCTCTCTACTAGCTCCCCTTTGCCCACTGGGGAGGGCTTGAAAGATCCCGAGGGCAGTGAGCAGACCACACAAGTGGACAGAACAAGTGGGGCATGGGGACCAGAAGGGAAGGCTGGAGCCACACCTGCAGGGCACAGGTTCACACTGTGTACGTGCTCACTCACTCGCATGCGATCATGCCCACTGATCCCACACACACCACATTTGCTCATGCACATGCACAGTGATCATGCTCACTGATGGTTACACTCATATGCTCACACTCATCACACCTACTCACACTGCACACGCACTTGCCCACACGCACACTGGTCTCACACACTACACACCAATTGGACATACATTCATGTACACACTGATCACACAATACACAAAACACATACTCCTATATACAACACACACAAATACACGCACACATACTCACACGTTCTTTATCCTTACACACTCATACAAACAGAGCGGCACAACCAGTGTCCCAGAAGCAGAGGCACCAAGAGACACAGAGAGGGCCAGGGATGACAGCAAGGACAGAGAGAGACAGAGAAGCGATGGACAGGCCGATGGTGCCAGAGAGGAAAACTGCAGGAATCAGGAGGTTCCCGACGCAGGCAGAGAGGGCTCCAGGGAGGTGGCCGCCCAGCCCAGCACAGGTCAGGCTTGAACAGGAGCAGCTGGAGCGCTGGGGCCCTGGCCATGAGGTCGCCCGGAGCTCCCCATGACTGCTTCTGTGGAGGTGTGCCAATCACTCGGGTTCCCGTTAATTCTCGGCTTCCTCCTAGTGACCCCACCTGGGGCTAGTGCTGTGTCATGACACCCCCAGGACCCAAGTTTAGGGTGAGTGAATAACCATCTGAGATGCCAGGCAGCGTCAGCAGCACGGCCAGGGCACAGGCTGAGGTCTCGGACCTCGAAAGGCCAGCTTCTTCCTGCACCGGAGGAGGTCCCTCCTCCAGGTGATGGGATGCAAACCTCCAAGCTGGCAGGTGTACATGTGGGGTCTGGGCCCCATCTGGGACACTGGCCAGTCACAGGCCCATCCTCCTGGCCCACGGCTCTACTCTGCAGGTAGCCGAGGCATCTTGCCCCTCTGTGCTGTCTCGTTTCCGCCCCGGAGCCCAGCACTTGGCCCCCCTGAAGCTTGCACACACCGGCAAGTACTCAGGAGTGAACACACCCCGGGTAACCCTTCACCATGGGGTAGGGAAGCAGGTGGAACGACACTCCCGTCTTCCAGCCCTCTGGTGGGAAGTTCCGAGGTGCTCATTGCGAGAGGGAATTGAACCCTACTGCCCACAGCGACCCCTCATCACACACCCTTGTAATTTACCGGCTTTCCTGCCTTCTTGCCCTGGGAATCACTTGTCCAATTAAACCCGCTGCTTGCAGGCCCTGGTCGCAGGCTCTGCCTTTAGCTAAGGCCCCAAACAGGGATCTCCTGGGGCCCAGCACCAGGGGAGCTAATGATCTTCTCTCCTCCCACTTCTCTTTCCCCTGGACACCAGGGCTCTGCTCTGATCTATTGTTTGCTAGATTCAGGAGCCACCACATTTCCCCAGGGCGCCAAACCACTCTTGTTTATGCAACAACTATTAATGCTCAGCAATCTCCTCCGAAGCCATACAAACAAAAGGTATCTTCAGCAAGGAGGGATCCTATTCCTGATCCTGGGTTAAGGTGGGGCTCAGGACACCAACCAAGCTTCTACCCAAGCCCGAGATTTTGTCTCCACTTTAGGACACATGTCCTTGGCAAGTCACCCACACAACCATTCATAGTCTTGGGTTGTGTGGGTGCATGCATGTGTGTGTACGCGTGTGTTTTAAGATAGATTTACTGTATCTTTTGATTACGAAAGCAAATGCTTGCCGGTTGTCCAGATGATAGCAATACAAAATGTATAGCTTGGAAACTGAAGGCACCTCCTACCCTTTTCTTGAGTGGGGTTATTTTTAATTTCCTTGGACCAGGACATTTTCAGCATCAACGAATGAGGTCTTTCGGCTCCCTCAGGGGTAGGAGGTGCACTTATAAAATGTTATTTCTTCTTAGGGAAATCATTCATTCAATGACTGTTTGGCTTCAGGTGCTGAAGAAGCTGCCAGGAGCAAGGTAGACAAGGAAGGCTCGCAGGCCTAACTGCCTGTCTCCCAATAGTTGTGTTTTCCCCGATCTCTGTAGGCAGGACCTTGCACAGCTTTCTTGCTCTGGAATAGTCACTCAGTTGCCTCTGGCTCTTGGGGAGGCCTGTGGAGCTTCCCATACCCACAGGGAAGGGTTGCACCCATTACCCAGAATGCAGAGCAGGGTACTCTCCCACTGCTGAGCCTTTGTCAGGAGGCTCCAGGCTGCTAAGGGCACCCCTTTCAGGACCAGTTCTGAAAGACCCAGTTTCAGGTCACCTCTGATTGCCACCTGTGCACAGCAGAAAGTCTATCTTGTCAGTGGATCCTGTGCTCTCACAGAGCCAGTAGGCATCCTGAGGGCAGGGGCTGGGTGGCTCCTTTGGTCTTCCCTGATGCCCAGGCCCAACAAAGAGAGGAGGATTGTGGAAAGTCAGAGAGGGCAGCAGTGTAGGCCAGCGATTAGAGCAGGAGATCAGGGTTTTGTTTTGTTTTTACCAGGGGCAGCCGTATGGAATCCTCTCCCTTCATTAGGTGGGTGCGGAGCAGAGGCTAGGGAATAGGGGCAAAAGCCCAGGAAGGAATCCACATGGCCCAGGAGCCAGGCACCGTCTTGCCAACTAGGAAGCCACGAAGGAGAAATCCAAGCATTGTCACATGTCCCAGGAAAGGGGGAGGGTGCAATGTGGGCGTCCTTTGTGCCAAAGCAGACCCAAACAGTATTTTTAAGTGCAATTTAGTTAACATGTACTGTATTATTAGTTTTAGGGGGTAGAATTTAGTGATTCATCAGTTGCATCTAACACCCAATGCTCATTCCATCAAGTGCCCTCCTTAATGCCAAACACCCAGTCACCCCGTCCTGCCCAGGCCCAAGCAGTATTTATCAGCTCTTCTCCTTTTATTAGCATAAAAAATCACACCTCCTTTAACAGCACGTAACAACTCAAAATAAAAAATGTTAGGACTCCAAACAAATGAAAACAATGGGAAAAGGTGCTTTATTCGAATTATGCTCCCCCTAAGTCTGATATTTAGCCCCCAACCTTGGTAATCAAAGCCCTGACAAGTTTGCACTGAGGTTGGCAGAGTTTCAGAATTTGAATGAGGGATGGACAGAAACAGCTGTGATAGGATAAATCCCCTGATGAATCTATTCCTGAGGGAGGTGAGTTGACTGGGGTTCTAGAAAGGGCATTCATGGGTGACTCTCAGGAGCTGGAGGGCTGGGTTTCTCTCCTCTGACCCATTTCTTCTACACTCCCTAAGGGAGCCCATTTCCTAATACTGCTGGATGTCCTCAGCAACCCACCCCCCACCCCCAACTACACACACATGATTTGTTCCCCTTTCCCTTTAAAGTTTTTTTTTTTTAAATTTATATTTATGATAGAGAGAGAGAGGCGCAGAGACACAGGCAGAGGGAGAGGGAGAAGCAGGCTCCATGCACCGGGAGCCCGACGTGGGACTCGATCCCAGGTCTCCAGGATCGCACCCTGGGCCAAAAGCAGGCGCCAAACCGCTACGCCACCCAGGGAATCCCTCCCTTTCTCTTTATCTAAATTCTTAAAGCCTGATTGATCTTAGCAAGGTGTTCTGTCAAAGCCAAGGAAAGTAACTTATACTAAGGTGTAAGAGACTAATAGGCTTAACCAGCCACAGGAGCATTTGCGTCTTTGAGGCGTGTTTGTAAATTCAAACCCATCTCAAACAGGTGGAGTGTACACGGGAGCGCTTTTTGAAGCCAGGTCGCTGGCAATTCCACGTGCCAGGTGCCTCCGGGCGCCTCCCACCTCCTCCCTTCCCGAGCAGAGCCCAGCTGCGGGCCCTTCTGAGGACGCTCGCGCTGCCAGGGTGGGGGTGGGCGGGGACACTTAGGCCCCTGCGCGCCCGGCGGGGCAGGCGTCCCCAAGCCTCAGCCCCGGCCTCTCCTCTCGGGCCCAGGACGGAGCCGCGGCGGCCGGGCGGCGGCGGGGGTGCAGCGAGCGCGCCCCACCTGCGGGAGGGCACGTCCGGGCTCTCCCGCTCCGAGCCCGGCCTGCTGCGGGCGGCGTCGCCTCGCCCACCCGTCCTGCCCGCCGCCGGGGCTTGAGCGCGGGGCCACCGGGGCCCCTCCGCGCCCGCGCCCGCGCCCTCCCCTCCCCCCGCCCGCGGGGCTGCAGCCCGGCGCCCCCCCAGCTCCGGGCCGCGCTCCCCGAGAGGGCGGCGACTGCGGGGAGGGAGGGAGGGAGGGAGGGGCGCCGCCCGCTGCCCGCCGCCCGCCGCCCGCCGCCCGCCTCCCGGGGCCTGGAGCGCGCGTGGCCCCGGAGCCGCCGGCGCCGTGCGGGGATCACAGCGCAGCGCGCCGCGCCCGGACTCGGCTGGCTCGGCTCGGCTGGCTCGGCTGGCTCGGCTCGGCGCGCCGGCGGCCCCGAGGATGCTGGCGGGCTGCCCCGGCCTCGGCCCGCGCTCCCGCCCGGGAGGGCCCGGGCTGCGCCCCTAGCCGCCGCCGCCGTCGCCGCGACCGCCCAGCGCGGGGGCGAGAGGGAGGGGTCCGGCCGCGCCGCCAGCCGCAGCCGCAGGGGCAGGCGCCCCCGGATCTTCCCGCCCCCGCCGCCTCCGTCCTCCAGCGGCCCCGCGCGCCCGCGGATGCTGGGGGGCAGCCCCGCGCCTCTCCCGGCCGGATCCCGGGCCTGACGGCGGGGGGACCCGGGGACCCGGGGACCCGGCGACCGGCGCCGAGCCCTCCTGCCCCCCCGCCCCCCGCGGGACCCGGGCCCGCAGCCTGCGCGGGGACCCGCAGGACCACGCGGCTCCCGAGTTCCCGCACAGGTAAGCGGCGCGGCAGGCCAGCTCCCCGGAGGGCAGGTGGGGCCCCGAGGTGGGGGTGGAGGGCCGGGGCCGCGGGGGGGGGGGCGGTAAACGGAAGGTTCAGGAATCCCCGGGATGGTGCGGGTGGCTCGGGCACGTTTCAGCTCCAGCTTCTAAGGCTTGGGCCTGGCGCTGCTTTAGGTGAGGAGGTCAGGACGGGGGCAGCGCCCGGAGGAGCGCGCGGGGTGGAGAGGTGGTCGGACCCTGGGGAGCCCGGCGGGAGGGAGAGCGGCGGGGCCGGGCCCCAGGGCCTGGAGCCTGGTGCGCGACGCTTCTTGCCGATTCTTGCGCGGGGGGCGGGGGCGGGGCGGGGCGGGGGTCCGGAGAAGGCGCGGGAAGCGAGGCCCGGCCCGGGGCTCCACTTAGCCGGCCCGGCCTTCTAGGTTCCAGATGACCGGCGCTGCCTGTGCCCTGGACACTGCTGGCCCCCGGTGTGCCCCAGGTCCCCGAGAGCCCCGGTAGGGCCGCGTTGCAGAGCCTTCCCTCCGCGCCGGGCCCCGTCGAAGCCGCCGGCAGCCAGGATGCCGAGGAACCAGGGCTTCCCCGAGCCCGAGTACTCGGCCGAGTACTCCGCCGAGTACTCTGTGAGCCTGCCCTCCGACCCCGACCGCGGCGTGGGCCGGACCCACGAAATCTCGGTCCGGACCTCCGGCCCCTGCCTCTGCCTGCCGCGGTTCATGCGGCTGACCTTCGTGCCCGAGTCCTTGGAGAACTTGTACCAGACCTACTTCAAGCGGCAGCGCCACGAGACCCTGCTGGTGCTGGTGGTGGTCGCGGCCCTCTTCGACTGCTACGTGGTGCTCATGTGCGCGGTGGTCTTCTCCAGCGACAAGCTGGCTCCGCTCCTCGTGGCCGCGGTGGGCCTGCTGTTGGACATCCTCCTCTTCGTGCTCTGCAAAAAGGGGCTGCTCCCCGACCGGGTCACCCGGAAAGTGGTGCCCTACCTGCTGTGGCTGCTGATCACTGCCCAGGTTTTCTCCTACCTGGGCCTGAACTTCGCGGGCGCCCATGCGGCCAGCGACACGGTGGGCTGGCAGGCCTTCTTTGTCTTCTCCTTCTTCATCACGCTGCCGCTCAGCCTCAGCCCCATCGTCATCATCTCGGTGGTCTCCTGTGTGGTGCACACGCTCGTCTTGGGGGTCACCGTGGCCCAGCAGCAGCAGGACGGGCTGCAGGGCATGCGTTTGCTGAGGGAGGTGAGTCCTGCCCTGGGTCCCACCAGGGGCTTCCCCTGCTGCCAGCTCTGATCCCTGGGGGTACCGGTTTCAGAGGGGGGATGATGGCACTGCTTGTTTGCCTTTGAGCCAGCATGTGTTGCGGGCGTCTCGGGGGCTCTCAGCTGCTTGTGCAGGAAGACACAGTCTCTCCCACAACCCCCTGGCTTTGCACTAGAGCTTTCTGTGGTGGGCGGGAGGGAGTGCAGAAAGTCAGGTCATTGGGCCTCAGGGCCACTCTGTCACCTGTGTCCTGCCAGCCCAAGTGGGTGGTAGGAAGGCCCACTACGGCTGGTTCCAGGGCACATTGTCCCAGCCATTCCCTGTCCTTGACCTCCTTCAGGAAGACCTCTTGTGGGGGAAGGAGTTTCCTTAGCTTCTGATCTCCAGCCTGTCATTGGTTAGCTTCAGCAGTTGCCCAACTTGTGTGGACACAGTGCCCCTCTGTCAAGTGGGGACTGTCTGCCTGCCTGCATGAGCAGTCATTACCAAGATCAGAGGGGATGTGGGTGAAGACACGTTGGAGACACGAAGGTGTGGTGGTCCCAGATCCTGCTCCTGCTGTTGGGAGCTCAGAATGTGTGGAGGACTTAGATGATGGGAGATGTGGCATTGGGACATAACCAGGGACAATTGTGCTGGCCACGGCAGTGGAGGGTCTGCTAGTTCTTTGAGGACGTGTGTTGCTGGAAGGGCTGGAGTCTGGGCCTCCACTTAACAGTGTTGTGCTCCTGCCGGGAGCCAAGAGCCTGGCTAGGTGCTGAGGGGCTGTAGAGACTGGGAGACCGGGATTCTCAGCATCTGCGTTTACCCAGTAACCCATCTGGAGGAGTCTGGGGGGGGGCTTAATCAGTAAATTCCACAGTGTTGTGACCTCCCTGCTACCTCCGCTATGCGTGAGCCCCGAGAGGGAAAGTGACCTGCCCAGGCTACATAGGTGGGTACAGTAGTCACATGCCTGGAGTGTCTGCTTCTCAATTCCGATGTCCACGCTCTTCCTACTGTCATGATGCTGGCTGCATCTTGGCCAAAGCCACTGTCCTTGTCTTTTGGGCTTGAGGGCTGAGTCTCTAAGAGCCCAGCAGCGCCCTAGGGAGTTGATGCGAGAACCCAGTGAGGCTTGTCCCATTGCCTCCCACTTGGTTAGAGGAAAACACAATTTTCTGTTTTGACTTCTTCCTGGTTCTTGGGCCAAAATTCTTCTGTTCTTTCATTCTGGCTCATGTACTGTCCTCTCTCAGGAAGCCCTGGGCTGGTGCACATGGACCATGTGGGTCTACCAACAGTTTCTTTTTTTCCCCTCCCAATGCCCTGCTCATGTAAAGTGACAATCTGCCACCACTGGCTTGGCTTCTGGGTTGGTGAATTTTAGCCTGTGCTTCTCCCAGCCAAGGGCCCCGCTGGAAGCTATTGGGGGAAGCAAGATGGGAGTCCTTCTGCTTGGAATCTGTTGAAAGCACAGCTTGGGGCAGATAGGTGGACATGGCAACATTTGGGGTCTGGGATCTAATTCTGAACCATTCCTTTCTACTGAACGGTCACTGCTGACGTTTCCTCTCTGCTGGGGCCCCTGGACCACATGAGTTTCCGGTATGCCTGATTGTCCATGAAGGGAGCAGAACAAAAATTCTCTTTGGAGCCCCTAATGCTAAACCCATGATTGAAGCTGTCCTTTGGGCACCGCTAAGAGACAAAATCCCCAAGATTAGGAAACAGGAAAATCAAGAAGTAAATAGAAGATAACTGTATTCGCATCCCGGGAGAGCATGGTCTTGACGTGGAAGCAGGGCCCTCCCTGGATGTGGCTTTGAGAATGGAGGGGATGGAGGAGGTGGCTCCCAGGGTCCATTTGGGAGCCTGGGATAAAATGCAGGAGGCCCCAGTTTCCAGTGGGCAATGTTCCAGAAGTTTGAGTCACTTGTTTGGAACTAGTGTGACTTCTTAAAAGGTGCCTGGGTTCCCAGGCCCACTCGCCCAAGTTTTCCTTAAGGGAGAGTTCCATGCATTTAGTATTTCTGGATGTGGTGGAAACTAAGCCCAGATGGCTGAGTGTTGCTGTGAGCACACCGGCTGCATCTCTCCTCTGGCTGTGGAATGAAGCAACACTCACCTGCCACTGCTCCTCTGGGTGTGTGTTACTTCCTGGGATGGAGGCACCATCGAGGATAGGATGGACCAGGGACGTGAGGATGAGGTAGCCGGATCCCCAGCTAGGGTGACACCAGGAACATACCCCAGCACCTCCTTGCTTTTCTTCCTCTTGCCTACAGCCTCCCCTTTTCTTTCTCTTTGCCCATCACCTCTTGGATCCAGGCAGGGATTCCCTCCTGGGCCTATGAGAGGTGAACTAGGTTAGAAGCAGACACCAGGGGATCCCTGGGTGGCTCAGTGGTTTAGTGCCTGTGTTCATCCCAGGGTGTGATCCTGGAGTCCTCTGATCGAATCCCATATCAGGCTCCCTGCATGGAGCCTGCTTCTCCCTCTGCCTGTATCTCTGCGCCCCCCCCCCCCCCCCCCCCCGTCTCTCATGAATAAATAAATAAAATCTTTAAAAAAAAAAAAAAAAAGGCAGACACCGGATTTTGGAAGTTTGGGGATGTTTCTGTTGCTGCTGCCACTAGCAGTACTAGGAAGCCTTTCCAGTGTCCATGTCTTCCTCCTCTGCCCCCTCCATTCTCTCGAAACCAAACTCAGGTCTAGTGGGGAGTGGCAGTAGATAGGGACAGATGGGGAGGCACAGCCTGACAGGTCAGTGGCAAGCCATCCACTCTGCCCCTGGTTCTTCTCATGGGAGGCAGGCAGGTTGGGGTTCCAACGGGAAGAGGAGGTGGGGTCTAGCTGTCAGATGGGGTGTGGGATTGGGGTGTTGCTGGGCCTTCTTAGTGAATGAGTGCATATTACTGAGCAATAGGTATGGGCCTTACACAATCTAGGAATAACAAGAATCAGACGATTGTTCTGGAGTGTAGGGGAGCTGGAGCTGTGGGGAGCAAGCTGCAGTTGGCAGTTTCCCCTCCCCTTCCTTGCCTGGGTCCTGGCACCTGGCACCGCTAGGCCTCTTAGGACACAACTTGCCTTTATACTGCCCCAAACTGCCTTTAGGGTGATGTGATGGAGCGGAAGGGGGTCAAGGTCAGGACTGGGCAGCAGCCGATGGGTGAGGGTGGGTGGGGGGGCAGAAAGCGCAGCTAAGGTGATGGGGAGCATTCCTGAGGCCAGTGGCCTTTCCCAAGACCATTGGTGCACCCACAACCTATTAGCATCTGATGCGGTTGTTAAAATCTGTGACGGCAACATTTGAAAAATACCCTATAGCTTTATTTCATAGAAGAAAGACTATTTGGAAGCAAAATTTTCTCTTGAAATTAATCACTTGTTAAGACCTTACAAATTAGAACACAATAGAGCTTCAGATGAAATCCCACTACACGTACAAATTACATAGACCATTCACCCCATGAAGGAACATTTGCCTCCAAGGTGCTGGAGGCAGCTACAGTAGGAGCATTGTGTGAGGGGCTGATGCTTCCAGACTCCTTCAGGGGCAGGCTGGGGTTTAGGGTTCTATAGACATCATCTCGTTTGAGCCCGGATTGTAACTGGCTCCATTTTACAGATGAGTAAACCGAGGCTCAGGGAGGTTGAAGGTTGGAGGGGTTGGGTAACTGGGGAGGGTCACTGGTGAATGAGAAGGTGGGGGGTGAGGGAGGGGCAGGACCCATTCCAAGGCTTCCCTGAAAGCCTCTCTTTCTCTATAATGTGGACTTTTGGGTCTCTTTCTTGCTTCTCTGGCTGTCCCTAAATATCTTTGCTAAGTGGTGTTGAACAAAGGTGCCAAGAGGTGGAGGGGGGGCCCTAAAATATCGAAGAGGCATGCCTCTCCCATCCCCCTGGAATTGGCCAAAAAGAAGAAGCCCATGATGGAATCTTTCTGGTGGGAATGTGGCAGGAGTATGGGAGAGATGAAATGTGATGAGTTGGAACAGGAGCTGGGTGGAATTGGGCAGGAAGACTGCAGGCTGGGGGGGCTCTGAGCCAACCAGAGGCATTGAGGTAAGAGAGGGGTGTGGGAAATGCCGGGGAGGGGTGCTGCAAAACCAACCCTGGATTGGCTCTCTGCTGCCATCCTGGGACAGAAGCAGTCATCCCACCCCGACCCCTCCCCTCCTTTCACATGCAGTGTGTGCAGGTGGTCATGTTTTAGGAATCAGAATAGTAAGGAAAGGTGTAGAAGGGGTGGGGAGGCCCCATCAAACCCAACTGTGGAAGGACAGTTAATTATCAAACATGTAAATGCCTTTGCAGCAAGTCAACCCCTCAATCCCGTCCCAGGCCACTTTTCTCTGTGGCCTTTTCTGATCCTTCTCTATGTGAAAATGGCTTTTCTAGTATGTCCCGGTCCTGCATGTGCAACTGGCCCTGCCTTTCACCACATTGCCACACTGGTGTTTTGCCTCATGAGTATCCGATCCCTCATGTTTGTTTTAAATCAGCACTTTGTCGTTAGTGGGCTTTTCTGGAGAGGAAACCAGAGCCCAGGGCTGGGCTGCTAGTGGGTAACTGGGTAGTAGCAGAGACATTAAGACACCTGTGTTCACGCTGGGATCTCCCCTTGCCCCCTGCCAGGCCTGCCTTGTGAGCAGGTACATGTTGTGTATATACCCATGCGCGCGTGTAGACACACACACATACACACACACACACCCACACACCCGTGGCCTTGGTCTGCCCAATAGTCCTGATGAATGCTTCTTGAGCTGGACTTGCTAGGACCCCAAGGTTATTCTTGTCCTGCAGTTCCTTTGTGCAGTAAATCCCACTACTGTGCTCCAACCCTGAATAAACATTCAGACCTGCCCCCACCCCACCACCCTGCCTCCCTATCCTCTCTTGATATGCACTGTTGTTGGTGGGTTTCCATGGATCTAATCCTGACCAATGCTCAGATGTGTATGCTCAGGGGCAACATGCATGTTCAGGGCCAGGCCTGGGCCCACTGAACATGGGTATACCCAGGGTGCCCTCATCTCCTGAGCTCTTGCTGTGTTTCGGTTGAGTAGTTCCCAGCAAGAGGTAGATCTTTTTATTTTACAGAGGGGGAAACTAAAATGTGTGATGATTGACATGACTCGTCTAAGACCCCATAGCTAGCAGGTAGCAAAGCAGGATTTGAACTCAGGTCAGTTGGATCCTAGAGTTCTTCTGCGATCATAAAGGAACCATCTAAACTAGCTTTCCTCAGAACCTGTTGAGCTTAAAGTTCCAGGAGCAATAGGATCCTTGCTTTCTTAACTCAAAATCCTTAGAAGGAGCCACTTGGTGGAGGATGGGTATTTCTAGGGACAGGCATATCCCCACTGATAAGGAACACAGCTGTCTGGAGGCTGAATGGGGGTTGGAACCCAAAGCCTGCACGCACACTTCTGCAACTGCTGGAGCTTTCCTTACATTCCAGGACTGGGTAACCCATGTGCGCAGCGATGACCCACTCATCAGAAAAATACTAGATTACATTTAGTCAAAGAGGGGATGCAGTATTACATCCTAAAAACATTTTTTGTCAGAATTGGGTAAAAACCTGTTTGGATATTTGGGTTCTCTAGGAAACTCAATGTGGGATGGCCCATTCCTCTGTGGCCTTCCTGCACACATCTGTGTACACAACTATGTGACTTTACCCATTGCTGTAACAATCTGGACACGACTGCTGCCTGATGATTCTCTGGGTTGACTGTGCTAAGCTGGGCAGTTTTTCTGTTTCAGGTGGCACTGGCTGGGGTGGCTCACTTACATTCAGTGGACTGCTGTGCTGGAAAGCTCTAGGAAGCCCTTACATATCTGGAGCCTTGGCACTCCTCCAAGTGACCTCTCCGTGTGGCCAGCTTGGGCTTCCTCACACGCATGGTGTTCTCCGGGAGAAGGTGGAAGCTACCAGAGTTTTTAGAGGCTAGACCGGTCACTATGGTCAAAGCAAGTCGTAAGGCTAAGCCGGAAGCAGGATAAGGGGAGGTGGATTCTACCCTTTGATGTGAGAGTAGTAGGTGTGCACAGGGATGGAAGAAGTGGAGGATAGGCATCTGAGGCTGTCCACAAGCCGGGGAGGGGGGTGGGGGGAGAAGGGGGATGCTGAAGACAAGGGATTAAAGAAACCCGTGAGTCTGAGTGGGGTATGAAAATACCACGTGCCCACGGGGTGCTCCAAATGTTAGAAACGTGGTCCAGGTCAAGGCATATAGAACTTTAAGGCATTGCTTCTCTGTGAAATCCATCATTTCTAAGATTTTCAGAAAGTTTCAGAAACTGCATTGCCCGTAAAAAAGATAGTGGCTCATGATTCATTTGCATGGACTTCGCCTTGCCTTACTTTCCTTAATTCATTCTCTTGTCACATGTGCTCTGTCCAGGGCACTGTGCACATTTCCGGGAAAGCTGTCCCGGCCTCCAGCCACAATCCCAGCGCCAGTCCTGGTCCTCTTTTTCCACTAATCAGCTAGATTGGCAGCCTGGTTCTGATGTTTGTAATCCTTTCGCAGGAGGGTGGGAGTTTGCTCAGGTACGTGCTTCAGAAACATGTCGAATTTGTCTTTCTTAGCAGATTGTCATTTGCCTCAAGGAGAGAGAAAGCCTGAGAATAGAATTCCTCTTCAGTCCTTTGTGGTGCCTTGGTTATGACTGTCACTCTATAAATGTTGAATACATACATTCCTGCTTTGTTTTTACCTTTGTTTCCTTCCTCATCAACTCATGGAGAATTTGATAAATTTTTGGCTAGATCCAAGATGGGGGAATGTTCTAGTGTTAATCCAAGTGATTTGGAATTTTTTATATATATATATTTTTTGATTTGGAATTTTTTAAAGTAAGATTTATATAATCCTTCAGGGATGCTAATCAATACTCCTTTGTCACTTGTTCATATTCTTGTTTAGGGGGAAAGCCTCAACAGAGGAGGATTCCTAAGAGCCAAAAAAAAATGAGTCATAGATATCTTGTTTTGGCCTAATTCTAATCTCCTCCTTGGACAAAATGATTTGCATGAGATCATACAGAAGAACGGCTAAGCAGAGTTGGAGCTCCTACCATTCTACTTCCTCTGCTTGTTCTCCAGTTTAAGGAGAAACTTCATTCCTTCCGTCACTTCTCAAACATTTCATCAGGGCTGCAAGCATTGATCCTAGTGAGAGTATACAGGGTAAAACTTGGCTCTTTCCCTCAAGGAGCTCACAGGCTGCAGTATAAATCCTATCAGTGAGGGCCTGCCTAGGAAAACAAGGCTTTTAAAGAGCTGGCTGTTCTGAGTTTTGAAGGATATGTAGGAGTTTGCTAAGTGGAACAGTGGGAATGGGGCTTCCCAGGCAGAGTCGTAAGATGTTCTCAGTTGATTGGGACTGGTGAGCGTTATTATGTGACAGGAGCTGGAGAGACGAGGTGTAGAGAAGCCAGATAGCAGAAGGACTAAAGGATTTGGGCTTTATTCCTACAATAATGAGGTCCATTGAAGGAATTTAAGCAGGGGCAGATAGGATCTGATTTGCATTTAGAATAATCATTCTGGTGGACTTGAGTGAGGTCAAGATTGATTAGGAGACTGCTGAGGTCATCTGGGGCGTGATGCTGTAAGGGCCATCTACCCACATGGAAACAGGCTGAAGAATTTTGTGGTGCCATGGGACATCCAAGTAGAATTCTGATTATTCAGTGGGTAATTATTCAACATAGGCCCTGTGTTCAACAGTGGGAGCTTAGAGACATCTAGAGTTCCAGCTTTGGGAATTGTTAGCATTTAAATGGCACCCATCACCGTGGTGAAGGTGAGTTTTGCCCAAGAAAAGTGTGTAGAATCAGAAGAGGGCTTTAGGACCTAGCACTAGAGGGAGTAGTCAGAGAAGGGGGGTCCCCAGCACAGAACATCCGTGCCCTGCCCTGCTTCCTACCCAGGCCTCGGCTTGTGTATCATTTCATCTGTAAATAGTTAAACTTCTTCCCTACCAATATGGATGCCTCATTCTTTTTCTTGTCTGATTGCTACAGCTAGGATTTCTAGTCTACATTGAATAAAAGTGGCAAGAGTGGAAATCCTTGTGTTCCTGATCTTAGAGGAAAAGGTCTCAGTTATTCACTGTGGAGTGTGATGTTAACGTGCAGTTTTTATATGTGGCCTTTATTACATTGAGGTATGTTCCCTCTGAACCCACTTTGAGAGTTTTTATCCTGAAAGATGGTGAATTTTGTGAAATGCTTTTTCTACATCTATTGAAATGATCATATGATTTTTTTTTTTTATCCTTCATCTTGTTGATGTGGTGTATTGTGTTGACTGATTTGCAAATATTGAACCATCCTCGCATCTCTGGAATAAATTTCACTTGATTGTGTGATGAATGATCTTTTTAGTATATTGTTGAATGTGGTTTGCTAATATTGAGGATTTTTGCATTTATGTCCATCATGGATATTAGCCTGTAATTCTCTTTTTTTTGTGTGATGTTCAATTGAGCATATAATTTTTCACAGTGTTCTCTTCCAGTCCTTTGTATTCTCTGGTGTCAGTTGTTACTTTTATTTCTGATTTTATTTATATGGGTCCTTTATTTTTTCCCTGATGAGTCTTACAAAGGGTATCAATGTTAATCTTTTCAAAGAACCAGGTTTTAGTTTCATTAATTTTTTTCCTATTTTTTTAAGTCTCATTTATTTCTGTTCTTCATTATTTCCTTCCTTTTACTCACCTTGAATTTTGTTCTTTTTTTTCTTTTTAACTCCTTTTTTTTTTTAATTTTTATTTATTTATGATAGTCACACACACAGAGAGAGAGAGAGGCAGAGACCTAGGCAGAGGGAGAAGCAGGCTCCATGTACCGAGAGCCCGATGTGGGATTCGATCCCGGGTCTCCAGGATCGTGCCCTGGGCCAAAGACAGGCGCTAAACCGCTGCGCCACCCAGGGATCCCTCTTTTTAACTCCTTTAGGTAAAGTTGGACTGTTTGAGCTCTCTCTTGGCCATTTTGTGTTTGATGCATCTTCCTTCCTCTGATCAGGTTCTCAGCCTTTTCCTCCAGCAAAATTCCTCTTTGTGGCTTCTAAGAAATTTCCTTTGATTAGTAATGAAGGCTTTTCTTTTCCCTTTCCTCTCTTCAAGAATGCTTTCTTTGTTGTAAACAGAACAGAAAATGACATGTTTAAGACGAAATCCCACCCCACTCTCTACTCCCATTCAAAACCCCAAAGTAAGTGGACTGGAGTTGAACCTTTGCAAGATTTCCATGGTTGTGGTTTGCTGTTCCCATGTCCTTTCAAGACTGGTCCCTGTGAAATGTAACTTGGTGCCAGCTGAGTCAGATCTGGCAGCGTAAGGCCAGGCAGCTGCTTCTCCCATTTCCGTGGTTGGCTCTAGGTGGGCTTCTTGGCTGCCTCCTGGAAGGCTGTTTTTCACTCAGTGGGACTGGGCCCTGGGCAATTGATCTCCATGAGCCAATTTCTTAAGATACTGATAAGCCTAACGTGAGATCACTACTACTTGATGATGGTAGGTGGACCTTGCCACCCTCACAAGGAGGAAAACTATGTACGTCTGTTATTTGGTACAAATTTGCTGCAAATTCCTAAGAAACCAAATCAGTAATTTCCTGAAAGGGAATCTGAACAAGGAGCATTGCATGGTGCTAAGGGTGGGTTATCCTCTTAGGCTGGGGCTGGGAGCTGCTCCTGTCACCCCAAGGCCCATTTCCCAGTGTCCAAAGACTCTGTCAATTGCCAGGAAAGTGGTACAATTTTCTCCTCGGCTCTTTTTCTAAACTCCTACACGTGATTATAGCTTGTCTTTCATGAGCACTCTGGAAAACACTACCGCTCCGAACCCCTTCACAAATTGGGATTGTAGTTTACATTGCCTGCCCTCTGGGAACAAATCTGGGACTCTGCTGCTTTATTTCAGTAAGGACTTGCTGTAGTGTGATCATTTTAGGGAGCATTTCCTCTCCCTTCCAGAGCATCTGGTTCCAGACCCAGCTGACCTCTACAGTTAGCATCTACAGTCTTAGCATCTGTTCCTGGTTGTAGTTTTTGTAGAGAGGGATGCACACCTGCCTCCTATGTATTCTCTCCAGCAGCCCTTCAGTACTTAAATTCAGCCATCTCGCTGCCTCCAGTTGTCTCAGCCAAATCACCTTACCTTTTCAAGAAGTGATGTGGGTTTTTAGATCTTACAGGATCCATGTGATGTGGGTTTTTGGATCTTACAGGATCCGGGGCAGCTTTCTGCTTGCAAATGACATGCGGTACCCAGGGACGCCTGTTCCTGTCTTCCAGACATTGTTACCCCTGCCTAAGAGCCTGCCCGTACTACCTGGCTTTGGGACTTATGTGCTAGAGGCGTCAATTCTTCTACAGCTCTTTAAGATTTGATGGGGAGGATGGTCTCTCTTGGAAAATTAAGGTCTCAAACCTTCATGAAACAATTATAATTATAATCTACATAAGTATTTGTTTTAATGTAGCTGCCTGGACAGCCCTGTGGAGACTGTTGGAATGTTCCCCTACCTGGCAGATTGTGCTGTTTAAGAGAGTAGGGAGAGGCAGAGGAACCCTTCCAAGAGACCATTCAACTGGGGATTGCTGCTCATGGCTGGAGGGGGTGTTGGCCAGCCTGGGCTGCCCATGGCTGTGACCCTCTGCAGCCTGCACACGCCTATGCTGTCTCCTTCCTCCATTGCTTCTCTGCTCCCATCACCCTGCCGGAACGACCAAGATGAGCATGATTTCCATGTTAACCAGTCTGACCCATCCCCTTCTTTGCCAGCTGTTCTTACAGGGATGCTGCATGTGGTATGACCTAGACTGTAGAATTTCATTTGTGTGTCTGTAGATGGGCATCTGTTGTCCACCTAGCTAGTATTTTATCTTTTCACCCAGCCGAACACCTATGGCTCTGGATATATGTTTACACAAGTTGCTGGGTGTGACAGAGATGGATATCCTGGGGTCCTGCTTACAAGGGGTACCCAGCTTGGCTTATTTAACATAAAAAAATGGTCTGAAGATGGGCATGGTGTCCCTCCATAAATATTTGTTGAATTTTTTTTAAGATTTTATTTATTCATTCATGAGACACACACACACACACACACACACACACACACACACAGAAGCAGAGACACAGGCAGAGGGAGAAGCAGGTGCCACGCAGGGAGCCCAACACAGGACTCGATCCTGGGTCTCCAGGGTCAGGCCCTGGGCTGAAGGTGGCACTAAACCACTGAGCCACCCGGGCTGCCCTATTTGTTGAATGTTGATGCATGAATTATTAGGTTGAATCACATAAAATCACCAATATCCAACCACTTTCAATCTGTTAAAAAAAAAAAAAAAACAAACATTTCATATGGTTCAATCTAATATAGAAGTAACAAATGTGCCCATTATGGAAAGCCCAGAAAATGCTAAATCATATGGGAATATATTACCCATGATATCATCCCTCCAGGATGCCTACTGGTAACATTGGACCCCTTTTTATAGATTGATAGATTCAAAGATTGATTTTCCTCTATGTTGTGTGAAGTGCTTGTTCTAAGAAATGATTCGACCCAGGCAGGAGTTATAAAAAGTAACAATGAAAGCGCTCCCCTTCCCATAGGCAACCATTGCCAAGTGTTGCCTTTGGTGCATGTAAGTACTTCCGGGGAGCTTTCTATGAATTTGTATATTTATGTGAATATATGCGCATTTAGGATTAAAGGATTATTTATGCGTTTATGCAGATCAGTGCTAACACCCACACGCTCCTCTGTTAACTAGTTTCCCTCTCCAGGTGGTGATATACTTGCAGTCTGCAGCCCTTTCCTCCTTCAGGCAGGTGGGTCCACCCAAGGCTCACCTGGTGCCTCTTGGGGGCAGTGGTGGCTGCTCCTTTAGCTGAGGAAGAGCCAGGCTGGAGTGGCAAGCTGCTCCTGCCAGCCTCCATGTGACACAGCAAGAAGGACTCTAGCTGGGTCCCACTGAGCAGGAAGCGTGGGCACAGCCCCGCCCAGCAGGTGGATGGCGGAGGTGGCCGGGTGAGGGGTGGGCAGCAGCATCCTAGCCAGGAGTGAGGTGCTGCAATTAGTCCTGGCATCTGCTGTGGGCTTTATTCACTGGGACACTAAGAGGCACGCTAATTAACACAGATCAACTTGCAGGGCAAAAGAAAAGGAGGGTGACAGTTTGTGCAGAAGGAGGCAGAGCCAGGAGGAGGGAAGCCAGGCTAGGAGCTGGACACCCAGGGCTCTGTTCAGCTCAGGGAACCCGGGGCTTCTGCTGGAGAGTTGGGGCTTTGTAGTACCCACATTTCTGGCAAGTGCCGTCTTTGTGTTGCTGATTTTGCCTGTCTCACCTTTGTTAGAGAACAGGAGTTGAGTTCAAATGCTGGCCTCTGTGAGTGCTGGGGTCATAGGCAAGCCATTTGCTGTCATGGGCTTTGGTTTGCTCTTCCCCTAGTGAGGAGAATAGAGGGGCATGTACCTGATGGAGGAGAGCCAAACACAAGGCCAGATGCTGGGGTTCCAGGTTCGCCATTTTTATTTGTATATTTTTTATTGGAGTTTGATTTGCCACCATTTAGTATAACACCCAGTGCTCATCTCGTCAAGTGCCCCCCCCCGCCCATCACCCAGTCACCCCATCCCCCCACCCACCTTCCCTTCCACTACCCCTTGTTCGTTTCCCATAGTTAAGACTCTCTCATGTTTTGTCACCCTTTCTGATTTTTCCCCACTCATTTTCTCTCCTTTCCCCTATAATCCCTTTCACTATTTTTTATATTCCCTGTATGAGTGAAACCATATAATGTTTGTCCTTCTCCGACTGACTTCACTCAGCATAATACCCTCCAGTTCCATCCACCTTGAAGCAAATGGTGAGTATTTGTCATTTCTAATGGCTGAGTAATACTCCATTGTATACATAGACCACATCATCTTTATCTATTCATCTGCCATTTATCAGCTCTGTGATCTTGGTCACAGCCTGGGTCTGCGCCTTATGAAATCTCTGAGTTGCCATGAGTAAAGCTCTTAGAACAATGCTTGCCTCATAGGTTTGCTGTGATGATGATGACGATGATTGCTGGCTGGGTTGTGGCAAGGAACCCATGAGACAATGAGTGAAAGTCCTTTGTAAACCACAAAGCCCTATTCAGATGCAAGTGTTACTGTATTTTTATCTGTAACGCTGTTAAGCTGTTAAACCAGAAAGCATGTATCCCTTTTGAGAGGTGCTAATTTTGCTTGCGTGGAATTTATGAATTGGGATGAGTTGAGGTCTGCATCTAAGAGGATCCTGTTCCTGCTGCCTTCTGCCCCCTACTTGGCGTGTTGCTTCTGCCAGGTGGGGATGGCCTTGGAGATATTACTGTTTCCAGAGAGAGAATGCTGAAGCTCAGAGGGGAAGTCACTTGTTCCTGGCCTGAGGACAGAGGGACTGTGTCCTAGTCCCTATTTGGCTCCCAAACCAGTGTTCTTGCACCCCCTCAAAGCAGGGAGCTGATGAACACCATGGCACCTGTTTATGTAGTGAGGCAGGGCCCTGCAACAGATAGAGGCAGCAGGAGATGGAGAGTCTGTTCACAAGTAATTTTGAATCTGAGGGGGAAGACCTAGACAGCTATTTGAGATGGCCTTGGCTGCAATCTTTAGTCAGTGGGGAGAACTGCTGTCCCAGGAGGGAGTGCAGAAGAAATATTTGAAGTAATAATGGTGGGGAAATGTCCAAAACCTATAAACCCATGGTTTAAGAAGCATGACATAATTCAGGCTCTGCTTCAGGTTCTTACATGGAGATGGGAGAGCTTCGGGGGGCTGTGGGCAGAGGGGGTAGGTGGGTATCGGGATATGGAGTGACAAGGGTGAGTGATGGATTAGTAGGGTGTTATGAGGAATTTATTCAAGTGGAAGGTTATTGAGTCCGTGGTTGTGCAGGGAAAAGGACGTGAACCGAGAGATGGATGGAAAGAAGGCAGGTGACCTCGTGTAAGCACATTTGAAGGGGATCATCTGGCATTCTGTGCCTTGAAAGAGTTGCCAGTGTGAAACTAGGGTGGTCTCAGGCTTCAGATTTTTGCTGGTGAACTGCTCTTGGTTGCATGGTTGATCTTGCTTCCCCCCCCCCCCAATCTTGGGAATGGTTTGCTGCCCTGGAGACAGGGCTCCCCAGAGATCTGGAGCCAGGAGCTGTGTGGTTTCCTGGGCCGTGATTGCCTGCCCTTGATCCCCTGGCTGTGTAAGAAGGAAGTCAGAGGCTGGTGTGGTTTTTTTCCCCCAACTCCTGAGAGGCCGTATTGAGAGAGGCTGATTTGAGAGTAAATACCCTGAGAGGTATTTCCTCTGGCTCAGAATAATTGACTTAATCTGCAACGTGGCTCATTTTTCCCTTTGGAAAAAGGAGAGATACAGCCTGACTCACTCCTTCATACGATACTGTTGCTCAACTTCTCCCCCAGGAAAGTCTCTCATAGGCATGTTTTGATATAATCATTGCTTTGCCTCCCATGACAGAGACAGCAGAGTACAGTGTCTTTCCTTCTTCTGGATGTGAGGCTGGGGCTCATCCCAAATTGACTGAAAGGATGTCCTCAAGTCCTCAAGGGGGTACTATGACACACAAGACTTGTGAAAGTACAAAGAAAATGCCTCTTTCTGCCTGGACTAGGAGTGGGCTCATGGAGCAGGCATTACTGAGCTGGCCCATGGGGGGAAAATTGTACTGTGAGCCCTATATTGTTATGAGGCAGAAGCAAGTTTTGAGCAGTGGTCTAAAGGATAAACACCATATATATATATATATATATATATATATATATATATATATATATATATATTATATACACACACATATGTTGTATATATAATACATGTGGGTATACACACATATATTATAATGTTATATATAACATATGTATATATATATTTAACAGATTTTTTGGAGAATTGGGTAAGATAATAAGAAAACTGGCAGGTAATTTTGAATCTGAGGGGGAAGACCTAGACAGCTATTTGAGATGGCCTTGGCTGCAATCTTTAGTCCGTGGGGAGCACTGCAGTCCCAGGAGGGAGTACAGAAGAAATATTTAAAGTAATAATGGTGGGGAAATGTCCAAAACCTATAAATCCATGGTTTAAGAAGCATGGCATAATTCAGGTAAATACAAAACTAAAAGAGAATCACATAACACTGTAGCATAATCAAATTACTTGATACTAGTAATAAGGAGAAACTAATAACTAGAAAGAAAATGAAAAAATGTGTTACACGGAAAGAAGAATGATAGCAAATGTCCAGTCAGAAATTATTCTAAGGCAGAAGACAATAGAGCTGAAAGATAAAAATGATCAATCTAGAATTTTATATCCAACAAACATATCCTTCAGAAAATGAAGGTGAAATACTTTTTTGATGGGGGTACCTGGCTGGCTCAGTTGGAAGAGCATGTGATTTCTCGATCTCAGTGTCATGAATTCAAGTCCCACACTGGGGGTAGAAATTTTTTAAGTATTTTTTTAGAAGATTTTATTTATTTATTCATGAAAGACACACACACACACACACACACACACACACAGGCAGAGACACAGGCAGAGGGAGAAGCAGGCTCCATGCAGGGAGCCTGACGTGATCATGCCCTGGGCCGAAGGCAGGCGCCAAACTGCTGAGCCACCCAGGGATCCCCTAAAGTATTTTTTAAAAATATTTTTAAAGGGGCACTGTGGTGGCTCAGTGGTTGAGTGTTTGCCTTTGGCTCAGGTCGTGATCTGGGGGTCCTGGGATCAAGTCCCACTTTTTTCCCTCTGCCTGTGTTTCTGCTTCTCTGTCTCTCATGAATAAATTTTTAAAGATTTATTTTAGAGACAGCACAGACACGAGAGCATGTGTGAGTAGGAGGAAGGGCAGAGGGAGAGAATCTTCAAGCAGACTCCCTGCGGAGTATGGAGCCTGCTGTGGGGCTTGATCTAAGGACCCATGAAATCAAGAGTCAGACACTCAACTGAGTGAGCCACTGAGGCACCGCAATAAACTTTCTTTTACAGACAAATTATGAAATGTTCCTTTGTCCCTGGTAATATTAAATATTCCAAAGTCTAAATTGGTCCAGATGGTTGTTCAGTTTCTTCAAATGTTCTATATATTGACTAATTTGTCTATTTTACCAGTAACAGAGGAATGATGCAATCTTCAAATATCATGGGTTTGTCTTTTTTTCCTTTTAGTTCTGTCAACTTTTGCTTCATGTATTTTGAAGCTCTGTTATTAGGTGCATATGCATTTAGGATTACGATGAATATTTGGTGAATCACCTCCTATATCATGAAAATCACAATATATTTGGAAATTAAACAGATACCTAAATAACCCATGGGTCAAGACAGAAATCACAAGAGACATTAGAAAATATGTTGAATTAAATGAAAATATACTGGGATGCCTATGTGGCTTAGTGGTTGAGTGTCTGCCTTTGACTTAGGGCGTGATCCTGGAGTTCCAGGATTGAGTCCCACATCGGGCTTCCTGCATGGAAGCCTACTTCTCCCTCTGCCTATGTCTCTGCCTCTCTCTCTCTATGTCTCTTGTGAATAAATAAATAAATAATCTTTAAAAAAGTAAATAAATGAAAATATGCCAAAACATGTGCAATGTAGGCAAAGTAGTACTAAGAGGGACATTTATAGTATTAAATGTTTATATTAATAAAGGTCTAAAATCAATTATGCTTCCACCAGAGTAAAAAGTAGAAAGTAATAATAAAGATAATTAAAGAAAAATCAGTGAATCCAAAGCTGGTTCTTTGAAATAGTTCAAATTGATAAATCTCTAGCTAGATCATCAGGGAAATCAGAGCAGATGCAAATTACAAACACCGGAAATGGAAATAGTCATAGGTCCTACAGACATTAACAGGAAAATATATGTTATCTATTATCTAACTACTATATGCCAACAAATTTGACAACTTAGACAAATCGAACAAATGACTTGAGAGATATAAACTACCAAAGTTGAGTAGTCCTATATCCATTACAGAACTTGAGCTTGAACTTAAAAACCTTCTCCGAAGAGAACTCCAGTTTCACCTGCCTTCAATGCTGAATTCCACCAAACAATTAAGAGTGAAATAATATCAATTTTACACAAACTATGCCAGAAAATAGAACGGGAACATTTGCTTGCTCATTTTATGATATGAGGTCAGCATTCCCAGATATCAAAACCACAAAAAAGACATAGGAAAAAAAGAATAGGTAAATAGCTCTCATTGTGTGTGTGAATATCTTTAATAGAACATTAGCAAACAAAACCCAGCAGTGTGTAAAAAGGGTAACACATAATGACCAGTTAGGGATTTTTGAAGGAATATAATGTTGTTTTGACATGTTAAAATTAATTGATATAATTTAACATATTAGACTTTTTAAAAAAGGAAAATTCATGATGATTTCTATAAATACAGAAAAAGTACTTGATAAAATTCAACACCCATTTGTGGTAAAACGTCTTGGCAAACTAGGAATAAAAGAAAATTTCTTTGACCTGAGAAAAGGCATCTATGAAAAACCTACATCATATTTAATAGTGAAAATCTAAATCCTCCCCTCCTAAGCAGTTTGGCTTCATGGGCAATGTGGCTTGTGCAGTCTTGAAATTCTGATGTTATCTTTGACCTTGTGTTTTGTAACTGAAGTCTACTGGGACAGTGGAACATGCCCATGTGCAGAGGAAGTATACACAATATGTGTGTTTTCCATTCCTTGCCTGGCCCATTTTCATGGAGTGTTTGCAGTGCTCCAACGGCATGAATCTGGGAGTGTCTGGGAGTTCAGCAAGATGCAAAACAAGTACAAAGTAAATGTGTTATATCTACAGCTAAGTGGAGATCCTGACAACCCTGAGAGGCCATGCTTTCTATTCAAATTAGAACTTCTAATGCAGAAAGAAGGCTGTGGCATTCTTTATTTTTTTTTTATTTTTGTTTTTTGTCTGTGGCATTCTAATAAACATGAGCATACAAGGAACCAACACCATCTCTTTATTACCCATGTTGCTTTCCTGTGTTAGCCAACCATTTAACACAGAAATTAATGGCATAGAAGGAAAAGGAAAGGTAGAAACCATAGTTCTTTTTCTTTTCAGGCCTTCATTAGTAAGCTAAGGTAAACCTTAGAATGTGTGCATATCAAGAAGTGAAATAAAAAGCTTAGTTTTGTACAATGTTTCCACTATTTTGGTAAGAATGACATACATATATGCACATATAGACCTAAGATACTCATTGTTTCATTTTAGTGTTCTGCATATGTGTTAAATGCTCTTATATTTGCATTTAAAACTGGCATTGTACATTGTAAAGATAGATGGTAAAAATCCATGCTAATTACTTTGTTTTTAAAGATTTTATTTATTCATGAGAGAGGAGGAGGAGAGGCAGAAACACAGGCAGAGGAAGAAGCAGGCTCCCTGCAGGGAGCCCAATGCAGGACTCAATCCCAGGACCCTGGGATCACACCCTGAGCCAAAGGCAGATGCTCAATCGCTGAGCCACCCAGGTGCCCCCATGCTAATAATTTTAAAATTTAACTTAGACCAGGGTTGAATGAAAAATAAAAATCACCATGACAAATCAAACACCGCAGAGGACAGGGCAAAACCTTATATTTTAGTACCTTCATTGGCTCTTTTTTCCTGCTTTTTGAATAAGGGAACCTTCTTTTTCTCTTTGCAGTAGGCCTCTAAGTTATGGAGCTGTCTCTGTCCCTCAGGTCAAGAACAGGACAGGAAAGAAAGTTTGTTCTCATCGCTTCTTTCATGAGGTCCTAACCAGTGCAATAAAGCAAGAAAAAACAGTCCTACGAATAAGAAAGAAATGAAACTGTAGGTTTTCATGTGATATGATTATCTATGTAGAAAATCCTAAGGAATCCTCAAAAATCCTAGAAGCGAACTTAACAAATTTGGAAGTTACATGATTAATATTAAAAGATCTATGGTAGTTGTCTCAGTCAGTTAAGCATCCAATTCTTGATTTCGCTCAGGTTGTGATCTTAGGATTGTTGAGTTGAGACCCAATGTTGGGCTCTATGCTGGGTTATTGAGCCTTTTTCAGAGAAGATTCTCTTGGGCAGCCCGGGTGGCTCAGCGGTTTAGTGCTGCCTTCAGTCCAGGGCCGGATCCTGGAGATCCGGGATCAAGTTCCATGTCGGGCTTCCTGCATGGAGCCTGCTTCTCCCTCTGCCTGTGTCTCTGCCCGCCCACGCCCCCCCAGCCCCCTGTGTCTCTCATGAATAAATAAAATCTAAAAAAAAAAAAACAAAAAACAAAAAACTCTCTCTTCCTCTGCTCTGCCCCCCGCCTCCCCCAATCCTGCTCTCATGCTCTCTTTAAAAACAAAAACCTGCTTTTCTGTACTGGCAACAAACAATTGGAAACTGAAAAAAAAAAATCCATTTAAAGTAGCATCCCAAACCATGAAATACTTAAGTCTTCACACATCTTGTTAAATTTAGCTTTTTATAGTGAAAAATCTAAAACCTTCCTGAAAGAAATTAAACCTAAATTAATGGAAAGAACACAGATAATAAGATGTCAATTCTCTCTAAATTGTTACAGGTTCAATTCAGTCCAAATAAAAATCCCATCAGTTTTTTTTTTTTTTTTTGTAGAAATTGATGATTAAAAATTTATATAGGGATGCTTCGGTGGCTCGGTGGTTGAGTGTCTGCCTTTGGCTCAGGACGTGATCCTGGAGTCCTGGGATCGAGTCTCGCATTGGGTTCCCTGCATGGAGCCTGCTTCTCCCTCTGCCTGTGTCTCTGTCTCTGTGTCTCTCATGAGTAAATAAATAAAATCTTTTAAAAAAATATTTGGATACATAAATTAGAGAAATAATTTAAGAAAGAGGACTTATATTACTACCTGATTATGTGATATAAAGTTACAGCAATCAAGACCAGTATAGTACTAACCTAAGCATAGAATCCAAATAAAGTTCAGAAATGTGCACATCTTTGATCAGTTAATATTCAATGAAAATGCCAAGTTAGTTCAATGGAAAAAAAATGATAATCTTTCAATAGATGATACTGGAATCATTAGATATCTATATGGGCAAAAATCATAATCTGTACCTTACCCCACATATAAAAATTAAGTTGAAATAGATCATAGTTAGACTTCTACTATAGAACTTTCAGGGAAAAAAAAAAATCCTTGTGACCTTGGGTTGGGCAAAGATTTCTTGAATGGAGATAAATATTTTTTTTTTAATATATATATATTTTTTAAGACTTTATTTATTTATTCATAGAGATGCAGAGAGAGAGAGAGAGGCAGAGGGAGAAGCAGGCTCCATGCAGAGAGCCCAACGTGGGACTCGATCCCGCGACTCCAGGATCATGCCCTGGGCTGCAGGCGGCACTAAAACGCTGAGCCACCAGGGCTGCCTGGAGATAAGTATTAAAGCTGCTAACCTTATTTTCCATGGGAGGAAGTTGAAGAGGGAGGTTTTATGGGACCTGCTAACAAATGATAGAATAGGAACTTCTCTGGCTCCAAAGCCATTGCTCAGGGAGGCCTGGGTGGCCCAGTTGGTTAAGCGCCTGCCTTCCACTCAGGTCATGATATCCTGGTCCTGGGATCAAGTCCCATGTCAGCCTCCCTGCTCAGTGGGGAGTCTGCTTCTCTTGAGCAGTTCAGGCAGATGGTTCCAGCAGCGTCTGGCCCTGCCATGAAGAGCCCTCCTGGTCAGAGTGGGTAAAGGGACAGGAGAGGGACTGAGCCCTCCAGCTGAGCAGTAGGGTCCCAGGGTCTGGCTGGCAGGCTGACTTGGGGAGAGCCAATGGGCCCTGGGAGAGGGTCACAATAGTGGGGAGACGCTGAAAGCTGTGTGTGGGGACAGCTTGAGTAAGCATCAAGGTGAACCTTCTAGGGCAAGCCTAAGGGCCATGAAGTTGCATTTATTTTTTCTTAGGTAGGCTCTGTACCCAGCGTGGAGCCCAACTCAGAGCTTGGACTCTCAATCCTGAGATCAGGACCTGAGCTGAGATCTAGAGTTTGACACCTAACCATTGGAGCCCCCCGGGCGCCCCATGAAGTTGTGTGTAGATACTAACATGCAGCAGGAAGATGATCCTTTAGTGGTTCCCAAGTGGAACAGGCTGCGCTGGGATCCCCTGGGTGGGGAGGAGGGCTTTGCTCGGAATGCAGATTCTGGGTCCTTGCCTGCAGGTGGAGCCTGGGAGCAGAAGCGCACACGGGCTTGGGAACCACTGATGCCCCTACCCGGCCCGGGGATGGAAAGCCGTTAAAGGGGGCTCAGGGGGCAGCCCCGGTGGCTCAGCAGTTTAGCGCCGCCTGCAGCCTGGGGTGTGATCCTGGAGACCCGGGATCGAGTCCCACATGGGGCTCCCTGCGTGGAGCCTGCTTCTCCCTCTGCCTGTGTCTCTGCCTCTCTCTCTCTGTGTCTATGAATAAATGGATAAAATCTTTAAAAAAAAAAATGAAGGGAGCTCAGGAAGCTGGAGAACTGGGAACAAAGTTCATTGCAGTGTCAGGAATTTACAACGTGCCTCGTCGTAATAGCTGACGTTCATCAAGCCTTTCTGCACGGTCATCGGGGACCCACCACGGAGGATGCCACAGGAGCATGGTGCCCAGGGGTGAGCTGGGAGCGGCGGGGCAGCCACGGGGGCAGGGCTGGCAGCGCTGACTGACGACAGGCTTACATCCCGCACTCGGGCCGAGAGAGTCCAGCTCTGGACTCTCAGTGTGTCAAGAGCAGAAGGCTGGTAAGTGGGAAAACGAGGCAAAACCAATGGAAATAATTGATTTTATTTTTTAAGATTTTATTTATTCATGAGAGACACCGAGAGAGAGGCAGAGGGAGAAGCAGGCTCCATGCAGGGAGCCTGACGTGGGACTCGATCCCGGGTCTCCAGGGTCAGGCCCTGAGTTGAAGGCGGTGCTAAACTGCTGATCCACCCGGGCTACCCACAATGGAAATAATTTAAATGTCAGGAACTTCTCGGGAAGCCAGGGGCTGGTTTTAGAACTCTTTTGAAAGCCCAGAAAGCATGTGTGCCCAGGATGGGAAGATCCCAGCCGGCGCTGTGGCAGTGGCCCATCTCTGAGGGAGCAGATGGATGATGGCTCTGGCAGGTGGGAATAGCATTTGAAGGCAAGAGGAGGGAAATGAGGTGGTTGCAGAGGAGATCAGCCCAACAAGTGAGTCGTGTGGCATCATTTGTGAGGGATGGTCAGGTCGATGGCTATAGGCCCTTCGTGCCAGCAGCAGTTGTCCAACAGAACCCCAGTGACCAGTGGCTGGACCATGTGCATCAGCTGACACAGAACTGCTCAGAACTGATTGTAGTCCCCTTGTCAGCTGGACTCGCCCTTGTCCTGGAGGGAAGGCTCATCTGAGATGACAGTTGTGTGGGGACAACTCGAACCAGTTCCAGTTTATAATGGCAATGCATCCCCTGTAAATGTTGGCACTGAACGATGCAGGACAGATGACTGGCTCACACTGATCTCTGGGCGGGCAGGGCATCTTCCATTCCTGGTGGCCGTGACCCTCTGGTTCCCGATTCCTGCATTTCACAACACAAGAGCCAGAGAGCAGAAGGTGAGGCCATTGGATTCTGTGCCCACACCTTGTTTGAGGACTGTAGGAAGATTTCTCTTCCCAGCTGATCCTTTGAAAGATCCGGTGGGAGGCAAGGCATGTCCCATAGAAACAGAGAGGAGATGCTTAGTGAACTCATGGACCAGGTACAGAGGCTCTGGGCTGGAGGTGCTGTCCGCAGTGCAAGGAGGGAGTGCCCACGAGAGGAGTCTGTCCCAAGGGGTCCCCAGGTCTGCTGATGGTCAGTGTGTTCCAAGTGAGTGGAACTTTCAAATATGCTCGTTGTCTTTATTTTCTCTTCACAAAGATTTGTGATAGATTATAAGGCAAAAAAGGACAACAGAAATTGTCTTAAATTTACAGCCCCGGGCAGCCTCTGTGGCGCAGGGGTTTAGCACCGCCTGCAGCCCAGGGTGTGATCCTGGAGACCCGGGATCGAGTCCCACGTCAGGTTCTCTGTGGAGCCTGCTTCTCCTTCTGCCTGTCTCTGCCTCTCTTTCTCTCTCTCTCTGTGTCTCTCATGAATAAATAAAATCTTAAAAAATCCACAGCCTCCTCACCCCCCAAGATAACCACTGCTGACATTTTGGTATTTCTGCTCCTGCCCTATCTTGTTCTGTTAAAAAAAAAAAAAAAAAAAAAAAAAAAAAAAAAAAACCAAGAACATAGCTGCGTATTTAGATCTTTTCTTCTCTTAATTTATCTTGCAGATATTTCCTCTTCAAAAAAAGTAGGGGAGAGTGTGATTGCTCAGAGGTGGGGCTGTCAAGGAAGGCTCTGTGGAGGAGACAGGGCTTAGCTAGATTTTAAGAGAAGGGTGAAAGGGGGTAGGGGATATGGAGGGCATTTCAGATGGGGTGCTTCTCATATTGCGGGACGTAGGACTGTGTTTGTCTGCCGTATTTGAAGCCTCAGGGTCATAGCTATGGAGGTGACATTTCCTTTCCTCCATCACCCTGTATTTATTACTTGTATGGGCCTGGTGTTGAGTGCTGGGGATGGGGTGGTGATCAGAACAGATTTTGTCTCTGCCCTAGTGGCGCATGTAATATAATGGACAGACACATCTGTTTTACTCAAAGGCACACATTTAAAAACGTTTAAAGGTAGTAATACAAAGAGGGGTTTTTATGGACTAGAATGCCAGGTCCACGTGCCCTAGCAAGGTAAGATGTGAGGTTTCCTCCCAGGTACCTCAGAGGGAAAGTTTGAGAGCTCTGGAAGTATGGACCACAGCCCGTGCTGAGACCAGACATACCTGCTGGGTCTCGGCTTGGCTAAAGCAGATGCGCTACATCAGGGACTTGGGTCAAGGGGGAATACTTAGAAAAATTCATTGAGGCCAAAGTGTGTAGGACTTTGAGTGCCAGAATGAGGATTTTGAATTTTTACCTTTTAGACGATTGGAAGCCATTGATGTGTTTTGAGCAGGTGGTAGCGCTTGCAAAAAGACAAATTTGGAAGATTAATGTGATACCGGGGGGGTGGATGGGCAGGACCAGAGAGGGACCAGAGAAAAGTCTGTGCCTGTGGGAGGGGTGAGGCTTTGGCCAAGAAGTAGCAGGAGGAATGACAAGGAAGGAAGACCAGAGAGACCAGCAAGGATGAATGACCCACTGGAGGTACACAGAGGACCACTGGCTTGATAGGGAGAATGGGCTGGTGCTGGTTCAGGGAAGGGCAGTGAGGAGGTGTGTTTTTCTGGGGTGAGGGGTGAATATTAGGGAAAGAGACTCAGTGGACAGAAGACAAATAGGTGACAGGTACAGGGAGGTGATGTGAACCGGTTATGTATGTTTGTTTATTAATTAAAGATTTTATTTATTCATGAGAGACAGAGACAGAGGTAGAGGCAGAGGGAGAAGCAGGCTCCCTGTGGGGAGCCTGATGTGGGACTCGATCCTGGGATCACAACCTGAGCCTAAGGCAACTGCTCAACCACTGAGCCACCAGGTGCCCCTGGTCATGTATGTTTAGAGTTTGGTTTACAGAACCAGGAGTGGAAGGATCTTGGCTTTACTTTCATACTTATTACATCACCCAGAACAGTGATTTGCAGAAGAGCCTCACCTAGAAGTAGAGAGTGTGCAATTCAGACTCCTGGGCCTCAGCAGGCAGGTGGGACCCAGGAGTCTCCCATTCTTCTCCTAGTCGCCTGGAGACACCAGTGCACTTGGCTCAGGAGCATGGAGCTAGAGAAACAGCAACTAGGGAGTAAGCCCTGAGGGGGTCAGTTGGAACCAGTGACTTCAGAAAGCCATCCCGGATGTCCCTGGACAGGCTCTGAGGGGCTGTGGGGAAGGACCCCTGGACAAAGCCTAAGAAGCCTGGTGGGAGAAAGGGAGTGGAGTCCCCAGGGAGGAGTGATGGCTGCAGCTTGAGAGTTGCAGAAAGTCTTACTCTCAAGATCTGAGTCATTCTGAATTTAGAGGAAGTTCTGGGATCCTAAACTTGCTCTGTTCCATGGGCACGTACGTAAGGGCTTTGATGGTTTTGTGTGATGGGCGAGCTCCCTTCACATTTCCACATGCCAGGTTTATCTGGTGATTATATTTCTGGAACCCTAAAACTCTTCTGTCTCCAGATTATGTGCTCCTCTTCCTCCGGGGTAGTACATTTGTTCTCGAGTTCATTCAAAGACAGTTCTGGAAAAGTCAGGACCCATGCATTAACTGCAACTGGTATTGCTTGCAGATAACAAGATTGGAGCAGGCAGTGTGGTACCCTGTGTTACTCTGACGAGGATGCAGTTAATTATTTTGTGCCCCCCTTTTTTTTCCTAAACATTGGTCATCAGAAATTGGTTTAAATTTTCTTTACCATCCAGAATCTGCATGTTAAAATGTCTGTAAAAGCTCAGTGTTGTGTGTGTGCAAGCCCTCAACCAAGTGTGCCAGTCCCACTTTTGCTCCCTTGGAGGGCCCTTTGCTGACCTACCCTTCTCTCCATCAGGATTGGTCTGTGCTCCCTCTCTTCATCCCTGCCAGAGTTGTGCTCTTGATGTCATTTTTTACCATCGAGGACCCAGCATGGGGCCCCACGGCTTGCCAAGACATCAGTGGGGTTGAGTTTTTTAAAACAGGATCCAAAGCCAAACATGACTAAATGTTTTAAAATAGAGTCCTTTAAATAAAATTAGACTTATTTGGCCAGGAGAAAAAAAACAGGGTGACCAAGTACTAGGGTCCCCTCAGTGAGAGAAGACATAGAATGCTGTGACCAGATGTTTTTTGGCTCTAGTGAAGCCCCTGGGGGAGAGCCGGGAGCTTTTGATTCGTTCTGTGGCTCTTAAGCATCTGGGTTTAAAACGGATCCTTTTGAGAATCTGGTAAGAGCAATGGATTTGCTCCCCCAGGAAAGAGTGACACCTAATTTGCCCCTAATTTTATGGCGTCCCTGACTCTCCATCCTAGTCCCCAGACCTCAAGGGAATAATCCCTGGGTCAGTGTAAAATGTTAGATGTGGGGTATTTATTCCTGTGTTTCCTCCTCCAGAGACAGGATGACCTTCTCTGGTCTCAGTCGTCCCTCGCCCAGTGATGTGAAGCCTTCTTTCCATCGTGGGTGGGTTTATCAAGATACTGTGTCCTTACATTCAGGGAGGTTTTCCTCTTAGCCCCAAGGCCTGTGATTGACCTAAAAATCTGCTCACTTACATCTTTGTCCTCAGAGTTCATTATTGGTCAGTAAGGATGTTTAGGAAAGTTTCATGTGAATACTCAGGGATCAAAAGGGATGAAGGCATTGTTTTAGGCAAGGTTTCCCGACCTCGGATCTATTGATGTTTGAGGCTAGTTGTGGGGACTGCTCTGTGCATTGTAGGATGTTCGGAAGCATCCCTGGCCTCTATTGGAGGCACCTGGGTGGCTCAGTGCTTGAATGTCTGCCTTTGGCTCAGGTCTTGATCCCGGGGTCCTGGGATTGAGTCCAGCATCAGGCTCCCTATCTCTGCGTCTCTCTTTCTCTGTGTCTCTCATGAATAAATAAAGTCTTAGAAAGAAGCATCCCTGGCCTCTACTCGGTAGATCCCAGGAGCATCTTCTAGTCACAACTATCAAAAATGTCCCCAGACATACTGCTGCATGGCCCCTGGAGGCCAGAGCACCCCTACCCCCACCCCACCCCCACTCCTGGTTGAGAACCACTGCTCTAGCCTTTCTCTAGCTTGATTTTGACTCTCTCATTAAGGGAAATACCTCCATGGAGAATGAACTCTTCCTTGGCTTTCCCTCTCTTGCCATTCATGCAGCTCTGGTGCTCTGTGCCAGCCCCAGAGGTGCAAGACACCCCCTGCTGTTGGGGGCTTACTGTGTCTTGGGTGGGGGTGGCCTGTGAAAAAGAGGCCTGTGACCCAGGGCCTCTGCAGTATTTTCTCCATCCAGGTTGCAGTTTCTTCTGAGTTTTCCTGTGGCTGGGTCTTTTTTGGCATTCATACCTCCACTTAATGCTCCTGCTTCAGGGACACCTGTCCCAACCACCTGCATCAGCCAGCTGTTTTCACCTGATGCAGCATACCAACCCGAAGCTCGGTGACCTACAAGTACCCATTCCTCACATGCACATCCATGGCTTGGCTCGGGTGTAGCTGATCCGGGCTGGGTTCAGCTGGGTTTGGCTCCAGACTGTAGCTGGGTTTTGTCGGGCTCCACAAGTCTTTCAGTGTGCTGGGCCAGTGTGCTTCTCGGTGTTCTCAGGGCAACAGCAGAAGCACAAGACGATATGCGGACGTATCTCAGACATTTGCTCGGGTCATGTGTGCAAGACATCCATTTGGGCTGGAGCAGATCCCGTGGTCAGAGTCCGCCCAGGGAAGAGTTTTCGTGAGGCATTGGCAAGGGTGTGGCTGTAGGATGCTTGTACAGGGGAGGGAAGGATGTGGGCCAGCAGTCGCCCTCACCTGATCTAAAGCAGCTACCCTATCATTTTTATTCTCTGGGGAGCTCTGATACTCTTCTTGTTGAATTATGTTTCTTTGTATCTACTGTTACCAGTATATCAGCTCCTGATAGCAGGGACTTTTTCTGCCATATTCACTGCTGCATGCCTAGTACCTCTCTGGCACAGGATGGGCATTCACTAAATCTTTGAATGAATGAATAGTTCTCTTTGGGGAAAAAGGGGTGGTGATGTTGGAGCTGGGTCTTGGAATTTTAACAATAACTGTCATTTCCTGGGGATGACTAAGGCCAGGTATGTCCTGGGTTACATGGGAGGATCATCATGTGTGGCCCTCCACAGGCAGAGCAGAGGCAGGATGTTCTGGTTAGAGCCATGGAGCCCTGAAATAGCACATCTTGTTAGAGGATTGGAGAGAGGCGCAGTGTGGCTGGAGTGAGGGGAACTCAATAGGCAGCTGACAGGTAGAAGAAGTGAGTGACTCTAGAGCCCAGTTGTCAGGACTGCCGTGTTCCATACTTGTAGGGGAGCCATCAGGTCAGAGTCTGCAGAGTGGTGTCCCTGGGATTATGCAGTGCACAACCTGAGAAGCCATTCTGGCAACCCAGCAGATCACAAGGGACCTCATATAACAAGTCAAGTTGGCTGAATGACTATTCTGGAAGTCGTCTTTGTTTTGGAAGACGTTGAATGTCTTTTAGCAGAGCCATGACCAAGCTATAAAATGAGTTGGAAACTTCTGGAGGTCCTCTTGTTTTGTTGGAAACTTAACAAATGCCCAGCTTGGAAGGACAAGCTTAGCATTATTCCGAGGCTCGAACCTTGAATCGTGCTGAGTAGGGTTGTATTTATTGGAGACCCCAGACCTCTCTTGGCACGTTGATTCTAGAGTTTGCTGAGGGGTAGCATGAGAAAGCCCCCCCACTGTCTGCAGATCTCCCCACCTGTGTAGATGCTTCAGGTCTTTACTGGCTTCTCTGCTGCCCCAGTGCCTTGGATTTCACCTTAGCTTCGTCACAACTCAGCTAAGTAATGTAGGGACAGCCCAGGACTCGTGCTTGGGTGGTGTGCTTGCTAGTTGGGGGCGAGGGCCGCAGTGGACCTGCCCCAAGGCTAACAGGTCTGGTCAGGCTGGCTTCTGATAATTCAGTCCCCTTGTTTGGGGGCAGGTTTTTTTTTTAATTTTTAAAAAAGATTTTATTTATTTATTTATTCAAATAAATTTATTCATTTATTTTATTTATTTATTCAGATTTATTTATTCATTTTTTATTTTTTTAAAAGATTTTATTTATTTTAAAAGATTTTATTTATTCATTTTATTTATTTATTCATTCATTCATTCATTCATTCATTATTCACAGAGAGAGAGGCAGAGACACAGGCAGAGGGAGAAGCAGGCTCCATGCAGGGAGTCTGACGCCGGACTCGATCCCAGGACTCTAGGATCACACCCTGGGCTGAAGGCGGCGCTAAACCGCTGAGCCACCTGGGCTGCCCTGGGGGCAGGTTTTTATTAATATCTTGAAACTTGAACTCTCTGCTTGTAGGCGGGGGAAAGTTGAAAGAGATCTGAGCTCCAGTGTCAGCGCCGCCAGGAGACCACAGCCTTGTGGCCTCATGTCCCTGGACTTCAGATCTCTTCCACAGAATGAGAATAAGAGCTTTACTTGTTGTGACAAATAAGGATAGTGAACGTGAAGGCTCCGATGGAATGCTGTTGTTACAGTACAGTCATTAGGCCCTAATTTCCCAAAGTCACTCAGCATGTTTTGTGGCAAGCCCTGTACCAGGTAGTGTTGTGTGTAACCTGTCTTTGGATCTTACTGGAACAGCCTTCAGGGTTATTGTGGGGATGAAGACGTCATGTCTCAGAGGGGAAATGACTTGTTCCAGGCCACACAGCCCGACTTCTCTCTGCCACTCATTCATCCAGCAGGCGTTGGCCGTCCTGGGTGCTGGGGAATAGGCAGAGAAACAGAACCAAAGCCCTGTCCCTCGGGAGCTTTATCTCTAGTAAAGGAAACAGAGTAAACAGACAAATAAGAAAAGGGTGAGGGAATGCTAAGTGCAGATGCTTCTCTGCAGGGCCTTAAACAGGAAAACATTATAGAGAGTGAGGGGGGTAGGCAGGAGGGCCTCTTGGAGGAGGGGACATATCAGCAGGGACCTGACTGAGGAGGAGGGCCACCTGCGGCCTGCAGTGAGTGTGGCTCTGGAGGGGGCGCTCCTGGGCACTGTGTGGGGGCCACTCCAGGCTCTGGCCTGGGTTGGGGGAGCTGGTTGCCTGCAGAGGTGCCTGGTCCCTTCCCTTGCTCCTTCCTGCCCCACAGCTCCTGGGAGACTTTTTTTCCCCAAAAAAACATTCTAAGTTAGTGTTAATGTACAGAGGCTCCAATATGGTCTTCCCCGACAGCAGAGCATCACGAGGTCTCTGAGGGCAGCTGACAAGGACGTTGACTCGCCAGAGTGGCTTTCTTTCCCTGGGTTTCTTCTCCCCAGTTCTGGAATGTTCTGGAATCTCCAGGCTGGAACGAGCCTATGGGGAGGGATCAGCCTAGGCAGCAGAGGCACCAGCCCTCCTCCGATGGGATAACTTCTTTTTTAAAGCCCTGCTCATAGCAGCCTGTGTCCCCGTGGACTGTTAGAAATGTGCAGGATATTGTGATTCATCAAATTCCAAGGGGAAGGATTTTGTAAAGGAATTTTCTCACGGCTGTGTTTCTGAGCTGGGGTATTACAGACGCTTCATCCGGCTGTCATGGGTTAGATGAAGCTGTAGTCTGAGTGTTTACCCACTTGGGAGATTCATTCATTGATTCTCATTATTTTAAAAATCTCGTGTTTAAAAAAAAATTCTTTTGCAAAAAAAAAAATTATTTTGCAATGAGACTCCTGCTCAGTCTCTTTCACTGGAGAAAGGGGGCCACTGGGGTAAGAAGAGGTGACCTTGATGGTGCCCCAGAGCAGGGCTTCTCAGGCTTGTTGTGCAAGGGAGTCACCCCTAGACTAAGCCTGGTGTGGGGCAGGCAGTGGGGGGGCAGTGGGACGGGCGCTCAGTGACCGCAGCGCGGAGCCGGGCCGTGCGTCAGGGCTCCTGCTGGCTTTCGCAGCTGCCGGGCTGGGCGCCTCTTCCCTGTCTGCTCATGGGGTCAGGTGTCATGTGAACCCCTGCCCCTGGGGCTCCCCCCGCCCCCCGCAGGCATTACTGACAGTGACAGGAGAGGCCCCCCTGGCCGTGCTGCCATGCTCTCATGGTCGCTGAGTGCTTTGTCTCGAGGCCCACCTCTTCCCGAAGCTCTGTGACACCTCCCTGACCCAGTGGGGCCCGCCCAGCCTCTGCTTGCACCTCGGCCTTGTCCCCTGGATATCCCCGCAGTGGACTGTCATCCCTCCTGCTGTCCTGGCCTGTACAGTCCCCAGCAAAGTGACTGAACCTCATGCCTCTGTCCTTAGGCTGGAGTGGGGTGCAGTGGGAAAGGTTGGGGTGCAGCGGATGGGATATTAATCAGAGGGCTGGGTCCTAGGGCGGTCACGAGGCTGGGAGGTCAGGTTTGGTTTCCGGTCTGCTCATCTGCTGACCACAGGCTGAAGGGGTCTGGGGTGAGCGGCGAGTTGTGACGTGGTTACACTATACTACAGGTGGGTCTGGGGAGCAGGGGGGGGGCAGCAGGGGGGCAGCTGAGAGGAGAAGAGAGGCAGAGTAGGGCTCTTGGGCAGGGGGAGGGGCCCTCCAGGTGGGCCAGGTGTAGCTGGGGGAGGTTTGCCCAGCGGAGGGTGCAGGGAAAGCAGCCCTGGAAGAAGAGAGGAGTCCTGAAAAGGAGATCCTCCCCCCTTATCCTGGGGTGGGAGCATCAGAAACTTACTCTAAGGCAGCAGAGCTGAAGGCTCGGCCTGGAGGCGCCCACTTGTCACGGTCCCACGAGAAGCACTTTTCAGACTCACCAGGTTTTCCCTGGCTCTGCAATTCTTAACCTATAGCGGGAAGCAGAACCAATCGGTGTGTGTTAGAGAAACAGCAACCTCCCTGCTCACCCTGTCGTGTCCTCCCTGGGCCTCCCCCCATCAGCGGTGGCTCTGGGGGCAGGGACAACGTCTCAGTCACCGTGGACGGCTCCATGCCAGCTCCGTGCCGTGGAAGGAGCAAAACCCATTTTTTTCACATTGATATTGAAGAGCACATCCGTTCTGCTAAGCGAGACACATTTATAGTGGTAAACGCGGAATGGGAAATGTCTGAATTTTAAGAGCTTAGAGACAGTGACCGCTGTTATGTATGCGACCTGTGCACCCCTGTAGATGTACTATATTTCAGATTAAAAATGTGAACAGCTCCCACAAGAGTGCCTTAGGACTGGTATCTTTTTTTTTTTTCCCCCCCAAGATTTAATTTATTTATTCATGAGAGACACAGAGGCAGAGACACAGGCAGAGGGAGAAGCAGGCTCCCTGCAGAGCCTGATATAGGACTCGGTCCCAGACCCCAGGATCACGCCCTGAGCCAAAGGCAGATGCTCAACCACTGAGCCACCCAGGCGTCCCAACCTGATTCCTATTATATTGTTTGGTTAATAGTCTTTGGTGGGGGTTGGTTTGAAGCTTTCCCGCAATAGTTGCTGTCTAAAGAGCAGGTGTGGTTTCTTAGGCGGGCACCCTGATGAGTGATGACAGCAGTCCTTCCTGACACAGCCTCAGCCCTGTACACCTTACGGTCTGTTCTCTCCACCCTGTGAGGTGGCCAGGCAGGGCAAGGAGACCCCTGAGCATGCAGCTTTGTCCCTGGCCCAGTGCAGCAGCCCAGACTGGCTGTAGGCAGCTTGCCTTGTCTGGAGCCTCTGGTTCGAAGTTGTAGATACTAGTAGATATGGGGCCTAGATGTGTGATTCCTCTATGTGCAGCTTGCTCCCTTGACCTCTAGGACCCATAGCCTGGTAAGACCGGAGACCCTTGGCCTTGGTGACTGCTGTATCTGGACCCTGCATGGGCTTTAGTAAAGTGCTGCTGCCCAGTGAGGATGCGTGAGGTACAGCCTGACCGTGTTGACTGGCTTCCTATACAGTGAAATTGGGGCCTAAGCAGATTTCCAAGGCTATACAGCCCCCAAAGAGAGGTGGCCTCTGGGTTGGCTTGGACCTCGAGCCAGACTGGCTTTCAGACCCAGCATGGTCTGTGATTTACTTCGATTCAACATAAATTGGCAGCTCTTTGGACTATCAGGTATTTAATAAATGGCCTGAGGCCATACTGATACTGACCGGTCAGGTGGGAATGGCCTGTCATGGCCAAGCAGAAGTGTAAGAGATGTCCCAGAGGATTTTGAAATTGCCCATTTGCTGCATGATGTAGGCAATTGGGGCTGCCCAAACCCAAGAACACAATGAGATGTTAGTTGCTGGAACTAGCCATCAAAGGAGCTTGTGAAATCTGCATCTGGTGACTTGGTGACCAGTGTCAAGACACCCCTCACCCTCCCCTACTAACAAATTTGTTATTCAGTGGGCCTTGGCTGAGTGCCCGGACCTGTAGGAACTTTCTGCCGGAGGTGGTGGGTCCCCAGGGTTGGCATCGATCAGCCCTGATGAAACAGAAACAGAGAGGCATATGGTATAACCAGGAGTCCCAGAAAATTCATGTCAGAGTTAATTAATCTCTCTTATTGTTTATTAAACCATCTTGTTCAAAAATCTAAAATTGACTTCCCCACATTTTTCACCTATTCAGAAAACATTCTACTTTGCTAGGAGAACATTTTCTTTCCATAAGGCCAGAAATGCACTTCAGCCTCCCTACCCACATCTCAGCTACCAACTTCTGCCTGAGAAGAGGAGGTCCCCGGCAGAACCTCAGGGACCCAGGTGGGGAGGAAGGGCATGAGCTGGCCTTGGGGAAGGGGGTGGGACAGACCTGGAAATGGGCCTCGTTGCAGATGGCTCCTGGCAGGTGGCTTTGGAGAAGTGGGAGGAGCTAGAACCGAGTCCAGCCCCACATGGGTCAAAGGCCTATGGCCATTAGCAATAAGCACCGGGAAATTGGATGTGGTTTGGATGTTCAGGTTCATATCGAAGGTTACCTGTGACAGGAGACAGTTGGGTCTGCAGTCCCAGCAGCCTGTGGAAGCAGACTGAGTACCACAGACACCTAGGAGAGCCTGCGAGTATCAAGGATGGAGGAGCAGACTCTCAGTGCCTAAGAAGGCCTTTGTGCCAACATACTGAGCTTGCAGAACAGATGTGTGGCCCCACAGCTGCCCTTTCCCCTTCCTGTAGCTTCCTCAGGGGACCTGGACACCAGTCCTGGCAGGTGAGGTTGGCTGAGAGGATGTACGTGAATCCCAGACCCCTATACACCTGTGGCACCCCATGTGAGGTAGCGTGATGACTGCGAGTTAGCCCTGGACTGCTTCACATCTCCTGTGATATTTCCATACAACCTGCAGCTTTTAGGATTATACACTCCTGGCTAGTGATCTGGGTTTTGTATACTCCCCTGCCGCGCTAATCAGCACAGCACCTAAGGGCACCTAATAAGTCCTCAGTAAGTGGTGGTTGAACAAATGAGTGAGTGAATGAATGAATGAATTGGGTAGCAAAGGGACTGCCCAGGCCCCACAGGTGGGCAGGATTGGCCAGGTTAGCTATGATGTGAAGCAGGAGGGGAGAACAGCCCCTCCACCAGCCTCCCAGACCTGGGCCTCACCTGTCCATGGCAAGTGAGACCTAAGTACCTCATTGAGGTCAGCCGCTCTCTGGGGTCCCCCCTGGACACTGAGCGGCTAGGGGTTTGCTTTTCGTTACCACCTGCACCCCCCTTCTCCATCCCTCCTCTTGAGCAGGCTCCTTCATCATTGTCCTTTTCTCTTCTCGGGGCACAGATCCTGGCCAACGTCTTCCTCTACCTGTGCGCCATTGTCGTGGGCATCATGTCCTACTACATGGCCGACCGCAAGCACCGAAAAGCCTTCCTGGAGGCCCGCCAGTCACTGGAGGTGAAGATGAATCTGGAGGAGCAGAGCCAGCAGCAGGTATGGTTCAGGCCTCCAGAGGCCCCTCCAGGGTGGCCTTGGGGCAGTCTGGAAGGGGGTGGGCCTGGTGCCGTGGCCCCCAGTGCTCCATGGGGCTCGCAGTTCACCTGCCAGGGTCAGGTGGGCCGCCTCCTGCCCTCAGAGGGCTCCTCCTGACTTCAAGGAGCATCTCTTGCTGGAAACTCCCTCGTAACTCCTCCGTAGTTGACCTAAATCTCCCCTCCTTCTGGTTTTTTTCCCCCTATAATTTAAAACTTTTTAAAGAAATACGATGGGGTGCCAGGGTGGCTCAGTCGGTTAAGCATCTACCTTCAGCTCAGGTCATGATCCCAGGATCCTGGGACGGGATCCCACTTCCTCCTCTTCCCCTCCCCCTGCTTGTGCTTGCATTCTCTCTCTCTCTCTCTCTCTCTCTCTCTCTCTCTCTCTCTCAAGTAAATAAAATCTTAAAAAAAAAAAAAAAAAAAGAATCCGTTGACTCAAGCAGTCACCAATGACTCCCTGCGTTCCTCTCTCAGGCAAAAAAAGTTCTGTGTGTTTATTTTGAATGTTTTCCCCCCATGGGCGTCACTTCACATTCGTCCTCCCCTGCCCCCCTTTCTGGTTCTAGGGCTACAGGGTGTGCGCACCCTCAGTGCACCCAGAACCATGGTCTCTGCGGCCCTGGTGGGCCCAGCCGTAGTGGGCAGCTTCCTGGGTGAGGCCCAGCAGCCCGCTCCCCTCCACCTAGAGCACCACATTTCCTTCATGCATGGGGCAGGTTCCTGCTTCCTCCTCCTAAGTCACTGATGAAGAAGTAAAACCAGTCCAACCCCTGGGGACCTCGCTGTTTATACTTTTCCATGGAGAGAAGTGCCTCCTGTCCCTGCTCTTTGTTTACTGGCTTTACTCCAGCCTGATCCACCCGGTTCTCATGTGATTCGGTCTTTTAAATAGTTTCTGGTCTGGATTCATCTCAAAATGCCTTTCGAAGGTCTGCAGAAATTACATACATCCAACTTCCCGTGATCTATAGGCTCATTTCACCCTCATGAACTCGATCGGTTGAAAATATAGGGTTCTCTCTGCCGGGAACAATGTCATTTTGTGTTCAGGTAGTGGTGTTGGCTCTGGATTCACTGAAATTGCTGTTTTCACAGACCCTGCCACTCACATGGATAGAGCTATAGTTTTGGGGGCCACTACTCTGGAACCCTCGCCAGGGAGCCCCACTGGCAAGCCTCACCTCCCCTAGACGGTGCTATGCAAAGGCACACACTGAGTTGTTTGCTGAGGAGTCCTGAGGATGTGTTTTCTCTCTCTGCTTACCAAGGAGATCTAGAAGCTTCTGAGCTGGGCCTCAGATCCAGCTTCTTCAGAAGGCAGACTTTAGAAGGGGAATCTCCCCGGCCTCCGTTGTGACAAAAGGCCAAGTTCAAGCTTGGCAGCTCTTTGTGTTTCTCTCCTTGTCTCCATCCCCGTATCCTGTGGTTATCCAGGAGCTGTTCCTGCCTGAATGTATGTATGGAGCCCGCTTTACTGGCGTTACAGAGTCTCTTGAAAGATGGTCTTCAGTTTCTGGTTTTTCTGCTGTCTTCTCTTTGGAGCTCATCTCTCCTCCTGCGGAAGCATTCCTCTGGGTTCTCTACGTTAAAAAATGCTACGTTAGCTAGGTCAGGAGTTCCTTTTTTACATATGGTATTTGTGCAGTTTTCAGCACACCTGTCAGTCTTGTGTCTCACAGTGTGTAATTGGTATACCCCAGGACATCTTTAGCCGCATCAAACAGTGCTTGGGGGTGGGGGTGGGGTGTTGGTTCCTGATGTGGTGAGAATGGTCCTGCGTCTCACCTGAATCTGTTATTCTCTGCAAAGGTAATTTAGATGCATTATCCCCCTCTTTGAGCCTTGCTTTCCTCATTTGCAAAGCAAGAGTATTGATGTTTGTCTTACAGGGTTTCCTGAAGGTAGAAACACAGACACAAGTGTTTTGTAGCCTGTTGAGCTTGGAAATGGTGATGATCGGCTGCAGTGCACAGGCCATACGGTGCATGGGCATCTTCTGATGCCCCCTCTGGGCAGGGTCAGCATCTGGAGCCTGGGGCCTGGCGGAGAGGGCCACTCCTGTGCGTTCCAGGACTCCTGAACGCCACATAGCAGCCAGGGGGCGCTAGCAGCCTGTCCAGGCCATGCGGCTGCTCCACTCTGGTGCCTGCCCAGGGCCACAGCAGCAGAGCGGACATTGGCTGGAGGAATAACAGGTCCAGGGACGCAGAAGGGAGGTACGGTGATAGGAGAGGCACAAACGTACGTGCCCAGGCCTAGCTGGGACACAGCAGATGCCTGTAAATATCCGTCAAGTGGAATGAATTTGTCTCACCCAGCTCTAACTCGTGTGACCTTGGGATAGCATCCTCACCTCTTTGGGCCTCAGTTTCCCTACGTGTAAAGTATACGTGAAAATAAAAACCCTTGGTGAAAATGAGATAATACAAGTGAATCCCTCTGGAAACGAGAAAAGCACTGTTACCAATAGGAGGGGCATGATGCTGCAGCCCACCAGCACCACCGTGCGTTGCAGTTTGCTTGTGTTTCCTTTAGGACTCGTGACTGCAGGAAGATCTGCTTGCAATTTTATTCCCTTCCCGTGTCCTTGGCAGGTTTGGGCATCATCATTGTGCCCGACTTCGGAAATAATTTGAGAAGTGCTTTCTTTTTCTAGTCTGGGAGAGCTTGAAGAACATACAGGTTCTTTACAGAGTTGTAAAGTGAAGCCCTGTGGCTCAGGAGTTCTCTTTATGAGATTCAATTTCCCTCACAGGTATAAGGATTTTGGTTTTGGGGGGGTTTTTTGTATAAGTTATAGAACGTTTTTGTTTTTTCAGGAACTTATCCATTTCACATGACACATTTTTGACATGTTTATCCTTTTTTTTTAAATCTTGTCTGTGGGATTTGTAGTGCTGTTCCCTTCCCTTACTGATATTGGTAGTTTGTGCCCTTTTTTTGGTCCTTAATCTGTCTTGCTGAGGTTTATTAATGTTTGAGCCTTTTCAGTGAACTGCCTTTTTGTTGCTTTCTTTGTATACTTCCATAATTCATTATGTTTTTACCTTTGATTTTCTTCTGCTTTCTTCAGGGTTAGCATCATGTTCATTTTTACCTTCTCAAGATGGAATTTAACTAATGTTAGCAATTTTTTTAGCATTTTTCTTTTCTAAAACAGGCACCTAATGCTATGGGTTTCCCTCATTACTTGCTTTCACTTTCTTCTACAAATTTTGTTATGTCCTATTTTTCCATTGTTCTTTAGTTTCTAATTTCCATCAAGATGTCTTTGATTCATGAGCTATTTGAGAGTGCATTAATCAAATTGCAAACATCCAGGGAATTTTTTTTAAAGATTTTATTTATTTATTCATGAGAGACAAAGCGAGAGGCAGAGACACAGGCAGAGAGAGAAGCAGGCTCCACGCAGGGAGCCCGACGTGGGACTTGATCCCAGGTCTCCAGGATCAGGCCCTGGGCTGAAGGCAGCGCTAAACCGCTGAGCCACCCGGGCTGCCCATCCAGGGAATTTTTAAGGTCATATTTTCCTTATTGATTTTTAGTTTATTTCTGCTCCAGTCGGAGAACATACCCTGTATGATATCAGTCCTTTAAAATCTGTCAGGACTTGATTTTTGACCTTGCTTTTTTTGCTTTTTTTAATGAGTTTGATGCACTTAAGGACAACATGCATTTTACTCAATGCATCAGAATATCTTTCAAGAATGAAATAATGTCAATACGTGTCAGTCATGATGCATTTGCCTCTACCCCAAATTAGTACCTTTACCTTTTTGGTCACAGTTGCAAGGACCTCACAACACTCAGTTCCCCTCGCCCAGACTTTCTGGCTATTGTAATGTATTTTAATTCAACGTATATTTGAAGCCCCAAAAGATGATTGATTGCAATCTTCCACGGCGAATAGCCAGTATGCACATCTGCCCCCATTCTGCCCTCGTGGATATTCTCCATTCATTCCTTCATTTTTGTGCTTCCATCTTCTTGAAGAATTCCCTGTAGTGTCACTTTTCATGAAGGTCTTTTGGTGATAAATTCTATTTCTAATTGCTGGAAATGTGTTTATTTTGCTTTCAGTTTCGAAATTTGCTTTTTGTTGGAGGTGGAATTCTAGGTTAACTCTGCTTTACTCTGAGCCCTTTGAAGGCATCATTCTGTGATCCTGCAGCTTCTACTATTTTTGTTGAAATGCGAGCTGTCAGACACACTATTGCTCCTTTTAAAATCATGTGTGCTTTCCCTCCGGTTGCTTTTACAATTTGTCTTTGGTGTCCACGGTTTCATAATGATGTGCTTAGCACTTTTCTTTGCAGTTACTCTGCCTGGTATTTGAAGAGCCTCTTGAATTGATGGCTTGACGTCTTTCATCGGCTTTGAAATTTCCAGCCAGTACCTTTTTGCCTCATTCCACCCTTTCCTTCCAGGACTCTACATGTCTTTATTAGACATTTTTACCATGTTCCATAAATCTTTCTTTTTTTTTTTCCTTTCTGGGCTTCAGACCGAATATTTTTACTGACCTTACTTCCAGGTTACTAATCCTCTTATCTGCTTTGTTAAATCAAGGCTTGAGCTCATCTGTTGAATCCTTAATTTCAGTATTGTATTTTTTTTTCATTTCTAAGAATTTCCACTTACTTTAGAAAAAACAAAACAAAACTGATTCCAATTCTCTAGTTAAGTTCTCTGTTTTTGTCATCAATTCTTTGGAGCATGTGAAACATTTTAAAGGCTCTGACAGCTGCAGTATCTGATGTATCAATGGATCTGCTTTTCCCTATTGATTTTGGGTTTTTCCCTATTAATTTTTGCCATCTCATGGCATCCTGGCCTTTTTCAAAAAAAAAAAAGAAAATTCTGGGTAAATTAAATGCTGAATATCATGTATGGAGAATAGTAGGGTCTCTGGAGGATGTCTCTCTCCAGAGAAGATTTATTTCTCTTGCAGCTCACCTTGATCCAGTGTGGGGTTGAGAAGCTTTAGGTCTGGGTATTAGTCTGAGAGCTGGTTTCTGTTGTTCCTCCTCTTAGGAAATAGTTTGAATTAAAACCCTAGAAGGACTATTTCATAAGAGGCTCCCTCTTCTCCAGGACCTCACCCCTCTGCTCTGCCTTGGAATCCTCTATAGTGGCAAGAAACAAAGGTTGGACATTATCTTAAATTTCTTGAAGTTAATTTTTAAGTAGCTAAAAGCATGCATGGTATAAAATTAGGAAGGTGTACGTGGAATAAAATCCCAAAGGTTACACCATGGAAAATAAGTTTCCCTGCACGGCCATCCGCTCTGCCATCCCTCAGCCAGCCACCGTCATGTCTTACATACCCTTTCGAGATTCCAGTTATTTCCAGATCTGCGACACAGACTTTGCATATGCATGCAAGCACTATATCCCCTCTTCATCAGATCTTTCACCTGCTGTCTTCAAGAGGGTTCTAAGGCTATGATGCATTGCCTCATCCTTGTTAACAACTGCATTGTATTCCGTGATAGGGAAGTAACATTATTTAACTGGGCTCCTAAGTATGGAGTTGGGTGGCATTAAATTACCTTCCCAGTGTTGTAAAACCTGCACCACGATTTGTTTCCAGGACTTAGTCATCATCTCAAACTGAAACTCTGTGGCCATTGAATATTAGCTCCCCATCCTCCTTTCCCCTGGCCACCATCGTCCTACCTTCTATCACTGTATGAGTTTACATTTCCTAGGTACCTCATGATAAGTGGAATCATGTCCTTCTGCAACTGGCTTATTGTACATTGCATAATGCCCTCTCAGAGTTGAGCTGCGGTACCACCCATGTTGGGACTTCCTTCTTTTTTAAAGTGGAATAATACTCTCTGCCTGCATATACTACATCTGTCTATCCCCCCACTTGTGGATGGACACTTGGGTTGTTTCCACCTCCCAGCTGTCATGAACAGAGCTGTTGTGAACATGGGTGGACAGGTACCTGTTTGACTCTCTGCTCCCAATTCCTTGGGGTGTATACCCAGAAGTAGAATTGCTGGGTCATGTAGTAGTTCTAATTTTTGAGAAACCAGACACATCCATTGTTAATGTTGAGAAATGTTACCGAATTGTCTCATTTAGAGGTCCAAAGAATTTACACTCCTCCCAGTGATGAACAAGAATGCACTTAGGCAGTTAATTTTCCTTGTTTATTGAGAAAGTGTTTCTTGGATATGGAACCCTACAGCTCCTCCAAAAATGCCTATTTGAGAACCCCAGTGGCAGGGATGATACCCACATGGCAGCAGTGGCATCCCGTGAGCAGTTTCCTGCTCTTTACTCATTTGGGTCAAGTCACAGCCAGGTAGGCTGAGGTTTGGGAGAGGTTTTCTTGTTTGTATTTTTTTAGCATACATTGTACAGTATTTGGTAAACACAGACAAGTATAAAGAAAAAAGAAACATTGATAGGGAATTATTCCTATAAGTCTTTTTTTCTTCTTTTGTGTTTTGAGAGTGTCCTAGCCATCTTAAACTGATTATAGAAGTAACACCTTACTCTCATAGATAGCTGTTAAGAATAGCAGCAAGAACCAGATCATTGAGCCTGTATGCCTGTGTCACACGGCTACTGTGGGCACTAGATGTAAAATGTCTGTTTAGCGTGATGCCTGGACCTAGGAGGCACCTAAGCTGTCTCCTATCATACTGTCGTTGCTGGACAAAAATCTGAAGATAGAAGTATAGAAAAGACCACCCAAACTTTCCATTGTTTGGGTGTTTCTTTTAAAAATAAGTTTAAAAAATACAGTGTGTTAAATTGTGCTCTCAGCTAGAAAAGGTTTCAGAACTTTCCATGTTTGCTTATTTTTCTTTCTCCTTTTCATCGAGGTGACATTCTTATAACGTCAAGTTAACTATAGAAAACATGTGGTTGAGCCCCTTCCTGATGCTGTGCAAGCACCACCTCTAGCTCCAAAGCGTGTTCATCACTCCAAAGAAAATCCCATACCCAAGCTTGATTTTTTTTTTTTTTCCTCAAGCTTGATTTTTAAAACCGTACAGAATGGCCCCTGGTGAGCGTAGGGACAGCCCTGAGCAGCAGATTCTTTTCCTTGCTCGTAAGGTCAGGCGCCTGGTGTCGTTGCACACATCCACTCCCCCATTGTCCTGTGCACGCTACCCAGAGTGGCCAACACCAGAGCCTGAAAGCTGTGCCAGAGGTAAAGCCCACCGCTGAGCATGGACCTGGGATTTGTGTCCATCGCTTCCTCTAGCATTTTCTGGGGGACGGTGAGCCTGGAGCTTCCCACCTTCTCACAGTGCGATCTTGGCACGCTGCCTGTTCCGGTGTTCAGTTTAGTTTTCTGAAAAAATAGGATTAAAGAGTATACCATGGTCATGAAGTTGTTTAGCAATCATTTAGATGAGTCTAATCACTGTGAATTGGTTTACAGCTCTTAGCTGCTGTCACGCTGGCTTCTGCCCTGGAGACATTGGCTGGTGGGGAGGGGCAGGAGGTAGGATGAGACCCAGCTCCGTCCCTCTCTGGGGAGTGGGACTGACTTTACCTCCTAAGAAGGTGGGCTGAGTGCAAACAAGAGGGTAGAGGTCAGCCATCCCATTGCACTGTCCTCCTGCGAAGACCTCTGGGGAGAATTAAAACAGGATCATAGATGTGAAAATGCTAGAAAGAGCTGCAGAAAGTTCTAGGAGATGAAACAGAAACTGGTTGGGATGTGGCTTCTGTCTGGGGAGCTGTTTGAGGTCACTGGCCACCGTTGCAGCTCACAGTGTTTAAATGTCTTTTTAAAAATTCCCAATTAAAATATGCTCAGTATATCCTTTGCAGAGGAGGCTTCATTTCAGAATTTTAGTTACCACGGTTCATGTCTTACTTTTTATCATGTCAGTGTGTATTTATCTTGTTTTCTAAGCTTCCTTGGGAAGAAGTGCCCTGTGCTGAGGGGAAGGCCTGCCCTGGCGGCTGTGTGGCCTCCTCCTCCTCTGACCCTGTTGTCTCTCACCTGGGGGGTGGTACTAGCCTTTGTGAAGACGACCAACCTCGACCAACCTCCTGCTAATGGCAGGCAAGTCCTGACAGATGGGCCACCAGCCATGGCCCCAGGAAGGTACAAAGCACCCCCAAGCCTTGCTATGCGGGCTTCCGCCCGCCTTTGTCTCCCAGGTGGGCATGTCTGGGTAGTGAAAAGAAGTGGGATGGAGGTGCTGGGCTGCTGGGGGCTCCCTAGCTGCAGTCTCCTTTCTTCGGGGCGGAGTGGGCCTCACCCTCTGAGGTCCTTGTGGACTGAAGCCCCCGAAGGGTGGCCCTGACAGACATGCAGCAGTGTGCTAGCTCACATAGCTCACTTTGTAGGCAGATCTTGGCATCTGCCTGTGACACAGAGGGCATCAGGATGGACGTGGGGCCTCTCTCCGGTCTCCCCAGCTCCATGGGCCTGTTAGGGTAGAGCAGGAAGCCCAGAGGCTGGAGAACTGGAGTTGTTTTTCTTTATTGCCATGTGGCCATACTCCAGGGTTTAGTTGGGCACCTTGAGGGTTGCTAAGTGCCCCAGCTGCCACCTGGTAACAGCAGGCACACAGGAAATCCGCCCAGCACGGACCTGTCACCAGGTACAGAGGACAGAACGGTGAGCTGCTCTGGATCTCGTGCTCAGAGTTACCTTCCCAGGCAGTGGGGCGGGCTCCAGGGAGGATGCTGGCCTGGATAGAGAGGCGACAGCAGAGGGCAGAGGCGCCACTTCCTTTGGACCACACTCCATTAGACGGGGACCAGAGGGCTGCCCTCAGCCCCAGCCGTCAGAGGTGAGGAGGGAGAGCCCAGAGCTGGCTGTGCAGGGTCGGTTCTAGGTCATGAAAGCATCTTCCGGCCCTGGTGAGGGCCAGCGGGCGGGGTCACCTTCTCTGGGGCACCCTGGGGAGCACGCTGGAGGCGGACGCTGGGTGGTTTCCTGTTGAGCTCCTGGGGGCCATGCGGGACAGGGCCACCCCTTCTCTGCCTTTCTTCCTCCTCCAACCCAGCGCCTAGGGTCACCGTGACCGGGGAGATGGCATTTCCTCCTCATGCCAGAGTCTTTCCCTCACTCCGGGTGAGGGAAAAGGGCAAGGGTCACAGGGTGACCTTCTGCCCTCGAGGCCTTGGAGGGAAGAGCCACCCATTTACCCTGAGAGTCACAGACTTCCCGCGTGGGAGCCCCAGAGCTTGGGACTCAGGAGTGCTGCATTCGTAAGCTCAGCCATTTTTTGTCTCCTTGCGTGGCCTCCTCGCTGTCTCCTTGCGTGGCCCTCCTCGCCATCCCCTGCAAGGCCTTTCGCTCTGGGGGTAAGGCAGAGGGTAGCCTCACGAGAGGTTGGGGCGGGAGAGACAGACCCACAGACAGAGCGAGACAGAGCCACATGCACACGGAGCCCAGCCACCTGTTGCCCTGGGGTCGGGCCTCTGGTGCCCGTGCACGTGTATGGGGGCTGGGGCTGCCTCCTGGGGGCCGCGCGGGGCGGGGAGGCGGCGCAGAGCCGGGGGTGGGGGGGTGCGGGGAGGCCCCGGCTCCCTGCGGGGTGGCCCGGGCCAGGCTCTCGGCCATCAGCCTCTGACGTGGGCCGGACAGACCCTCGCCCGCTAGACCGCCGCAGAGGCCCCGCGCCCCGCCGTCAACCTCGAGATACACCTGCTCATACCCACTCATGAACGTATCTAATATTTTTTAAGTTTGATTTTAGCCTCGAATGCGTCTTGGTTTGAGAAAAACCAGAAGGCGAGTTGCCATGGCGCCAAGTAGGAACCCGTGCTCCTGCTGGTTCCAACCCCGACCTCTTGGATTCCATAGAATGTTCTCCATCCTGACGCTTCAGGGTTCAGCACAACAAACCCACGTTGTAGATAATGCAGGTGACGAGCCCACAGAGGAGGACAGGTGGTTCCAAAGCCTTGGCGGGCTCGTGGCCGCGGGAGGACGTGTGCTGTGTCAGGCAGCCCCTGGCGCCGGTGGCGGTGACGGGCCTGCAGACAGCGCTGTGTCTGGCTCTGTGGCTTCCGAGCCGGGGCCCTGCTGGCCCTGGAGGGTCGGAGCCCTTGCCACATCCTCCCGCAGCACATTTATCCCTGGTTTTAGGGTCTGCTGTCTGTGACCGGTTTGGCCAGGATTGTGGTGCATCCCTGCCTTTTTCTGGCTAGAGGACCGACCTCTTTGTTTAGTTAGGGGCTAGTTTATTGGAGTTACTTTGTGTCAAGCCCTGGGCTGTGTTTTTCCTGGATTATCTCATTGAATCATCACAGCAAACCCAGCGGAGGGTTGGTACGCACTCCCTCCTGGCAAGGGCTTCTGTTCTGTTCTGTGTCTTAGGAGTTTCAGGTGTGTCATCTCTGGACCACATGTGGCCTGTGGGTATCTGCTTTGTTTGACCTGTGCAGAGTTTGAGAAATTTCTAATACTTAAAAATGTGGACGTTCTGTATAAAAGTGAGTATTTGACTGCCTTAGAAAATAGAAAGATATAACAACACAGGGCTCGAGAGTAAGACTTGCATTCACATCCTCACCAGCCTGCTTACTTGCCATATGCCCTTGAGCCAGTCACTTATGCCCTCTGAGCCTGTTCCTTTTTTTTTTTTTTTTTTAAAGATTTTATTTATTCATGAGAAACATGGGGCGGGGGAGAGAGAGAGAGAGGGGCACAGACACAGGCAGAGGGAGAAGCAGGCTCCATGCAGGGAGCCTGACACGGGACTCGATCCCCGGTCTCCAGGACCACACCCTGGGCTGAAGGTGGCGCTAAACCACTGAGCCACCCAGGCTGCCCCTGAGCCTGTTCCTATGTGAAAATGGGAATGGAATGAGATTGTTAAAAGGTCTAAAAGAGAGCATTTTTCCCCCCACAAATACTGTGGGCAGTGTTCTTGGCACTAGGGATACAGTTGTAAGCAGAACAGATTCCAGTGGGGGAGACAGATATTAAATAAATGAGCATATGCTATTATCAGGTAGGAAGGTGGTGTGCAAAGCAGGAGGAGTGTAGGAATTGCTTGGGGTGAAGGAAGGCTGCCATTTAATATCATGTGGCCAGAGAAGGCTTTCTGATAAAGTGAGCTTTGAGCAGAGACCAGAAGTCAGAGTGTGAGCCATGCAGTGATTAGGGAGAGGTAGCAGTAAGTGCAAAGGCTCTGAGGTATGTTCACATGACATTATGGCAGAGGGTGCAGGTGGAGTAGAAGTGATGGGGAAGAGAGGTAGGAGGTGAGGCAGGGAGGTGGTGGGGGTCCAGTCTTAAGGGCTTTGTAAGGACCACGGCTTTTCCCCTGAGGGAGATGGGAGGCATTGGAGGGTTGTAGGTTTTAAAGATTTTATCTATTCATGAGAGAGAGAGAGGCAGAGACATAGAGGGAGAAGCAGACTCCCCACAGGGAGCCCGATGTGGGGACTCCATCCCCAGACCTGGGACTTGATCCCCAGACCTGGGACTATGCCCTGAGCGGAAGGCAGATGCTCAACCACTGAGCCACCCACGCGTCATGGGTTATAGGTTTTAAATGAATTAGTCTGCCTGCTGGTGGAAAGGGATAGTAGTGGAAGTGGGGAGACCAATAAGAAGCAGTGCAGTAATTTTAGGGAGAGAGGATAGTGGCTCAGACTGGGATGGAGGTGATAAGGAGAAGGATTCTGGATGTTTTTTGAAGGCAGAGCCAACAGGATTCACTGCTGAGTGGCACGGGAGGTGGGAGAGTGGGGAGTCCATGGTGGCCGTCAGGATTTTGGCTGGGAGGCAATTGGAAGGAGGAGGATGGTGAGAGGCACAGGTGTTTGGTGGTGGGTGGAGAGTCAGTCTTACAGACGTCCAGGAAGATAGCTGATGAGACACATCTTATCCTGTGTGCTACTCGTGCGGCCAGCAGGCCCCTGATGGGCCCTCCAGGGGTGAGGATGGTGGGCCTAGTAGGACAGTGCCTCAAGCCCAGAGAAAGTTGGCAGCCAAAGGGCACGTGGGGAACACTTATCACTTGTACTCAAAGGTAGTGGGAGGTGATTTTGCTACCAGGTGCTGGGCTGAGCACTGCCCCAGAGGCTCTCAGGGCCTTCCAGAAGCCATCCAGAAGAAGCACAAAAGGAGGAGCAGCTCCCTCTACAAATGTCCGTTTCTGCAGTGACTGCCTCTGGTCAGCCAGCCCCTCTGTGTCTAGGCCTGCATGGTTGGGAACACGATGCGACAGGCCCAAGTCGGCAAAAGGAACACGGGGCAGGAGAACCACAGGATCTGGCTGCGGCCAGGCTGGGATGCTGCAGTTCTGGGGCTCTCTTGAACCTGCAGCAAGAAAGCAGTCTGTGAGCACAAAGTAGAGCGCTGCAGAGTCCGCATCCCAGGGCCCGGGAAGGCGGCGGCGGCCCAGAGAAGCGTGCTGGGAGCTGGAGTTAGCAAGATGGGGGGGGGTGTATTCTCGGGTGGGCTTTTCAAGAAGAGGGCTGGGCACCGGCCAGTGCATGCTGGGGGGAATGGAGTCCTGATCCGCGTGGAAGGGCGGAGGTGGGTTAGCGAGGGCTGAGTGTGGAGGTGGTGAGGGAAGCGTGGCTGACCGATTCCTCCCGCAGTGCCCGCGCCAAGGCCTGGAGAGTGAAGGCAGGTGGGAGCTACCTTCAGGAAAACATTGGCCAGACTTACTGCTCCGCAGGGAGGAGGCAAAGTGAGCGAAACCAAACCACCAGCAACCCTCACAGGTGGAAGGCTAATCTGTAAACCCGCTGGAACCTTCACACCTGGGGTGGGTTGAGCTGTTGCTTTCCGCCCGTGGTTGTGCTTCCACCGCAGCCACTGCAGGTCTTGCCCCACTGATCACAGATGTGGCCTCAGCCTCCTCCTCAAGGCAGAGGCTCTCTGTTACTAGATTTGGCACAGAAACCTCACTTACTTGCTACAGTGTTCTAGAGCTGTATGGGCTGATGTGGGAGCCATTAGTCATATGTGGCTATTAACATTTAAATTAGCTAAAATGTAAAAATAAAAAACCTGTGCCTCTGTTGCGCTAGCCACATCTGCTCAGTAGCAACAAGTGGCCAGTGGCTACCATGTAGGATAGCACGGGCTACAAAACATTGGTTTGATTGCAGGAAGTTCTAACAGTGCTGTTCTAGAGGGTGATGGCTTGCCTCTGGGGCCACAGCTCCTGGTTGACAGCTCATTATCTCACCAAACCTCCGAGGAGTATCTGCTCTGTGCCAACCACACTAGGGGAGGGCTGCAGATACCACGCACGCAGCTGTCTTTGGGCCCAAAGGGCCCAAACGTCTCCTGAGATTGCAGTCACCTTGGCCCACACAGTAGCCCCTGTCACTGGAGACCATATAGGAGTCCAGGCAAGTCACTAGAGTCCCAGGCTTAGTGTCCCTCCTCTCCTCCAGCAGGGTCAGAGTTCTGGGCTGACCCAGGGTCTGGGTGATTTGTGCACTGTTGCAGATGATATGGCCTGGTGGTGACCTGCTAGTCTGGCTCCCCCTGACCCTGCCCCCAAGGCTGAGATTAAGTGTGGCCCTGCTTCCTCCTTGGAACCGACAACTTGTGAGACTCTGGGGATGCTGGTTCAGAGCCTGTCTTCACATTGGAAGGTCTTGTTTCAAGAGACACTGGTCCTTGAGCTCCCTATGAATTCCCACAGCCCTTTGCTGAAGATGGCAAAACACTCCTGCCCCGTGAGACCAGTCACCCCCAGGTGACCTGAGTACCCTGGCCATCTGAGCTCCTGGAGACTTGCAGAGATAACCAGTGACTGTTCTTTGGGTGAGGTGGTTACCGTGTCTTTGGATGCAACAGCCGCCCGTGTGGGTCCCTAGTCTAGACGGTGGCTGCCTGGCCCATGCACATGGCAGCACGGGGGTTTCCAGGTTCCACATGTTGTGGCCCTTCACCCTCTCGTCGAGGAGAGGTGAGCTGTGTGGGTGCTGACCTCCCAGGGCTGGCGGCCCAGGTCCTCCTGCTCCTCATTTCCATCCTTCTGCTGCCTCTTCTGCTCAGCTGGTTGGGCCAGGACAGGTACCTGTTGGGATCCATTGACCATTTTTGGCTTTTAAGTGGCTTGGGAAACTCCAAGAATCTGGTGAAATCGGGCTCAGAGCAGATATATTTGCGGACAGCTGTGCATCTGCTCACACCCTGTGATGGCTTGTAGGTGATGTGTGTGTGTGCGCGCGCGCACATAGTACACACATAGGATCCACGTGGGCAGATGCGCGCCCCGCCCGCCAGCTACCTGAACTCTGCTGATTTCACTCTGCATTTTAAGTCTCTCTGCCTCCTCCTGCCCCTTGGCAAGGATGTTGCAGAAACGTAGCTTCTCAGCAGCCAAGCTCATGTATCAAATCCCTGCTGGCCACCTTGCTGTAATTAACTCCTGACTGCCTCATCAGGGCTGCTGGGAACCACGCGGGCCTCCGCCTCTGCCTCAGACTTGGGCCAGCACCAAGGCGAGGCCTGGCGTGAGTCACCGCTGAGAAGCGGGCTCGGTGTCTCCTTCCCAGAGCCTGGCGGAGGCCATGCTGACGGACCGCCCCGGTCAGGGGCTCACGGCCCACCCGAGCAGTGCAGCAGTGCTTACAGACCCCTGCCCGGGGCCCAGGACACACGCTGCACCCCAGCCAGCCCCCTGCCCCCCCATCTGCACATCCCCCAGAGCGGGCCTCCAGTGCTTCCCCCTGGGATTTGGGTCACTTCTTCGCTCTACCCAGAAAGCCTACTGGACCTTTTCAAGGCTTGTTCTTTCTTTTGCCTCATTTGGCTCTTTTTCCAGAGAGGTCAAGGCCTTGACTGTGTGTGTGTGTGTATTTTTAGGATAGCCATCAAAGCTCTGCAGGGCCGAGAGACCACGCGAGGCAGCTTACCCACATTCTCGGTCTGTGTGGACCCAGGTTGCAGGGCCCTGGGCCAGTCTTCCATCCTGTGGGTGACTCCCTCCTGCTGAGTGGCATGCGTAGGCTTCCCACCCAGGGTCCGGGACGGGAGCTCGCTAGCTCTCAGGGCAGCACATTCTTTGTTTGAACTGCTTTGACTCTCAGAACATTCTTCGTGCCCTAGAAGCAGCAGTCTGTTCCCCAAAGCCTTCCCTCATTAGCTTCCTCTCGTGAGAACCTCCAGGGTGAGCGCCATGCCTTTTCTACACAGCCTTGGGCTTGAAGGCTGCTCTGTCACCGCAGCGCCCACTCTTCTCTGGGTGGGTTCCCAGCCCCTCGGCCCACCGTTGATGCCTGGCCTCAGGCACCTGCCCCTTGCGGTCACTCCCTAATGAGGACCTAGGTGAACTGTTTCCTCAGGGAAATCGTTCTGGAACGCTCCTAGAGTGGTCACGAGTTGCCTGAGGGTATCTGGGCCTCGTGAGGAACCAGCCTCAGGTGATGCGGAGGCTGCCGCTCAGAAGGCCCGACTGGGCTGTGGGGCCCTAGGTCCTGAGGGATGGGCTCAACTCACCAGGTACCTCCCCGAGCCCAGACGGCCAGGGACTCACCGTAGAGTCCTCTCCTGGTAGCAGTGTGGAATGATGCCAAGTTTCCCATATTAACCATACTTGGGCCCCTTGCACTCGGTTGGGTTGGCATCATGCTGTGCACGTGCCACGGGGGAGGGAGGCCTTCTGAGGCTGCCACAGCTGGCGTCTGTCACAGCTCTGGGGTGACTCGGCATCTCCGAGCCCTGTTGGTTACATTCAAGGTCCACTGCCGTCACTTAGGTGGGGTGGACCCCTTTCTCTTCCCCTCTGCCTGCGAGGAGGGGGTCCTGAGGCTGAGGGACGTCACTGTGGCCTGCCCAGGGTCCGTCGTGGAGAGCCAGGAGTCTCGTCTCCTCTACTGACCCATCAGAAGGAACTTCCACAGCTGCCACTGGCCCCACCTGCCCTCCCTGAGGCCCCAGGGTGGTCTGGTCATTGCTGGGCCACCATGCTGAGGCACCCAGAGGTCTCAGCCGGGTCCCCTTCTGTAAGGAGGACCCACCTCAGGAGTAGCCAGGTGGCCCCACACAAGTCTACAAGCACTGGGGCTCACAGAATGTTCCAGTGGGCTCCCCCACTGGGAGAGTCCTCATGGGGGTTTCTAGAGCAGCTGTGTCAGGTCCTTACTAGAGAAGATTTGGGCACTTCCTCTCCCTTTACATTTGCAGCACAATAGCATCCAACGTGGATGAGAGAATTAGTGTGTGAAAAGCACATCCCCTGGCGAACAAGAAAATTCCACCCGTTCTTTTGGCCCAAGAGCCCTGGGTTCTAGTTCTGGATCCATCACTAACTCTGAGGAACCTGGGATAAACCGCTTAATTCCTCCACACCCTGGTTTGGTCACCTGCCAAATAGAGGCAGTATTACACGAATATGAAAATATAGGACGGATGAAGAAGCTTTAGCAAGGAAGAGGGACCGTTTTGATACCGGTCGCTAGTGTCCACTTGCCTGGTCGAGTGGCAGTTATTTGCGAACGACAGAAAGGAACCAGCCCAGGGTGATCGTCCTGTCACTTAGCTCTCGGTGAGAACCTCTACCACCCCGCCTTGGGCTGGGGGGTGGGGGTCCCCTCCTGGCTCCGAACCCGAGACCATCAGTCTCCTTCCTCAGCTCACATCCAGGCAGACATGGGAGTCCGGAGTCGGCCCAGTGGACTCGCAGGGTCCTTCCCTTTCTAAGAAATCTGCTCATTACACTCAAGCTGGGGTCAGGGTCACAGCTGGCGGCAACAGGAAGTTGTCTGTTTATTTCCAGTTTAAAACGTGTTTTTGAAACAGTAAGTAGTATAACCATACAGCAGTTTTGAAAAACATTTCAAGTTTTCTCTGGCTTCCATTTATTTACCAGGTTAGATTACCCTGTTGTCCTGCGTGCATACTCTTCTGCCTTGATTCAGGGGCACCCGTGGGTCTGCATCTCCTCAGGATACGGGGTTGTGTCTTTTTCTCTTTGGCCATTTTCTTATCACCGCTCTTGTCACCGTGATCATTTTTGAGATTCATCCGAAGGATGTGCCCCCGTTGAAGGAGCCTCTTGCTGGGCATTTGGGCTGCCTGGTCTTTTCCACAAGTATAAGCGACGTTACATTGAAGTTCTTGCACATATGTCTTTTTTACTTCCCTTGGATCTTTCTGTTGGAAGAAGTCCCAGGAGAGACATTAATGGGTCAGAGGCTTGGAACATTCTTATGACTTCTGAAACATACAGTAGTTGCTATTTTAGGAAGAGCGGGTTCTGCCTCTATTCTGGGGAGACTAAGCCACATGCCTTAGCTGCTCTGGGTGGCCCTGTGCCCCTCAAGGGGCCTGGCTGTGCTTTCAGGGAAATCGGGACTGTGGTCAGGGGCCAGGAACACCTCGCAGGACTGGATTGGTTCCCAGGGAGCCCCCACAGGCTCCTCTGGAGGAGCAGGGTTTAGAGGCGGGGTCTGAGAGCGCAGGAAAGGCCTGACCGCGTGGGTGCTGCTTGTTGGGGCTGCACTGGCTGGTTGGCCGGGAGCCCAGCACAGCATCGTGACTTTCCTGATCCTTGGTGTCCCGTGACCCCTCCCTCGCACACCTGAGTGCCCTCCTCCCCAGGCCGGCCGGCCGGCCCTCCCCCAGCTCCTCGCACATCTACCTCTTCCTACCCTTAGGAGCACCTGCGTGCACACGTGGCAAGGCAGGGAGGGGATGGAGGGAGAGCAGGAGAGAAAGGCAGACACGTCTTTATATCCCCTTCATCGTTGTGCCTGGACCAGATAGAGTCCTTAGGCCTGGCCAAGTGACCTCAAGGACTTTCTGCTCCCCCTGGACGCCCCACTGGGATGCTTAAGCTATAAATCTGTGGGCGACTCGGAAGCCCAGAGGAAGTCTAGGCCTCATCTTCCTGAGGCACCTGCTGTCACCACACTCCCAAGTAACACTTCTCAGGTGACAACAGCTGCAGTATATCGAGCCCTTGCCATGTGCAGGCGCTGTCCCCCATGTCGGACGGGAAGGGGTCACTTCGTGCTGCTTTACCAACAAGGAAACCAGGGCACGGGGCATTTAGCAGTAGCCTGTATCGTGCAGTGAGTCAGTGGCAGGACAGGGATCTGAGCTAGGCTGTGGGGCCCAGAGCCAGCCTGCGGTGGCTTTGCCACTGCACCGTCCTATCCCTGCCAGCCTGGGGGTCGCCAGACCAGGGCCTGGAACTTGGGGGTGGGCTGGGACCCCCAGGACTCCAGCAGCTCTCCCCCTGGGCTGCCCCAGTTGCTGGCCGGGCCCCGGGTCTCCAGCTTGTCTTGAGAATCCTCCTAGTGGCCCCTGTCCTTCCCAAGCTGAGTGCGTGCTCCACGGTGCTTGGGTTTAGCTCGGTTCCAGAAGCCCCCTCACCACACTGGGCAGAGGGATGGGTGCACGGAGCCCCCGGGTCCTGGAGCCCCGCCCTGGCTGTGCCCGGCTGTGGGGCCGGGAGATCCGGTGCTACTTCCTGGGCTCAGGAACGGCAGGACACGCTGCGTTATCTTGGCTTCTCACTCCCCTGCGGTGGTGCCACTTGCGAGGCTTTTAGCAGCAAGAGAGCGAGCTGGGGAAATGGGAGAATAAGAGCGATCGCTGAGTGCTTCAGGCTAGAGCTGGGCACGCGGAGCCGAGGGGCACGCTCCTCGTCATTCCTGTCACTTGCCACGAGCAGGAGGGATGAGTGCGAGGACCTTCCTGCTGTACGATGGCTGAGCAGGCGGGGGCCCTGATCTGCAGACTGGCCTGGGAGCGGGGTGATGGGCTGCCCCTACAGCACAGCCGTCTTCTCCGGAGGAGGTGGGTGCCAGGCCTCTGCCTTACGGGGGGCCCCAGACTCTGGGGGCCTCTTGGCTGCCCCACCCTGAGAAGAGGAACAGAACCTCCACACCTGGTTCTCCTGCCCCAGAGCAGGTGCGCTTAAGACAGAGCTGGATCCTCTGCCCCAGGGCTCACGGAATACAGCAGAGAACAAGGCCCTCCCCCTGCCCAGGCCTCGGTGGGAGGCGAGGTCTCCTACTCCTGTACCCACCAGGCTGGCGTCCCTGCTAAGGCCTGGGCCCGCAGCCTCGGTTTCCCCGTGGTCCAGGAACCCCTGGTCAGGCCTCAGGCACTGAGGACGCAGGCGGCAGCTCTTGGCTTTCTGGCCACCCCTGCTCCCAGGTGTCTCCGCAGCTGGCAGCCTAGACTCCTGGACCTCCTGTGCAACCTCCCGTCTTACTCTTCCCTGTCCGTCGGCTGACCTCTGCACCCCATGGCCTGGGCACTCAGAACCACGTTACCAGAGGGGTCAGATCCAGCCTCTCTGTCCCCTCCTGTACCACCACTTGCGCCGCCTCCCCGACTTCTCCCAGGCCGACCTCAGGTCTTGCTGCCTCGCTGCCCAGGCCTCAGGTCAGCCTCACCCCAGCCACATTTCCTGTCCCCCTTGACGTTTTCTGGCTTCCATCCTGCAAACCTCAGCTTGACCTGCGACCTCAGCTTTCTCTCCACCAGTCCCGTCATCACTGGCCTCCCCTCTCGGGGCACAGGGCAGGGTGCCCTGCCTGGGCTTCTCAGCCTGGCTTCCCCTCCTGGCACCTCCTCCCGGGGCTGTCTCCTGCCCGGTCCCCTGCTGCTCAGCCTGACCCGTGCCGCAGCCTCAGCCTGCAGGCCAGCTCAGCGTCTGCCTGCAGCGCGGCCCAGACCAGCCCTGTCTCCCCTTGCTTCTCTGTGCTTCTCTGTTCCTTAATCCAGAGACCGGCACCTTGCACCCAGAGGCCCCAGCCAGGGACCTGTCCCACTCACTCTGCCCAGATGACTGTAACTGGTCACCCTGCCCCACTCTGCCAGTGTCACACCCCTCTGCCCTGGTCCCTCTCTGCAGCTTTCGAGAAGGAGAGGCCCTTTCCTTGCCTGGCACATGAGGCCCATCGTGGTGCAGAACCAGGGGTCAGCTGGCGTTTTCTGGAAAGGACCAGGAGAGCCCTTCCAGTTTTGCAGGCCATATGTTCTCTGTCACAACTCAGCTCTGCTGTTGCAGCAAGAAGACCGCCGTAGATGGCATGGAGACAAGCGAGCGTGGCTGGAGGCCAGCTGAGACCTCAATCGAGCACTCAGGCAGCAGCCAGATTCGGCCACAGGTGGCAGTGTGCCACCTCCCACCCCCCCACTGCTGCTGTCCAAACCCACCTCCTAGGCTGTGGTTCCCCATTCCTGCCTCCCCTGGAAAACCTGCAGGTCCCTGAACCTGGGGACGTAGATCTCTCTGTGCCTTGTGTAGGACAGGATGTCCTCAGCATCTCACGCTTCAGACCTCATTTCCAGGAAGTCCTCCTGATTGCCCCCAACACACCTGCTGGTTCTGGCACCCTTCCTTCCTTCTTCCTCCCCTGCCCTGCTCTCCCTCACTTGTCTTGGCACTTACCACTGCAGTAGCGCTGCAGTGGGCACATTCACCTGTCCCCCCCCATGAGACCCTCAGCCCTCTGAGAGCAGAGACTCACTTGCTGGGTAGCATTGGTACCCAGCATGCTATCTGGTGGGCAGAAGGTCTTCTTCAGTCATGTTGAGTGAGAATTCCTGAGTGATTGCTCTGTGTGATGCGGGGCGGGTGACGCAGAGTCTTGCCCTTGGGCTCCCAGCGCGGGGGCTAGACGAGAACAGGCCCACTCGGGAACTGTCGCCTTCCTGTGGCCCTTGAGGATGCTCTTGAGGTGCAGAGGTGTGGGTTTCCCATGGTTTCTGACTCCCGTCAGGGCCCTAAAGATGCTCAGGTGCAGCCCCGAGCCTGCTCGGCACAGGAAGCTGCTGCCCTGGGCCTCTGGCTACTTTCCAGCGTGTGGTCTGCGCTGGAAGGCTGGAAGGCCCCCAGAGGGTCAGCCGGCCCTGGCGCACGTCTGTTGCCGGAGGTGTCCAAACCTGCCCGTGGAAGGGTCCAGGCCAGCCCCTGCCTCCATGCCAACCCTCTCTTCCTCCTTCAGGAGAACCTTATGCTTTCCATCCTGCCCAAGCATGTGGCTGATGAGATGCTGAAGGACATGAAGAAGGACGAGAGCCAGAAGGACCAGCAGCAGTTCAACACCATGTACATGTACCGCCACGAGAACGTCAGGTGCGCCAGCATGCAGGCCCATACTCTGAGAGCGGGATGGGGGCCAGACTCTGTGGGGTTGGCCATGCGCTGTGGGGTTCAAGAGTCTTCACCCAGGACTAGAAGCCAGGCCGTCCCCACAATGTGAGCCTCAGCCCCTGTGGGAGCAGTCCTGCAGACGGGTGTGGGGACTGAGACATCTAGGCGGTGTGGTCTGGCCTCATCGTCATACAGACCTCACTCAGTGTGGAGGTGACATCTGTCCCCACTCAGGGCCAGCACTGGGGCTAACAGCCGTGCTCCTTCCAGGAGGGGCGGGTTCATCCTGGGGCCAGGAGTGGGCAGCATGGGGGGAGGAGGCCCCATAGAGGAGGGGCCCACAGGGTAAGCTGAACATCAGAACCTGGAAGTGTCGGGGTCTCGCAGCTTTGGGGCTTGAGCAAGGCCCCACTCGGGGGTGATCCCGGCTGCCTATGGTCGGGAGCAGGAGCTGGGTGGGGGGAGCCCGGCACACTGTGTGGAGCCTCACGGCGGCGCCCTCCCTCCTCGCAGCATCCTCTTCGCGGACATCGTGGGCTTCACCCAGCTGTCTTCTGCCTGCAGTGCCCAGGAGCTCGTGAAGCTGCTCAACGAGCTCTTTGCCCGCTTCGACAAGCTGGCGGCCGTGAGTACGGGGGCCTCACTCGACTTCTGGTGGGGGTCCCCCCTCGTGGCTTGGGCCTGGCCCTCCCTGGCTCCCACGGTTGCCTCCGACCCCGAGCGCTCTGCTGTCCACCTGTCCCCCATGCCCAGGAGGAACTCAGTCACACCCCACACCCTGTTCTTTCAGAAATACCACCAGCTGCGGATTAAGATCCTAGGGGACTGTTACTACTGCATCTGCGGCCTGCCCGACTACCGGGAGGACCACGCCGTCTGCTCCATCCTCATGGGGCTCGCCATGGTGGAGGCCATCTCGTGAGTGGGGGCCTCTGGGGGGAGGGGCAGTGGTCTGTCACAGGGACCCAGCGCACCCCAGGCCCCCACATCATGTGAGTGTTACCAGGAGGCGGCTCAGTCCCCAGTTCTGGGCAGTGGGGACGTGGCTCACCTTCCTCATGGCTGAGGGGCTACAAGCCCTCCACAGCCTCCGAGGGGCCCAGCCCCCATCCACTGTGGGTTTCTGGAGAAGTGGCAGTCATGGTAAAGTGTGTCACCACCACCTCCCCACTCATTTGGATGGTCCCACCAGGTTGTCCATCCCATCCCTTTTCTCGGTGTTTTCTCACTGGGGGCCTCCAGGTCCGTCCCCGGGCAAGAAGTCCGTGTGTGGCGGTGTGGGACTGGAACCCTGGCCTCTGTGCTGGGCTCCCAGCCAGGGCTTCCGCCTCTAGTGCTGCGAGCTGTGAGGACACTGCACTTGTCCCCCTCGTGCCTCCAAGCCGCTCCCTGTCACTGTCACACCACAAGTGGCTTGGAGGCCCTACCAGACAGGCCCTGGCTGGATCAGGCCTCGGGAGGGAAGGGGGCTCCTTGCTGAGGCTTCTCCCTGCACCACCACCAGTGCGGGGGGGTGGGGTGCAGGTAGGGGATACCTTGCCACCAGAGAGCGGTTTTGCATTGTTACCGTCTTCTGGATTGGAGCTCCTCTGACATTGGCCTAGAAACAAATGCTGCACTGGAAGGGGAGTGGGGAGAGAGTTCAGGATCACTGGCCTCCACTTCCCTCACCACGGGGCACCTTTCTCCGCTGCACATGAGCCCTGGCACGGTGCCCGGCACAGGTGGACGCTGGGCACCCTGTCGGTTCCTGCCCGCACTGTCGTATGAGCCTATGATGTGGAGTTTCGGTACAGTCTAGCCTGTTGGACCCTTACACAGGTTACCCAGTTCAAGTGCAGGCAGAAAGCTGTGGGGCGCCCGATAGTCCCCTCAGCCTGGAGGGGAGGACAGCCTGTGCAGAATTCCTTCCACAGGGCGTGGAGGGCTGGCCACCTTGCTCTGGCCGTGGCTGAGCCCCCCTCTCCATGTGTCCCTGGAAGGTATGTGCGAGAGAAGACAAAGACCGGAGTGGACATGCGCGTGGGGGTGCACACGGGCACCGTGCTGGGGGGCGTCCTGGGCCAGAAGCGCTGGCAGTACGACGTGTGGTCTACCGACGTCACCGTGGCCAACAAGATGGAGGCCGGTGGCATCCCCGGGTGAGCGAGCGTTCCTTCCCAGCAGGGAGGGGCGGGGGCGAAGGGAAGGGGCCGCCCACCCCTCAGGGCTGCGGCGTGGGTGGGAGACCCCCGGAGCAGCGGAGCAGCTTCCCCCTCGGGGTGCCCGCCTCCTAGGCCGAGTGCGCAGCCTCTCCTGCCTGGGCCTCCGCAGCCGTGTGCGCTCCCGCCCCTTCGTCCACTTGGGGGGCTGCAGATGCCGCCAGTCGTCGCTGCTTGGGCACGCCGGGGCTCCCCAGGGCCACCAGGCACCCGCACAGCCGGCCGGCGCTCTCCCAGGGGCGGGCGGGCTGGGGACAGGGCCGCACATTCCCCGGCCGGCTCGGGGAGCAGCCCTCGAGGGCAGTCGCCCTTCTCTCCCTCTGTGGTGACTCCCCAGAAACGGCTTTATAGCCCCCCACGCCCGACGGCAGGTATTGCCACTAGGAAGCTGCAAGGTACGCAGCAAGCAGCCGTAGGACCTGACCACGGAGTTAGGGCGCCCCCCGACTTCCTCGCCTCCCTCCGTGCTGGCGGCGCCTGAGGACGGTCCTGCCTCAGCGCCCCGGCTCTGGGGGCCGCGTGCGCCCCCCCCCGGGTCCTCGGCCTGACGGGCCCGGGCCTCTGCCGTCCAGGCGGGTGCACATCTCCCAGAGTACCATGGACTGCCTGAAGGGCGAGTTCGACGTGGAGCCGGGCGACGGGGGCAGCCGCTGTGAGTACCTGGACGAGAAGGGCATCGAGACCTACCTCATCATCGCGTCCAGGCCCGAGGTGAAGAAGACAGCGGCCCGCCGCGGCCCCGCCGGCCCGGTGAGTCCCAGGCTGAGGCGGGCTGGGGAGGAACGCGGGGCTCCCTGCTGCACCTCCCAGGCCAGAGGGGAGGCCCCCGGGTGTCAGCGGCCCTGGGGACAGCGGCGCGCGGGGGAGGCGGGGGGCCCAGGGGCAGCACCCAGAGCCGCCGAGGATGCTGGGAACAGGCAGCGGGGTTGGCCTGGTCACGGAGGAGGCCACCCAAGGCCGAGGGCGGGAAGGTTCCCTGGGCCGGAGACAAGAAAGAAGGGGACGGAAGCAGTGAGGCCGCCCTGCTGTCCGGCCCTGGCCTGGCCTCTGTGCGGCCGCCCCGCCTCCCGGCTGACCCGAGCCCTCGCCGGCCGCCACCGCCGCCAGTGGCCGCTGCGGAACTGAGCCCGTCTCGTCTCTGCTGAGGCTGGACAGGGCTCGGCTCCTACTGGCTTTGCCCTTAGAGACCCCACCGGTCACGAGAATTTAACAACCAAGGAGCTCGGTGCTCAGAGACCGAGACCGCCCCGCAGCCGGGGCTTCGCCTAGTTGGTGGCTAGGGCAGAGCTTCGGCTGGTCTGCTGAGGCTTCAGGGGCTATGGCTGAACACCTGACCCCTGATGAGTTTTCAAAGAAAACTATGGGGCAGCCCGGGGGTGAAGGGGGGGCTCCACAGTTTAGTGCTGCCTTCGCCCCAGGGTGTGATCCTGGAGACCCGGGATCGAGTCCCACGTCGGGCTCCCTGCATGGAGCCTGCTTCTCCCTCAGCCTGTGTCTCTGCTGCTCCCTCTCTCTGTATCTCTCATGAATAAATAAAACCTTTAAAAATAAAAATAAAAAATAAATAGAACTATATGCCTTAAAAAAAAAAAAAAAAACTATATGCCTTCTCCCTTCCCCCAAGAGTATGCGATGACCAGTGAATCAAACACGAATCTAAGATTCATCCATTAGCCCTAATTGAAATCACTGTTTAGGGAGTGCTTCTGTGCGTCCCTTATTTCACTTAATCCTTAAGACAACCCTGCAAGAAGGGGGCTATTGTGATACCCACTGTGCAGAGAAAGAAACTGAGGCCCAGAAGTTTGCACAAATTGCAGATCTAGTAGGTGCCAGAGCAGTGCCCATGCCCCCAGCCAGCCAGCCACAGTGCACCCCAAATGTGTGTGGGTCGCTCCGGTGTGCAGCTCACACAAACCCAGCGCTGCAAGGGACGCACAGGTAGATAGGACACAACCTCACTCTTGAGTGATTTAAAATGCCCCCAGGTGCCAGTGTTAAAGCAAAGGACAGGGATCCCTGGGTGGCGCAGCGGTTTAGCGCCTGCCTTTGGCCCAGGGCACGATCCTGGAGACCCGGGATCGAACCCCACATCGGGCTCCCGGTGCATGGAGCCTGCTTCTCCCTCTGCCTGTGTCTCTGCCCCCCCCCCCTCTCTCTGTGTGACTATCATAAATAAATAAAAATTTTAAAAAATGTTTAAAGCAAAGGACAGCTCAAGGTATTTTGTGCCACATGTTAAGTCTAAGCTACAATGGAATGCTCCAAAGAACTCAGAAAAGTTGGAAACTTTTGGAAAATTAGGAAGTGTCAGGGTAGAAAGTAGAGCCCCATGAAATAAGACTTGACCTTGTCACAAAATTAACAAGTCTTTTGTATTTTTAAGAGTGCTACATGCAGAGCTTTAATATATTCACTAGAACAAATTAAAACTGTGTCTTCCAAGCTGTTCTACAAGGCAGTAACTGGCAATGAGAAATCAGCTACTTTTGTAAAGTAAGAAATTTATAATTTCTGGCATATAAAATTTTTAATAGAGAAATGCTGTTCCTTTCAAAAAGTACCCACAAATTTGGTTTTATCAGGGACCATCCTGAAGTCACAAAGTAGCACTCAGGTATGTCTTTGGGATGACACTCATCCTTGTTTGTTCTAATCCTGTATTTTATTTTGCTTCTTTCTTTTTTTTTTTTTTTTAAGATTTTATTTATTCAGGTGAGAGAGAGAGAGAGAGAGGAAGAGAGAGAGGCAGAGAGAGAGAAGCAGGCTCCATGCACCGGCAGCCTGACATGGGACTCAATCCTGGGTCTCCAGGATCACATCCTGGGCCGAAGGCAGGCGCCAAACCGCTGAGCCTGGCTGCCCTATTTTGCTTATTGCAACAACCCTTACATGGTGTGTAATTTGGATCAGGAGTTGTCTTGGCACCCCGACACCCCTCTGAGGGTACAGATGAGGAAACTGAGGCAGAAGGAGCCTGGGCAGAGGGGGCTTTTGCGAAGCTGTTCTGCTTGAGTTATTATTCAACTTCCAAGTGAGGAAAAGTTGAGTTTGTGGTTGCCTCACTTCAAATGTTAGCACCGGAGCTCTGAGCGAGTAGGAAGGGGCCTGTGCCGAGGGCGCCGCCTGCACAGGACAGAGCACCGGCCATGTGGTCAGGTGCATGGACACTGTCATCTTGAGTGCTCCATCGCGCGAATGAGCCCGTGCCGGTTGCAGTGGAAACATGTTCTCTTTTCAGCTCTTCCTTCAATGCCGTTTCATGGCCGTTAGGGGTTTCGCTATTTTGGTCAAGTTGACTTCTAACAGTTTCTTAATGCCCCAGCCTGAAAAACTTACGTTTCTTGAAGTAGAAAGACTGGGTTAAGGTTTCTGCACATTGAAAGTTTTACCCCTTGCCTGCTCCCCTCCTGCCAGCCCCCGGTGGCGCCCCCTCACTGCTCTGCTCTGTCTGGGGCTTTGTCCCCCTCTCTGCCGTGTCAGGGCTCTTTCTGTATTGGAGCAGTGAACCCTTGCTCATGTGGCGGTCACCAGGCACCTGTCAGATATCCGCCACACGCCAGCACTGCTGTTCCCTGTGTCTCAGGGAACTTGACCTCTAGCTGCCGTAGCTCCTATGAACACCTCCTCAGGGCCGGGGTAGCTCATGTGGCCAGCTCAGCAGCTGTTCAGGAAGTTTCCACCTTGGACGTGGATAAGGTGATGTTTACCTGCTTGACTATCACGGGGTCGGAAGCAGTAATGCCTGGGCCGTATGGGGGGATGACAGTGATGTGGGAGGGGACAGTGGGAAGAAGGAAGGAAGGTGGTGAGAGGTGCTTCTTGGGAAGTCACAGGAGTGAACACACTTCCACTTGCAGAAATCTGTCCCCATGGTTGAATTAAATTAGGATGGGGAGGAGAGTGAGGAGAGGCCTCACAGTGAGTCCTTTCTGAGTGCTGAAAAGCTTCCAGACCTCTTCCTGCCCGCACTGCCCTGTTGTCAGCCTCACCCAGTCTTTTTTTTTTTTTTAAAGATTTTATTTATTCATGAGAGACACAGAGAGGCAGAGACGTAGAGGGAGAAGCAGGCTCCATGCAGGGAGCCCGATGTGGGACTCGATCCCGGGACTCCAGGATCATGCCCTGGGCTGGAGGCAGCACTAAACCACTGAACCTCTGGGGCTGCCCAGCCTCACCTAGTCTTGAATGCCACCTCTGACGATCCCAGATCTCCACCTCAGGCCCAGCCAGCTTGCCTGCACTCACCCAGTGGCCCCTGTAATGTGTAACTGCATGAACACTCTGGTACCCAGGTCCCAGGCCCTGCATGTCCCTGCATCCTCCTATCTCCATCGGTGATGACTTTGTTCTTCCAACAGCTCAGACCAAACACCCAAGACAGGCTTGACACCTGTTTACCGCCCACAAGCAAGTTCTGTTGACCCTTCCCTTGAGGGAGGGCTCTAATCACCACCCTGCCCGCTCTCACGGCTGCCACTGGCAGCAATGCCTGTGTGGCTGGATGGCTGGTGTCCAGCTGGTCACCCTGCCCTACCGCCCCTTCTCCACAGTGGCAGCACTCCTGCTGAAGCACCAGCTGCTGTCCTGTTACCATTCTGTGCAAAACCCTGTTTTGGTCTCTATCTCACTTGGAGGGAAAGCCAGAGTCCCCTGGAGGCCTGGAAGGCCCTGTGCAGGCAGGTGCTCACCCCCCTGCTCTGCTTTCACTCCCTGTCCCAGCGTGGCGGCCTCCTGGCTGGTGCTCAGGTGCTCCGGGCCCATGACTGTTGCAAGGCCTTTGCACCAGCTTCTCCCTCTTCCCGGGGGCAGGGAGGAGGGGGCGTATTCCCAGAGAGCTGCAGAATTTGCTCGCTCAGTCAGGTCTTCACTGAAATGTCATCCTCAAGGTGACACCTCTCCGACCTCCTCCTTACTGTCACGCTTCCCAGAGATCCCCACACCCCTTTTCTGCTTCACCTTTCTCCAGAGCTCATTCCCTTCGCATGTGCTGTGCTGATTTTACTGTTTTCCTGTTGTCTACCTTTCTTCATGAGAACGTGAGCTCATGCAGTCAAGACGTTCTGTGTGCATCCCCAGAGGTTTGAACAGTTCCTGTCATGAAGTGGGGACTCAGCGCTTGTTAAATGAGCCAACTCTTCCACCGTGTTACAGGGTTTGACTCATTCCATCAGGGAAAAATACTCATCACTGGGGAAATGCACGTGTGGGATTTATTCAGACTTTTGGAAGGCATTTGACAGGTGCTACAACCAAAGAAGACCTCTGTGGTCACTGTGTCGAGTTGCTGTTCTGGAAATAGGAGTTGGAGCCATAGGGTCTTTCTCTGCTGAGAAAAAATTCGAATAGTAGAAATAGATACCAGAAAAGTAGGGCATTTTAGAATTATTTTAGAGGAGGAGTCAGGTAGTGACATTTCTTGGTCTACAGGCTTCCAAACTCTAGTGGGAAGATTTCGGACTGACTGTAGACCAGCCAGGGCTGCTGGGGCAGGTGGGCAGCAGGCGGTGTCTGGTGTCCCTGACGGCCGCTTGTTTCTGCCACAGCCCCTGCTAAATGGAGCGCCAGCTTCTTCCAAGCCCAGCTCCCCCGCCCTCATTGAAACCAAGGAGCCCAACGGGAGCATCCACACCAGCGGCTCCACATCGGAGGAGCCCGAGGAACAGGACGCCCAGGTGTGTGCGGAGTGAGGGCCAGGGTGTAGCAGGGGACAGAGAGGGGAAGGTTGCTGCAGGAAGTGTCCTGTGTAGGAGTAGGAGACCTGACTGCTGGCCTGGGCTCTGCTCCTTCATAGCAGAAACACAGTGGGCGTCACCTCCTGCCCCGGTCCCAATGTCTCCTGGGTGGTTACTAGGGTCAAGGTGAGAAAGGGCAAAAGAGGCGCTCAGCCCTGAGACCTTGCTAGCTTTCCTGTCCGAGTCTCCTGGCTTCGAGGGGGGCATCCATGGAAAATTCTGTAGATTCTGACGGACTGTTCTGGAAGTGAGACTTCAGGGTGTGCTCACCTTGCTGGTGACGTCCAAACTCCACAAGTCTCGGGCACAGGTGGGGGATTTCCAAAGGAGTTAACATGCTCTCCCCCCTGGAGACAGGGTCCATCTTGGGAGGCGTCTGGGACCTGCCCCTTACTAAAGAGCCGCCCCAGTACATTCACTGACGGAGGCAGGTGCTCTGAGACCGGCCCTCCGCCCTGCTGAGGCAAGCTCGCTGGCAGCGCCCCATCCTCACTGCCGGGAAGGCCGGAGCACTGCCCTGCCGCTTTTAGATCACAGGTGCTGCAGCACAAGAGGGGAGACAGGGCTGAAAGTTAACTGGGTTTCTCTGGATCACCATGACATTCGGCAGCTTTTCCCTAGCGTGATTTTCTTGATAGAAAGGGGAAATATAGACCCGGTGTAACTTAGTAACAGGGGCGCAGATAGTTCATGCAGCCTGTGGTTTCTCTGTCCTCACAATCAGCCGCACCCTCCAGCATAGGCTTCGGGGCCAGAGGTGCTGTGCTTGGTGCCAGAACAGACCTTCCACGTCATTTTACAGAGAAGGTTGGAGCTGGGGAACAGGAGTGACACAGGATCCTGTTGTCAAGCAGTGGCATACCTGCGCTTAAGGCCGCACTGTCTTGGTTCTGGCTTCAAGATATGCTCTTGGACCTGTACACACAGCTCCAGTGGGGCCACTGTCAGTATTGGGGCTGATGGCCGTGTAATCCCAGGCTGGATTCATATTTTTGGAGCTGATGCTTCTCCCCTGTGACTAGGAATAAAAATGGTAGTGGGTACCCCAGCCCCACCACCCCACTAGTGACAAGGGCGTCCCTTCCTCTCCCAGCACCTTCCACCTCACACTTTCCTTCCCCAAATGAACTAGACGTGTCCTCCTTTAACAGCTCCCTTCAGGGGACACCTGGGTGGCTCAGTCTGTTAAATGTCTGCTTTTGGCTCAGGTCATGATCCTGGGGTCCTGGGATGGAGCCCCACTTCTGGCTCCCTGCTCAGTAGGGAGTCTACTTCTCCCACTCCCTCTGCAGCTCCCCCTGCCTGCAGCTCCCCGTGCTTGTGCTCTTTTTCTGTCAAATAAATCTTGTTTAAAAAAGAGCTCCCTTAAGCCCCAGGGTTGGGGGTCGTTCACCTCCCCAGAGATGCCAATGCACAGTGGCTGGGGAGCACCGCCTCCTCCAAGCAGGATGCGACAGGACTGTGCTGCCCTAGCAGCGGTCTCCCCCTCCCAGTCTCCTGCCCGGAGCCAGCGGTTGCTTCCCAACAGGCTGCCATTAGCAGGTGGTCCCACAGCAGAGCTTCTGTCAGGGACCCTGGGAAACTAGGAGGGATTGTGACTTTGGGACCAGACTCCAGCAGGATGGAGCCGTGTGGGAGCACTGGGAAGACTTCCCTCAAAGTGGTTTCTAGAACCAAGGGCCGAGTCCTGCTGAGTGTGATCCCTGTCGTCCCCTCCCACTCGCGCCCACCTGGCACCCTGGCTTGCAGGCCGACAACCCTTCGTTCCCCAACCCACGTCGGAGGCTGCGCCTGCAGGACCTGGCCGACCGGGTGGTGGACGCCTCAGAGGATGAGCATGAGCTCAACCAGCTGCTCAACGAGGCCCTACTGGAGCGCGAGTCTGCCCAGGTGTAAGTGGCTCCTCTGCACGCCCCTCATTGGCCCCAACCTGGGGGCTCAGGAAGTTAGCCATCTTGAGTGGAGCCCCTTCCTGATGGGCCAAGGCAGGTGTGGGTGTGACATCTGTGTTTCCACTGCAGAGTGAAGAAGAGAAACACCTTCCTCCTCTCCATGCGGTTCATGGACCCTGAGATGGAAACCCGCTACTCAGTGGAGAAGGAAAAGCAGAGCGGGGCTGCCTTCAGCTGCTCCTGCGTTGTCCTGCTCTGTACGGCCCTGGTCGAGATACTCATCGACCCCTGGTGAGGGAGGGCATGGCAGGAGCCGAGAGGCCAGGAGAGGGTGAAGGCCAGGAGCTTCCTAGGCCAGAGGCGTGAGGGATGTGGGTGCCTGGGCTGGAGCATGACCCTGAGGCAAACCTAGGTCTCTCCCTTGCCTCCAGTGGAACAGCCCAGCTGAACTCAGGCCCAGGTGTTTGTGGACCTCCTTCCTCCTGTCTAGCCCAGGGTTCCAGAATAGCCCTGGCATCAAAGCCAGGACTGAGGAAGCTGAGGGACAGAGGGATCCAGGAGGATAGAGACCGTGGCTGCATGGGCCTGAGTGGTTGTAGGACAAGGAGATGGAAGATGGCTCAGTCACCAAGGCTGATCTGGCTTCCCTCTCTTGCTTCGTCTTAGCACATGGATTTTAGGCTTTAGGTACAAACTGATTTCACACAGCAGCAGGCCCCCAGGGCAAGGGGGATGTTCTGGAGTCCTCGCTCCAGCTTCTGAGGCCTGTCAGCAGCTCACTCCTGTGCAGGGACCCCATGAGAGGGGAGGCAGGCTGGAGCCCTGTCCTGGCAGCAGCTGGGGGAACCAGAAAGAGCCTTGGACTTAGTCACAGGCTCCTCGCCTATTCATTGTGTGGCCATGTTGCTAAGCTTCCAGAAGCCAAAGATGATGATGGGACTAACAACTTGAAGATGATAAATGCCTGCCCTGCTAACTCAGGATTGTGGGAAGGATCAAATGCATTCATTCGTTCGCTGCACGCCGCTGCACGGATACTTACGGGCTACTTCCAAGCCTGGCGCCACGGGCGAGGAATATCTAGTGAACCCAGCACACGACACCCCTGCTCTCAGGGGACTTACATTCTAGCAGGGGGAGATAGAGGCCAAAAACTGGATAAGCAAAATGTGAATGCAGACAGGGGCAAGTGGGGGGCATAAAAGTCAAGTGAAGAAGGGAGCCCTCACAGGAGGCCTGACTTGGTGGTGGGAATGTTCCAGGTACAAGTGTGGAGGGCCTGCCCTCCCCCTTCTTTCCTCTCCTAGCCCCTCCCCTGATCTCACCCATCCCTCTGCCCCCCTCCCTGAGTGTCATCTCTTTGTTACAGGCTAATGACAAACTACATGACCTTTGTGGTTGGGGAGGTTCTACTTCTGATCCTGACAATCTGCTCGCTGGCTGCCATCTTTCCCCGGGTAAGAGCCGCTTTTGTTTTGGCTCACAGCCCCCTGGAAGTGAAAGTGGTGTGGATGGAGTTCTGCGTCCCCTCAGCTCCTTACAAATAGACTGGCTGTGTTAGGACAGTTCAGGCATTTATCCATCCATTCATTCCATGTTATTCACTCAGCTGAGCAAGCACGGGTGCGTACCCCAGAGCCCAGACAAACGGGAAAATGTGCAGAAAAGCAATGGAGGCCCACCTGGAAGGGGGTTGGCCCCAGACTCTGAAGGACCAGGAAAGCCAGACAAAGAGACTGGGATTTTCTGCTATAAGAACTGGGGTGCCATGCAGAAGTTTTGATCAGAACGACAAGAGAAAAGCAGTGTTGAAGGGAAACGAGTCTAGCAAGGGGCTTGTCAGGTAATGTGGAGGACTCAGGGTAAACTGATGCAGGAAAGGCAAGAGCAGCCAGGCAAAGATTACTGGCCCTGAAAATTGTTCCCTGACACAGACTTGCTGCTTGGACTTAGAGTGAACTGCTGCTGGCTGGCACCACCCCCAGCGTCCTGGGCAGGTTACCACATCTGCAGAAAGGGCTCGGGTATCTGATGCCCTGCTCTGTCACAGACACCTCCCGTAGGACTGAACAGAGCACCCGCTTCCTGCTCTACCTTCTCAGCTTTGCCAGTTTTTGGTTGATTCGTAGGCAAAGGACTTTTAGGTCCCTGGGAGGTGGGGGAGCAACCAGAGTTATTAGCAGTCATACTTATGGAGGAAAAGACTATCAAGACTCATGGCCCCTGGAATTCCATTCATTCTAGGCCTTTCCTAAGAAGCTCGTCGCCTTCTCGACTTGGATCGACCGGACCCGCTGGGCCAGGAACACATGGGCCATGTTAGCCATCTTCATTCTGGTTATGGCCAACGTCGTGGACATGGTGAGCTCCTGCTGTGTTTGTTGAAGGAACACACCTGCTCTCAGTGGAGAAGGGCTTCTGTATTAGCCAGGATGAGCAGTTTAACAACCAGTCCTCTACCACTTGACATGGGGTTGGAGTGGCACTTAGTTACCTAAACAGATCACCTTGGCCAAACAGAGGGGGTCTTGTACCGCAGAAACCTGAGACTGACCTGCTTCTCCCAGCTCCTCGTTCTCCCAGAGTCCAAGAGCCCAACACCATGCTCCAGGTCCTGTTCTGGATGTTGACTCAATCGAACAGTTCCAAGAAGTTGATGTCCTTATCTACTACAGCTTTGAGGCTCAGGTTAATTCACTTGTTTCAGATCACAAAGCCAGTAAGTGACAGAATCAAGGATTAACCCGATCTAAATCCCAATGCTGTAAAGAAGCTCTGTACGTCACTGCCCACGGGGCACAATACTTGCAAGCATTCTGCGTATCTGAAGTGCTCCCTACAGTGTGGCTAGTGTCTGGCATCCAGCAGGACCAGGGAGGTAAACCTGTTCCACTAAAGGAGCTCTCCTGTTTGGCCTTCGTCTATTTGACTGTTGCCAGACCTTCCTAGAGCCCAAATGGCTAGGGGCAGACAAATGATCCTCTCTGCCCTCCTCAATTCATGGAGAAGCTGCAGGTCCCAAGGGAGCAACCAGATGCTTTCCTGGGGGTGGTGGGGGGCCAGCAGTTGGAAGCTCAGATCTCTTGATTCAGAGCCACCAGTTAGTTACTGATGAGCATTGGCAGCTTGGATCTGCAACTGATGTTCTCGTCAGTTGTCATGGTTCCCAACAATTTTGGCAGTACTATATACGTGCTCTTACAAGTCCTACTTTTTTCAAATAAATGTTCTATCATTTGCTTTATTTTCTTTAACAATTTAAGCACAGGAAGAAAACCTCACCATGGAGACTTACTCTGATAGCAGGCCAGGTGAAAAAGACCTAGGGCCAGTTGATTCAAAGTCCAACTAGAATAAGTTAGGAGCTCCAGAACCTAACGTGCCCCTGCTTGCACGGTACCCAAGCACAGGCAAGAGAAGCCCGAGGCCCCTCGTGTTTCTGAACACCCCTGGAGCCTGGCGCCAGGTCTGGGGACCATTGTTTAATAGGGTATGGATGCTGTGCAGGACATCTCAAGATCCTGTAGCTAGTGGAGGGGTGAAAAGACCAGGAAGGCATGAAAACTTTCCACATGCTGAGAACTTCCCTAGAGCCAGACCAGCACTGGTGGGTAGAAGTTACAAAAAGGTTTGATTCAGTTTATGGATGTACTTTCCACTGACTTCCATCTGCCCAGCAGTGGGACCAGGTTCCAGAAACAGAAGTGTCTGAGCAGAGGCTGGCTGCCATCACGGCAAGGCTGTGAGTGGGGGGCTCACTGGTTGGCCCTGTGGCCCCTCCTTAAGTAACAGTGTGATATGCGCAGGAGTGCGTTGTATTTGAAAGCTAAAAACTCGACTCCTCACTCTGGCTTTACCACTTGCTGATTGCACTAGTTGGCACAAGTCCAGCCTCTGGGTTTTCTATAAAGGTGGCAATACTAAAAATACTTGACAATTTTCATGAATCTCAAATGAGATACGGTCAAGCTCTTAGTGGGAATTACTAACTTTTCTGTTACTGTTCCCTGGTAAATCGTCCTGGCAGTGTTTCTGAGGTTGCTGGGGGACGTGGCAGCTGCGTGTACACAGCCACAGGCCAGCCGCCTCTGACCAGTGTCTGCTGTTCTCTTGCAACCCGTGTTCTCCCCACCCCATGGTCCCGGCCTCCAGCTTAGCTGTCTCCAGTACTACACAGGACCACACAACAGCACTACAGGGTTGGAGGTGGACGATGGCTGCGTAGAGAACCCCAAGTATTACAACTATGTTGCCGTGCTGTCCCTCATCGCTACCATCATGCTGGTGCAGGTCAGCCACATGGTGAAACTCACGCTCATGCTACTCGTCACGGGTGCTGTGGCCGTCATCAACATCTATGCCTGGCGCCCCATCTTTGACGAATACGACCGCAAACGTTTCCAGGAACATGAGTAAGATGAAATGTCTATACTGCCTCCTCCTTCCCACCCCCCAAGTCCCTACTCCAAGGTCATGGGCCTTAGGCTCATCAAAGGATTGTATGGAATCAGGGTTTGTGACTTCTCACAAATATGCCACTAGTTGGCTGTGATCATGGGGTAATGCTTTCCCTTCTCGATGAGTGGAAGAGCCAGGCTATGTCTGTGTTTGGCTAGCATCAGCATCTTGTCCCCAGATGGGACCTGACAACTGTCTGTCCTACAGCTTTCCCATGGTCGCCTTAGAGAAGATGCAGGAATTGTCCACCTCTGGGCTCAATGGCACTGTCAGGTAAGGGCAGCTGCTTCCCCTTTTTGATCTGCATTTAGTTTCCTTTTCTTCTAGAGACCAGAGAAGTCCATTGTGTCACACTTCAGAGGCACACAGTGTGGGAAATTCTTCGAGAAGTTAGTGTTTCTGTAGGAGGCAGGAGCAGAGGTAGAATGGTTTGGGTGTGGACCTGGCCGTTGTGGCCTCATCAGGAGAGCAGCGGCCGTGTGGTTTCAGGGGTGGGACAGGGGCCAGGCTGGGTGAGGGGAGCGGGAAGAGCCACATGGATGTGATGGCTGCATGTAACTGGCTGGCAAGATAGACTGCAGGAAAATGAGGAGGAAAGAGCACTGCACCCTATGTAGAAGCTCTCTGGGGTGCAGGCACTCTCTGGGGCCGCAGGCTGGCCAGCGTTTGAGTCTGTTTCAGGTCTTGAAGAGGACGCTGGACTAGAAGTTCTCCAAAGTCCCTTCTAGCTCTGAATTTTTAGAATTTGGCCACTTAATAAATGAAAGGCATTCACATAATTAAGGACATGAGAATTAGGGACCAAAACAAAAGACCACTACACATCTACCAGTTTGGCAGGAATTAAGACGTCAGGGGATTATCAAGTACAATGGTAATTCACTCCTGATGGGACTATAAATTGGTACCATTTTAGAAAACTTGGAATTTAGTAAAGTTGCAAATAGACTTCTGACCCAACAATTCCACTGCTCCCTACATTCCTTATAGAAACTTGTGCACATTTCTATGTCCCAGGGCGTGTGCAGGATCATCCATAGTCACGTTCATCATAGCAACACATACACACAAACATCCAAAGCAGATGAAAACTCTATGTCAATAGCAAATGGGTACACAAGTTGTGATATATTCATACAATGGACTACTGTATAGTAATGAAAACTGCAGCTCCATACAAAAATGTGAAGTTACTAAAAAATCATAGAATGGTGTCTTGGTCCCATCACAGCAATGCTAGTCTCTTTCTCCAGAGGTCACACTTACTGCTGTTACCAGTTGATGCAGCAGTTATAAAACATCTGGGGAGCTCTGATGTGGATTCCCGGAGGGGGCAGGGCTAGGCTATTTAGGAGTCCAGTGATTTAAGATTTACATGTGAGAGTCTGGACTTGATGTGAAAGTGCTTAAGGAGCTGGGAAGTTTCTGGCCCAGGGGGACAGGAAAGGCACAGCCCAGTTGGAGGGAATCAAACTCCCTTCCAAGAGGGCAGCATGGGCAGATGGATTCCTCTCTGCCCTGCAGGCTGCCCCTGGTGCCTTCCAAGTACTCCATGACAGTGATGATCTTCGTCATGATGCTGAGCTTTTACTACTTCTCACGCCACGTGAGTGCCTGCACACCCTCCTCTGCACACAACCTCCTGAGTAGCAGGCTCAGGATCTAAAAACCAAGCTGTTAAGGAATGCTGGTCTCCCTTATCCAGCCTGGCATGGCCAAGCTGTCGCCAGCTGTTTTCTCATTCTCTCCCTTGTAATACAAGAGCAGTTTTTGTTTTTTTTTTTAACCTCTTCTTCTGACTGCCCCCAGCATGCTGAAGCAGCACATGGAGCAGGTGTAAAAGCTTAGAGAAAATAGGCTGTTTCCTGGGGCCAGGGGCCTGACGATTTTCACCCACCCAGGCTCTGGGGGTCACTAACACACTCACCATGGGAACAGAAGAGAAAGGGAAAGAAGGTGATAGAAGTTCTGAAGGGAAAAAAAGCAGAGAGGGAGGGGAAGAGGTTCCATGTCAGCCCAAGTGCCCCCCAGTGGTTTGCCAGCGAAAGTACGGCATTTCCCAGACACTTGCTGGCCAGAAGGAGGTGGGAACTCCACCCTGAGCTGAGATTCCCAGTGCTGCCACCCGGCTCCAAGATAGACCTGTAGCTAGAATGAGGTCCCAGAATTAGGGCTATCCCCGCTCCCCAAATATCCAGAAGGCTTCTTGGAGCTCTGCATAACCACAGCGAGGCTGGAGTCCTTGCTGTGGTGGCCTTGAGTCGGTGGGTCTATGTTGTCTTTCCCTTGCCGTTTAGCCATTTTCCTGCGTTTTTCCACGTAGAAGCCTTCCAACTTGTTCGTCTTTTCATCAAACAGCCAGCTAAAGCACACACCTTGCCTGTGTCTGTCCACAGGTTGAAAAACTGGCAAGGACACTGTTTTTGTGGAAGATTGAGGTCCATGACCAGAAGGAACGTGTCTACGAGATGCGGCGCTGGAATGAGGCCTTGGTCACCAACATGTTGCCTGAGCACGTGGCACGCCACTTCCTGGGGTCCAAGAAGAGGGATGAGGTGAGGGGCAGCCTCATGGCGTAGCCTGTAGCCATGAGGCTGATCTTGCCTTCATCAGCCCCTCTGGGCCAAGGCTGTCTCAGAAGAGCTGGCACTGGTCCAGGCAGGGCTGCACACAAGCAGCAACTGCAACATAAGCAAGGGAGGAATTTCACAGGCTTTCAGTAAAGGGCACTACTAAGATTTTCCGTGGGCTGCACATCATGAGAAGGCCCCATTTCAGATGAGGCCTTGGCTGGAGCCTACCAGTCAGTTGTGATCCCCTCACATGGAAGGGCTCTTATGCTTCACTCCCCCAACTCCATCCTCCATCCTCTTTCTCTTAAATTTTTTTTTTTTTAATTTTTTTATTTATTTATGATAGTCACAGAGAGAGAGAGAGAGGCAGAGACACAGGCAGAGGGAGAAGCAGGCTCCATGTACCGGGAGCCCGACGTGGGATTCGATCCTGGGTCTCCAGGATCGCGCCCTGGGCCAAAGGCAGGCGCCAAACCGCTGCGCCACCCAGGGATCCCCCATCCTCTTTCTCAAAGCTAGAGTTGTTACAGGGCCTAGAGAAACTTTTTTACTTACTCAAAGTTGTGATGAGCCACTGCCTTATAACCCAAAGTTAGGATAATCTGGGAGGGAACTGTCCAAAAAGCTGAATGTACTAAAATGTGTGTGGAAGATAGATTCATTTCTGTGGCACATCATTCCACTGGTATTTCTTTGAGCACTCTGGCCCTGCCTCTCTTTAGGAGCTGTATAGCCAGTCTTACGATGAGATTGGAGTCATGTTTGCCTCTCTACCCAACTTTGCCGACTTCTACACAGAGGAGAGCATCAATAATGGTGGCATTGAGTGTCTGCGCTTCCTCAATGAGATCATCTCAGACTTTGATTCTGTGAGTGCCCATCCTGCTTCTCTCCTGCCGCAAAGCCAGCTCATTCCAGATTCTCAGGACAGGCTGCAGAAGCCAAAGGGAAGTTGTAGTTACCCTGTCTGCTTCGTTTTCTTAGATGAGCCTCCCTGTGATGCAGGAACTTTAGTAGCCTGGTGGAGCTGAGTGGGGAAAGCGGAGCCTGGGAAGTTGCCTACAAGTTCACAGCATAAAGACTGGCCAAAACAAGATCCTGAGGCCCCAGGTTCCTCCTACCCCCAAATTCAGATTCAGTAAATATTTATTAAGAAAATTGTATACCAAAAAAAAAAAAAAAAAAGAAAATTGTATACCAAGGAAAATACTTTTACATATATGCTCAAACACCCTAGGGGCCTGGCAGCTTTGTCCCATGTTAAGGTCCTAGAAACAGGCTCAATCAGGAAGACTGCCTAACATCATGTGCCCAACAAACAGAATAGGTAGGGGTTTTTAGGAAAGCATCTCTTGGAAGACTTGGGTTGCTGTGAACAGGCACATCTGTCATTAGTTGGCTCATTCATCTCCCTAGACTCTACTGACGTTTCTTTATTTTTCAACACTGGCTCAGCTTCTGGACAATCCCAAATTCCGGGTCATCACCAAGATCAAAACCATTGGCAGCACCTATATGGCAGCTTCAGGAGTCACCCCAGATGTCAACACCAACGGCTTTGCCAGCTCCAACAAGGTAGCTAACCACATCAGTGGCTGGAGATGGGGCTCTGCTTCCTGGGGTGAGAGAGAGGCAGCCCACATCTAGCATGTGTGAATCAAGGAGTTACAAGGGTAGCGGACCCTGCTGAGTGCTGCTGTGCCAGTGGGTCACCCATATACACCACCAGCACCACGTGATACAAATTTAAAATCGGGTTTACTGGCAAAGTTTAATGAGCAGAGAAATAATCAGATACATGACCCCTCCATTGTTGCACAGCTTAGAGCAGAAGCTGCTCCAACAGTGGCCATGCTCCCTTCATGCTCTAGACTTTTGAAAGAACTAGGGAGGAAGTAGAAACTGTCCATAAGATTATGTAACAATGAAAACATCCAGGTTGGGAGTTTTGTTACAAAAGGGGTCTTCAGAGCACACTGGCTGGCATCAGCCTGTTCTTTTGTTAAATCAGACCTGTGCAGCTAGTTGTTTAGCTACTAGGAAAGGAAATGAGCTGTGGGGACCCTGGTCCCAAGAGCTGTTTCTTAAGCTATTATCATCTTGTTTTATCTTAAAACCATTCTATAGGAGGTAAGTACTATTACCACCTCCCATTTTATTGGCAAGGCTAAAAAAATGTGTTTAAAAAGGGTTGTGGCCTTCAAGTGTTTATAATCTAGTTAAGGAATCAAAATGAGAACTATCCCAAACCTAAGAGACCAGGTCAGGCAAGGTTAATGATGTGGTAGGTAGGACTCCTGATCAGATACATGGCAGACAGGAAGCCATTTGGCTGGGGAGGATTGGTCTTCCCCACCTGGGGACCCTAAGGGATCCAGGTGAACAGTCAGTGGCAAGCAGAGGCAGCAGTCACCGACGTCTCTGTGGGAAGTGGAAAATAAGGCCTTTAACAAGGAGATGCAGAATTCTCCAGATGCTGGAGGAGGAGGAAGGTGTTGATACTGGCTCCTGACTCCCTGCTGCTCCCTGGCACAGGAGGAGAAGTCAGACAAAGAGCGCTGGCAGCACCTGGCTGATCTGGCTGACTTTGCTCTAGCCATGAAGGATACACTCACGAACATCAACAACCAATCCTTCAACAACTTTATGCTGCGCATAGGTAAGCATTTTTCAGCTTGTGTGCCCTGAAAGGCTCCCTCTGAAGCAGGGGACTCAGCAAATTGACAGGTAGGGTGAGACTTAGCCCTGAGGCTTTTAGGTTGGGGAGGGTCACACATGCAGCTCAGGATGGGACCTTAGGGATCTCTCCCAGATGACGACTGCAATCTGACAAAATGATGGTCAGCTGTGTCCCACACCGCTTACAGTGATTAGCCTGCTTTCTGAGTATGGCTGGAAGTCAGGCTGTCTACCTCCCCGAGCAATCCCCCATGCCTGCAGAGAGCTTTGCTACCTTGGTCCAGCCTGTTGGGAGTTAATGTCCCCTGCTGCCCCGAGTAGGAAGAGGCGCAGGGATTCTCATCCTGGGGGAGGTCACAAGACACCGGAACTTCCATACTGCATAAATTAGTTACCACATTGGCCAGGACAGGATAAAGAGGAGACATATTTGCCCTCTGGTGGCTTAGAGACAAGCTTCATGAGGAATAGGTTAACAGACTCAGGAGCTTGCTCAGTGGTTGGGGTCAGGTGGTGAATTCTCCATTAGAGCTGGTGGCTTCTGAGATGGGATAATGACAATACAGCTCGTGGCTGTACTCAATGTTTTGCTTCTCCGCCAGGCATGAACAAAGGAGGGGTACTGGCTGGGGTCATTGGAGCCCGGAAACCACACTATGACATCTGGGGCAATACTGTCAATGTGGCCAGCAGGATGGAGTCCACAGGGGTCATGGGCAACATTCAGGTAGGTCCAGCAACAGAGATGAGCATGTGCTCAGACCCAGGGGATGGGAAAAAAATCGGGACAGGGTGTATTTTGCCATGCACCACTGCCTCTGTGTCAGCCCAGAGTAGCAAGCTGGTAATTCTGGGAGATTACAGGCAAAGGTGGGAAGAGATGTCTCAGTAGAAGGGAGGAAATACTTCGCCCCGCTTTCTAAAATTTAAGTTCTTCTTTAGACTATCCTGCCTCTTGGTAAGAACTTTCTAACCTCTTGTGCCTCCAGCAGTTCCCCCCTGAAGTCACCCTGAATGGAGTCACCTGGGTTGGGCTAGAAAGTGCCTCAGAGTAGGGACAGGAGACAAAGAACAGGGAGTGCTTACTGTCCCCAGAAGATGGCCATGGGTTCTCTGTGGCAGCATCACAGTCTTTGGGAGAGGAAAAGACCTTAGGCAAACCACCCTGTGCCTACTGGTATATAGAATAAGGGGCTTGGCCCAAGAGGTCTGGAGAAGAGCATGACAGATGGGCTCACTGGGACCTGTGGGCTACATGCAGATACCTCTGGGCAGTCCTGGTCTGAGACCACACTATGTTCTCCTTCTACAGGTGGTGGAAGAAACACAAGCCATCCTTCGAGAGTACGGCTTCCGCTTTGTGAGGCGAGGGCCCATCTTTGTGAAAGGGAAGGGGGAGCTGCTCACCTTTTTCTTGAAGGGGCGTGACAAGCCAGCTGCCTTCCCTAATGGCTCCTCCGTCACCCTGCCCCACCAGGTGGTGGACAACTCCTGAATGGCCTCTAGCCCCACAACAGTCCAAATGGGAAGGGAGAATCTATTTTTTGGAGTCAAAGAAAGGCCTTGGGAAAGGACAAATGACCAAGTCCCAACATTCCCAAATTGTTGAAGTGCACTCTCACATAGACTTTAGGTTTAAAAATCTCCTCAAGCCTTCATTTGTTCATGGATACGTGAGCTCTGAGGATGGCCATACTATTCCTCAGTGTGCCTGCAGCTTCCTCAGAGAGTAGGGGTCTTAGGCGTAGTACTGGAACAATCCTTCCGGAGCCCTGGGTCTGACCTAGCCCTCCTTCCCCCAGAGAGGCCATGGCCACTGTGAGTAGGAAATGTGTCCGGGGTGGAACAAAGCAGCCTTTGCTTCCAGGCTGGGAGCAGAGGTGGGAAAGCTGTACTTCAGAAGAGGACTTGGCGGCTGAGTAGGCAAGTGTTCTGCTCCCCAGCGCTCACCTGGAAGCAGCCTTTTCAAGCTGGAGACCTGCTTGTCTCCATATGGTCCAGGTTAGGTGACCTGGCCCTCATGCTGATGTTCCTGATAATCTTGAAAGGTTCTTCTGGAACCCCTGCCACCTTAGTCATGAGAGCAGAAAGTGCAATATATCCTTTTACCTGGTGGGAGGGAGGGAAAGGGAATTTATTTCTGAGAGAAAAATATATAAACAGATCTTCTACATTTATATTTTTAACTTTCTGTTAAAAAAAAAAAAACACTTTCCGATATTGCCTTGCCTCTTGAGCTCTTGCTACAGTCGCCTTTGCTACTGCTTTAAAAGAGAATTTACAGGTATTGATAAAGAACAAGACTGTTTTATTAAAAGCTTTATTCAACTTGAATGTGATCACTGTGAGAATTCTGTTAAGTACTTTGCTAACTCACACCATGCATCCTTACCACATGCCTGAAAGGCAAGAGCCTGAACTAAGACATGTGATTAGTCTCAAACTCCTTTCCTCTAAATGGTGGTCCAAGCTGACCCTACCTGTCCCCTGGGCATCCACACCAGGTAGGTTGCTTCCCGATCAACAAGTCTAGGAAGTGACCACATTAGAGGCCTGGATGCAGCTCTGGGTCCAGGGCAGGAAGGAAAGTAAAGACTCCTATTTGTGACTGGGCAAAGCGAGGACAGGCATTGAAATCGCTGGACCCTGCCAGACACAGGCTTTCACATCTGAGCACCATCCCTATACATATCCCCATAAGGAACAAAACGTGTCAGCAAGGCTGAGGCCAGGATTAAGGAGAAAGGATCCACTACTGAGATCAGAAGACTGCAAGGGTTGGGGGGTTGGAATAACCATGCAGCTGAGAACTTGCAGGAGAGAGATAAGGGAGGGTGGGTCTGCTTCCGTTTACTACCAGAGTTTGAGCAGACTTCCAATCAGGCTTCTTTATAGCTGACTTAATACATACAAACTCTCTACTAGCATGTTTAGAACAAGGTATTAGCTACATAGAGCCTGATAGCCACAGTACTTTCTCCATATTCTTTATAAAACTGTAGCCTAGAACAAACAGCTTCAAAATAAAGATCAAACATACCTTCTCCTTAACCGTGTGATTCCTGTCACATAAGGAATCTAGAGTGTTCTAAGAACTTTCTCTGCAAAAGTCTCAAAGTAAGGCAGACTTAAAGCTTTCTTTCATTAAAAGCTAAACATACCTTTTAGCTAAAAGGTACAAACTCCCTTTCACAAAATGCCTTCTGCCCCATAAACCATTATGATTTTCATCTAAAACATATGCTCAATACCTCCACCGTCCAAACTTGCCCCCTGCCACCCTGATGAGGTGGGTGTCTGTTCTCATTGCAAGGACAGTCCCCAGGCAGGGGTCTGAGCCTTTCAATACTTTGCAGTTCCTAGGACCTAGTCTGGGACTATGCACAGTATTATTTTACTCACTTTTGACGTGTTCCCAATGAAAATAGTATCCTAGACCTGGGTCACATCCAACTTCTCTCCTTTTCTTGCAAATGAAGTAAAAACTTGATGTAAGGGCTTCGTAAAAAACAGATTTTCATGAGATGCTCGTTGTTCTTCCCATGAGGGGGGTAATGCATCCATTTCTAAAACATTATATCAATCTCCTTTAGTGAAATTGAGGGAATCAGAACCCATATCATTGATGTTCTGGACTCATGTAACCTGTTTTTTTGCTCTAGAACTGAGACCAAATGAAATTTTGAGACCCAGACTCTGTCAGAAGTCTAAAACCTATGGTGTGAAATCTGTGGCAGCTTCAAAACTTCCACCTCCTAAAAATATTTGATCCTATTTTTCATTATTGCCCATGTCACATGACTATGGTACATTTAACTAAAACAATAACACAACTCAGCCAGCCGTAAGAAATTCCCATATACAGAAGAGTCTCTAGAGAACTAAGTGTATACTTATTTGTCTAATTGGCTTCTTAGTGAAATGAGTATTTTGGCCTTCTTCAACACAAGTAACCCTATGACTCAGCCTCATTAGCTGTCTCTTTTCAAGAGGGGTCTCCAATGACAACAAATCACAAACTGATGGAACACTGGCAGAGTTGGATGGAGCAAAGGAGGTGGGAACTAGGGTAATTATGTTTGCTACTAACAAAAGAGAGGAAAAATGGTTAAAAAAAAAAAAAAAGGAAAATATTCTTTGTATCTTAGTAAATTTCTAGTCAATTAACAGAATACGTCTCCAGAGGTCCAACTGATATAGTCTACCTATTTTACTATGTTTCATTTAACTTGAATCACACAGAGCACGTTATTTCTTCATTGAGGCATCTTCCTCTCACCTGGGTAGGTAATGGTGACGTCCGTTGGGAGGGTGGTTGTGAGGTCCTTATACAGCAGTCTAGCACAAAACAGGAACTGACCCCGCAGCTCCACTTTGTAAGTAAATGACAGCAAGTTGCACAGTGGGTTTCTCTGCAAGGGCCGAGCGAGATAGGCTGCAAAGTCACTCTGAAGAGGGTGGGGATCAAGACACAAAGTATATGATGATTATAGTTCCAAAGGCAGTGAGTGGTGGTGACTTCAAACATATCTACAAAAATAGGGCCCATGAATCAAATTTCAGAGACTTAAAGGACAGAGAAAAGTCTGTAAAAAGAACTAATGATAAAGATTTAAAATATAACTAAGAGTTGGCAGCATCCTAGGAAGGCCTGCAGGAAGTGCTAAATAATTGGCCAGAGCCTGGGGACAAAAGGGAGATATGTTGTCTTTGTATAGCTGGCTAAAATGCTTTGTGTCTGCATTCTCATATCAGTTTAACTAACAACCAAGAGCTTCAGAGTCATTCTAAATTCATGGGAGGGAGGCACTAACTTATAAAAGTCACCTATTCTTTATCTGCATTCATTTCCTGTCTACTTAAAAAAACTTGTTTTACCCCAAAACTAGCTCCACTGCAACCCTGAGAAGCTAGGCCAGAGTTTAGGCAAAGATGGATAGTACTCCCCTATGTAATTTTCTGCTTTGCATCTATATAGACCCAAGGTTCAGCAAGACACTTGGCACATAGTAGGTACTCTATATACCCACTGAATTAAAAGCATAGAAACTATACAGACATATGTTGGAGATACTGTGGGTTCAGTTCATGACCACTGCAATAAAGTGAGTCAAATGAATTTTCTGGTTTCCCAGGACATTTCTGTTTACACTACACTGTAGTCTATTAAGTATGCAATAGCATTATGTCTAAAAAAACCAATTACACATCTTAATTAAAAAATATTTTCTCACTAAAAAATGCTAACCATCATTTGAACTTTCAGTGAGTCATCAATGATCAGATCACCATAACAAATAATGAAAAAGTATGAAATATTGCGAGAATTGCCAAAATGTGACAGAGACACAAAGTGAACAAGTTGGAAAATGACACCAATAGACTTGCTCAACAATTGCTACAACCCTTCAATTTGTAGAAAAATGCAGTATCTGCAAAGAGCAATAAAGTACAATAAAATGAGGTATGACTACACTACTTTGTGAAGGAAGAAAGGGTCAAGTATAAAAGCCTGAGGATCACCATTCAGGAGTGAATAATCCTGTAAGCAGTACCCACACTTCAACAGCATCCAGTTTCAACAGGGGAAGGAGGTGGACAATAGCTTGTATATAAATAGGAAACACACATGAGAAGGATAATGGTCAAATATCTGGCTCAGAATTATAAAATATTTTAAAATACAGAAGAAAATTTGCCTTCTCCACCCCCTTTTCTTTTTTTTTTAATTTATTTATGATAGGCACACAGTGAGAGAGAGAGAGGCAGAGACACAGGCAGAGGGAGAAGCAGGCTCCATGCACCAGGAGCCTGACATGGGATTCGATCCCGGATCTCCAGGATCGCGCCCTAGGCCAAAGGCAGGCGGTAAACTGCTGCGCCACCCAGGGATCCCTTCCCCACCCCCTTTTAAGCCTATTCTGGGCTCATAACATGCTATGTAAGATTCCAGACAGATACCTGAAGTCGATCTGCCTGGTACTTCCTTCCAGCATAAGCATTTAGGTATTCACAAAGACAGAACAGGAAGCGCTGAATATTAGTCTGCAGGTATTTTGCAGATATCTCCTCCAAGGGAATGAAGATTGGAATTGAATGGTGATGTATCCAAAGTGGCTTCTGTAGGACAAGGTCGATAAAATAGGAATCCAGCAGATTTCCCTCAAAAGCAGTGCTGATGCAGACACAGACCCCTCGGCTGGTCAGTTTCCCACTAAGCCCTGAAGCAAACAAGGCAACACCTCTCAGCAAATGTCAGCAAAGGCAGGATCTTCTTCAGCTGCACATTCCATTCGCTTCAGCATTGCCTCATAAATACAGTACATGTTCAAATGTGTTGAAAGGACATCACAGACTCTTTTCACTTACTCTGGCTCACTTTGAATGTGAGTTATTAAAACCACAGAAGAATGGTGGAAAAAAAAACATCCTAATATCAAATTATGGGAAAACATTTTGAAATTTTCATTTTACTTCTTTTTCTGAGTGTCAATGTTCAGTTTCTTCTACAATCTATGCATAGACAATGGGCAGGATAGATCCCCCATTTTCATGGGGAAACAGAGACTTAATGGGTTCAAACTATTTGACCAGTGGCATTAAGCCAGCCAGCAGCAAAGGCAGTTTTTTTTTTTTTTTTAAGATTTTATTTATTTATTCATGAGAGACAGAGAGAGAAGCAGAGACACAGGCAGAGGGAGAAGCAGGCTCCATGCAGGGAGCCTGATGTGGGACTTGATCCCGGGACCCCAGGATCATGCCCTGGGCTGAAAGCAGGCACTAAACCGCTGAGCTACCCAGGGATCCCCAAGCAAAGGCAGTTCTAGTACAAGTTCTGACACACGGGATCCCTGGGTGGCGCAGCGGTTTGGCGCCTGCCTTTGGCCCAGGGCGCGATCCTGGAGACCCGGGATCGAATCCCACATCAGGCTCCCGGTGCATGGAGCCTGCTTCTCCCTCTGCCTATGTCTCTGCCTCTCTCTCTCTGTGTGACTATCATAAATAAATAAAAAATTAAAAAAAAAAAAAAAACAAGTTCTGACACACACACTGAATAGCTAAAATGAATAATCTAAGCCAGCCCCCAACCAGCCTTCGCAAAAAGAGGCCAATTTTGTAGGTCAAGATGCCTACAAATAGTATGCCAGCTTGGTGTGTGTATGTTGAGGAAGGCAAAATCTAAGCTCATGAAATAAGTCCAAGACTAATGATACATATAGCAAACCAACTCACTCGAAGCAAGAGACTCAGACTGGAATAGGTCAGAAAATAAATTATACCTGTAAAACGATATGCCTGCAGAATAGCTTTCACATTTTCCTGTCTTCTTTCCGCAACTTCTTGCTCACTGATTTCCTGTGTTTGATCAGGCTCTTCATTAGCAATAGATGCTCTAACCTGCAAAGTACGCAGCAAACCAAACTGGACAGGGGCACCGCAAGGGGTCCTTGGCCTCACACAAGTAAAAAGAAAACTAAGTGCAGTGTAGTTATTGTATAACAACTCAAGAAATGCTACAATGACCAGTTAGTGCTATGAATTCACAACAGAGGAAGAACCTTGTGGGTCACAGTGCCAGGAATCAGAAGTAGAAACTGTGCTGGCCTGAAGAACAATTACAACTTGGTGGAAATGGAGAGTATTGTGAGAGGAACAAGAAAAGGGTGTGAGCAAAGTCTAGGATAAGTACAGGGTGAACAAAACAATGAAAACAACATACCACAACTTAAGGGATATAGTTAAAGCCACGTGCTATGGACTGAATCTTTGTATCCTTCAAAATTCATACACTGAAACCTAATGCCCAATGTGATGGTATTTGGAGGTAGGGCCTCTGGCTGGTAAGTAGGTCACATATTGAAGCCCTCATGAATGGGATTAGTACCCATGTAAGGGACCCCAGAAAGCTAGTTTGCCCCTTCGATCATATGAGGCTACATGAGAAGACTTCATAAGGAACCAGGTCCTCACTGGACATTGAACCTGCTAGGCCCATAATTTTGGATTTCCCAACCTCTCGAACTGTGAGACACATGTGTTACTGATAAGCCACCCAGTTTATGGTATTTTTGTTACAACAGCCCACATTGACTAAGACATTATGCTTTGTGGGAAATTTATAACCTCACATACAAAAAAGAGAAAAGACTACAAAAAAAAAATCAATTAAGGTTTCATTTCAGGAAGCTAAAAAGCAACTTAAATCCAAAAAGAAGGAAGGGTAGAATGATAAGATGTTAATAAAAATACAACACAAATGTATAATAGAGAAAATCAATAATGCCAAAACTTGGTTCTTTAATAAAATTAATACAAAATTGATAAAACTTAACAAAACTGACCAAGGAAAGAAAAAGAATGAAGAGTGAACACAAATTACTAGCATCAGAATAAAAATGAGACAATACTACTGACCAACTTTAACATGTGAGTTTAGATGAAATGGACAAATTCCCTGAGAAATGCAACTTACTAAAGATGACCCGAGAGGAAATAGGAAATTTATATTCAATCAATTCCTATTAAAATTATATTAATTTATATTTATAATAATATTTATATATTTATAGTAATATATTAACAATATTAATATAAATTAGTCGATTTATATTAATCAAAGAAATTGAGTCATAAATTTAAAACCTTCCCACAGAAGAGTCCCGAAGGGCTTTACCAGGTAATTCTTTATTAAAATTTAAGGAAAAACCACATTTATTTTATAGAAGCTATTCCAGCAAATAGAAAAAAAGGGAAAACACCCCAACTTGCTTTCTGAGACTGGGTTAAACTTGATGCCAAAACCTGACATGGATATTAAAAAAATTTCACAAGATAATCTCATGAATTTAGATGTCAAAGTCCAACTAGCAAATATAATTCAGCATTATATAGAAGGATTACACATCAAACCAAATTAGGTTTATTCCAAAAATGTAAGCCATCATCACTCAAACACCAATCAATGTGTATCACCATATGATCATCTTAATATATGCAGTAAAAATATTTAAGAAATTCAAGACCTGATCACAAAACTCTAGCGAACAAGATATAGAAGAGCATTTCCTTAATTTGATAAGAGTATCTATACAAAATATAGAGCAAACAGGCTGACTCTAAGACGATTTCTACTCAATATACTGAAGATCTTCTTAGCTAATCGAATAAGGCAAGAAAAACAAGTTACAAGGGTTGGAAGAAGTAAAACTTATTGTTTGCATATGACATGATTCCAAATGTAGAAATCCCAAAAGAATAGAGAGATAAATAGAATTAATGTAGATTTAGCAATGTTATGATATATAAAGTCAATATACAAAAATCAAATATATTTCTACATAAAAATTTAAAAATAAAATTTCTAAAAAATAATACCATTTATCACAGGTCATCAAAATGTGGTTTGTGGGTCAAACCCAACTTGATACTTATTTTTATAGTAAGGTTTTACTGGAGCACATTCATTAATTTACATATTGTCTATGGCTGTTTCACAAAACACAGAGCTGAGCAGCTCCCATAAATACCAACTGGCTCACAAAGCCTAAAATGTTGATCATCTGGCTTTAGGCAGGAAAAGTTTGCTGATCTCTGCCATATACAGTAATAACAGGAAAAATCAAATACATAAAGATAAATATAATGAAAGATGTTTAAGATCTCTGCACATAAAACTATACATAATACTGAGAGAACCTGAAGAACTAAATAAATGGGAAGATATATCATGTATATTAGCTAGAAGATGCAATACTGAAAATACTTCAATTCCCTCCAAATTAGTGTATACATTCAATGCAATCCCAATCAAAACTATAGGTTTTTGGAAACTGATGGCTGATTCCCAAATTTATGTAAAATTCAAAGGGCCAAGAATACCCAAGATAATTCTGAAGGAGACAACATATATGACAGGTGTCAACATTTAAGAATAAATGAACCTCTGGTACAAGCACAAATAGACCAATGGAACAGAAGTCAGAAACAGACTCACAATGGACCCGAAGATCCATGACAAAACAGTGGGAAAAGAATGGACTTTATTTATTTATTTATTTATTTATTTTTAAGAATGGACTTTAGAAAGTGGTACTGGATGCAATGGATAGCCATATGGAAAAACAAAAAAAGTATGACCTCTATTTCATACCATACACAAAAAAATCAACTCCAGATGGACTATAATTCTGAAAGTAGAAAGTACAATAGAGCTTTTAGAAAATACCACAGAACATCTTTATCATCATAAGTTAGGCAAAGATTTATTAAAAGAAAACAAAAAGCAGTAAGTCAGATTCCTAAATCAAACTTCATTAAAATGAAGACTTTCTTTTCATCACAAGACACCATTAGGGAGTAAAAAAGCAAGCCACAGGCTAAGAGAAGATTCATCATATACTGAAGAATTCATATCCAATATACGTAAAGACTCTACAATTCAGTAAGAGATAGACTATACAATTTTTGCAGAAGCCAAAAAGCATATTTCACAAAAGAAGACTTTCAAGTATCCAATACAGGTACTTTAATAGTGTTAGTTATCGGGCAATTGCAAATTACTCCACCATGAGATACTATGACACTCCCACAGAGGGACAAATTTTTTAAGCCGACAGTATCAAGATGCAAAACAATGGAAATCTTATACACTGATGCTATGAATATAAAACTGGTATAATCACTTCCAGAAACTGTGTGGCAGTATTACTAAAGATAATATACATACCATGTGACCTAGCAAATTCTACAAGGTATACACCCAATAGAAAAGTACATATTTTTACATCAAAAGACAGGAACAGGAATGTTTCACAGCCCCCAAGTGAAACAACCTAATTAGCCTAAATGTCACCAACAATGCAATTAAGTAAATTAATTGTGGACTATTCATAAAATGAAATTACTATATACCAATAAAAAAGAATAACTATATTGCACCAGTTTGGATGAATCTGATAAAACACTCAGCAAAAAAAAAGTCAGACATGAAAGAGTTTATACTTTTTACATTTATATAAAGTTCAGTGATATAGTGTTTTATGAAGCACTTTCTTGGCTGTGCAAGAGTTACTGGAGAACTAGTTATACAGGAAGAGAAACAACTAGCAGACTACTATAATGATCCTGGTATTCAAATCACCTAGTAAATACTTACCACATAATATATGGATAATACTTGAAGTACAAAGACAATCTATAGGAAAATTTGACAGGTCTTGCTGACTGACCCTGGGCTAGAGAGAAAACTAAAAAGAGGGAAGAATCAAAGTTCACTACATGGTATCAAGCATGGGTAAGGGAAAGATGGCACTAATGACAAAAGTGCCAATGACTCAAGTCAGGCTGAGAGTAAAGTAACACTCATGTCTCTGAGTGCAGGCTAAAAGACTATTACAAAGAACTTGCCAGGCCCAACAGCAGCGTCTGAAAATTATTGCTTGATATTGGTATTCGCTGATTCAACAGGATGGATCATTTGAGAGGTCAAGGGCTGAAATCAATCTAGTAAGAACACAAGTGAAATTCATTATCCAAATGTACTAATTCCCAGATGATCCTTGTTCTTTACACTCCAGGAAAACCTACAATGTCACCTCTGCACTCACTCTGGCTTGACGTCGCTTCACTTTACTTCTCAGCTCATCTCGTAGACATCTCAGTTTATGAATCTTGGTCCTGAGAGCATGTTCGACTGCCTGTGCTCTCTGTGGATCTTCTAAGTTTTTATGAGATCTGTTCACTTGAATCTCTAATCTTTCCAAGTGAGCTAAAACACCTGAGAAAAGTAAAAAGACAATTTCACAAGAAGCCGGGGATTTCTAACTCTGGCAACAGGAAGCATTTCAGTGGGGAACACAGGGTGGCTCTTTTTTCAGAACCTAGCCCACTAAAATGTTAGACATTAGCCACAATTTATAAAACCAGAGGAGCTGACAACAGAAATCAATGATAAGCAACCTCTTAGGCTCAGCACTAATGTACACGTAGTCTCTGACCAGGACAATGCCTAAAGAGAGCATTTTCTGAATAAAACTCATCTCAGTTACCCATGATAATAAGGACTTAGGAGAAAACAGGGTCACCAGATTCAGGGTCTCTCAGAAACTTTTAAAATATAGAATTAGGGGTGCCTGAGTAGTTCAGTTGCTTAGGTGTCTGCCTTCTGCTTGGGTCATGATCCCAGGGTCCTAGGATCAAGCCCTGTGTCTGGCTCCGTGCTGATCCTTCTCCTTCTCCCTCTGCCTGCTGCTCCCCCTGCTTGTGCTTTGTCAAATAAATGAATAAAATCTTAAAAACATTTTTAAAATAAAATGCAGAATTATTTTTTAAATTGGCTTTTATGCATGTATTCCCAAAGTGCTAATGCATATCTCTTTGGATTTAGACATTCAGAGAGACTTAAACTAAATACTCTGAAGCTCTGCAAAGTATTATTCAGGGAAGTCAGAGTGGCTCAGTGGTTGAGCATCTGCCTTTGGCTCAGGGTGTGATCCCGGGGTCCTGGGATCGAATACTGCATCAGGCTCCCCACAGGGAGCCTGCTTCTCCCTCTGCCTGTGTCTCTATCTCTCTGTGTCTCTCATGAATAAATAAAATCTTAAAAAAAGTATTATTCACAAAGGACTATAAAGATACACACTAAAGGGAACTGCCTATCAGTATTACTGGGTATTAGAAAAGGAAAACAAGTTCATGGTTGGACAGAAATTGAGGCAAATCCTAGTTCCCAAGAGATTAAGGACCAATTTAGGAAAGGTCAGTTTCATAATGCCAATCCAGTCTAACAAAGCGTTTGCTGAACATTTCCTACACGTTAAGACACTTGTGCTAGATGCTTTACTTGCAAACCATGTAAAGAATTAAAGCATGGGGCAGCCTGGGTGGCTCAGCAGTTTAAGCGCCTGCCTTCCGCCCAGGGCATGATCCTGGAGTCCCGAATGGAGTTCCACCTCAGACTCCCTGCATGGAGCCTGCTCCTCCCTCTGCCTGTGTCTAAATAAAATCTTAAAAAAAAAAAAAAAAGAATTAAAGCATGAAGAGAATACTCATTTAATCTCCACAACCACCATAGTTAAGGCTATTATTTGCCTCCATTTTCCAGATGAAGAAATTGAGGCAGAGAAAAGCAAAACAACTTGCCCAAGGCCAGGAAATTTCTTTTTTCTTAAAGATTTGATTTATTCATTCATGAGAGACAGAGACAGGCAAAGACACAGGCAGAGGGTGAAACAGGCTCCCCGGCAGGACTCGATCCCAGGACCCCAGGGGATCAGGCCCTGAGCTGAAGGCAGGTGCTCAACCACTGAGCCAGCCAGGTGCCTCAAAGCCAGGAAATTTCTTTTTCTTTCTTTCTTTCCTTTTTTTTTTTTTTTTAAGATTTTTTATTTATTTACGACAGACACACACACACACACACACAGAGGCAGAGACAGAGGGAGAAGCAGGCTCCATGCAGGGAGCCCGACGTGGAACTCGATCCCCGGTCTCCAGAATCACGCCCCGGCCCCAAAGCGGCGCTAAACCGCTGGGCCACCGGGGCTGCCCCAAAGCCAGGAAATTTCTAATTGCAGAGCTAGGACTCCAACCTAGGTCTAACCAACACCAAAAGTCACTGCCTGGCACCGACCCTTTCACAGGTGTAATGCGTAAGGGACCCCCAAAAAATCCTGAGGGATCCCTAGGTGGCGCAGCGGTTTAGCGCCTGCCTTTGGCCCAGGGCGTGATCCTGGAGACTCGGGATCGAATCCCACGTCGGGCTCCCGGTGCATGGAGCCTGCTTCTCCCTCTGCCTGTGTCTCTGCCTCTCTCTCTCTCACTGTGTGCCTATCATAAATTAAAAAAAAAAAAAAAAAAAATCCTGAAAAGAGAGCTCACTGGCTAACCTGTAGCTCTGAATATAAACACTGAGCATGTCATGAACACACCCTATCGGTGTAAAAACGGGCTGGAACCTACAAATATTCGAAGAATTTTCCTATGCGATGAATGATCTTAGCTGCCTGTCCCTCTGAGTCTTCAATGTTTTTTGCTCCTTTCACCAAAATGTTCCCAAACAGGCCAGGTCATACATCCTTCACTGGAGGAAGGGGCTCTTTTGACCTAGGGGTCATCTCGGCAGCAGTAGTAAGGGGGAAAGGCGACCCGGGGAATACCTCCTTTGGACTTGCCGTCATTCGCCCACTCCATCTCCTTAGATTTCCACAGGCCCTCCTATGAAGTTGTGCAGGCAAGCGGTAAGAGGGACCCAGATATCCTTGCTGGTAAAAGACAAAAAAAGAAAGTCACACCTATTCACGGGAAGCCGCGCACAAGTCAGGCACGCACCGTCGGCCCCGGGACAGTCCGAGTGTCACCCTAAGAACCAGCGCCCCCCCCCGCCCCGCCCCTCCCGTTCCCGGTCCCCGCCGGCGGTGTCCCCGTCTACCTGCCCTGCGCGCGCCCCACAACACGGCTTTCTAAGAGGCCGACAGCCTTCCACCCTGGTCACGGTCCTGTCCGTCACTGGGTCTTCCGTCTCCTTTCCTCCGCGCTTCTCGCTCACGCACCACAGGGATGAGAATTCCCGCCCTTCACGCCTTCAAAAATCAAACCAGTCGGACCCAGCGTGCTTTGCGTCCCCACCGTACAAAAACATGGCGGCGCTCGGGGCCCCTCCCTCATCCCGGCATGCACCGGGGAGTAGGTCCGGCCTTTCTGTGGGCCCGGAAGATGGCGGCCTCCGGCGCAGAGCCGCAGATCCTAGTCCAATACTTGGTGTTACGAAAGGATCTATCGCAAGCTCCATTCTCCTGGCCAGCGGGCGCACTAGTAGCGCAGGCCTGTCACGCAGCCACTGCGGCCTTGCATCTTCATCGCGACCACCCCCACACGGCCGCTTACCTCCAGGACCTGGGGCGCATGCGCAAGGTGGTCCTCGAGGTGAGGCACCCGGCGGAGGGGGAGGGGTGCCGAGGCCGTCGAGACCGGAAGTGGGTGTGGCCTTGAGGCGAGGCGTAACCTCGCTGAGTGGGTGCGGCTTTAGTGGGGAGGAGTTCTTTACCTCTAAGTTTCGGAAAGGGGTTCAGGGGCTTGCGCCCTCCCCTCCGTGGCTGGACCGGGCCTGACTGTGAAGTGTGGACGTCGGGCGGGTTATTGATGCTTCCGGCACCCCTCCGCTCTAGGGGAGCGTCCCTCCTGGGAGAGGCCTGGGAGGGTGGAGGCAGGTGGAACGAGGCCCCGCCCTTGTACCTGTGCCCTGGGCCGGCCTTCTATCCCTGCGGCCCGAGCTACCGGCCGCTCCCTCCCCCGAGAAACCCTGCAGAAGGGACCAGGACACGGGGTTCCTTATGGCCAGCGAAGTCCAAATGAAGCATTGCCAGGGTATGACGCCTCATTATTTGAAAGTAAATGTGTACCTCCTATAACTTGACCTTAGCATCGTAAATACCAGACACCACCGGTGTTTTGCAGATGGCCAGACAGATCTTAACCCTTAACCTTTCTCCGTGTGTCAATTCTGCTGCTGGAAACGTATTTTAGGAAGATAATTCAGATGCACCAAAGAGCATTCATTGTATAGTCCAAGAATATTCACAGGAGCACTTCATAATAGTAAAAACATGTGGAAATTACCAAATTTCCAACACTAGCGATTGGTTCATTTTATGCTCATAAAATGTGCTATTATAAGGCTCGCATAAATCATGGTTTTGGAGCATATTTAGTTGGCATGGAAGAGTGCTCATTACTGAGCTGAACTGTATTCTATACAAAATGATACAAATTTAGGGAGGGAAAACTAAGGAAATACATCCAAATATTAAGCAGGTGGTGGGACTTTGGTTATTTTCTAATGCTTCTCTATTCTTTTTAGTTTTCTACATTAAGCACATATTTTACTTTATACTATAAGATTTATTTTAAACAAACTAGGACCCTTGGGTGGGGTGATCCCTTTATGGGTAGCCGGCAAGAGCAGATGATCTTTCAAGAGAAAAACTGTTGGGTAGTAAAATATCAGGCAATAACCTGTGGGAAAATATCTCAAGAATCTGAGCAGATGGAAAAGAAGCAGATAGCTTTTTATTTAGACTCTTTTTATAGGAAGAGAGCCTCAATAAATCATCTGGTTCAGACATCCCTCCTCCCTTACATTCAGGCAGATAATATATTTACCCCTTTTCTCAGAGAGATCTAAAGCCCACAGAGATTAGGTGACCTCCTCTAAGTCAAAGACATCTGGCGATTCCTAGTTGTTAGCCGTAACTCAGGAAAGGGACCAAGGAGTCACCAGGGATTAAATTAAGGTGATGCTGTAGCTGTAAAGACCAGTAAAATAGAAGAACATGCCAAGGCTAACTCCATTTATTGGGTGCTTACCATGTGCCAGACACTAGTCTGAGCCTAATTCCATTGAATCGTCACTACTACTAGGAAGCATTATCATCCCTGTTCTATGAAGGGGAAAGAAAGGCCCAGCTTAGTCATGTAACTCATCAAAATCACACAGTCACTGGGGCACCTGGATGGCCCTGTAGGTTAGGCATGTGACTCTTTTTTTTTTTTTTTTTTTTTAATTTTTATTTATTTATGATAGTCACAGAGAGACAGAGAGAGAGAGAGGCAGAGACATAGGCAGAGGGAGAAGCAGGCTCCATGCACCGGGAGCCTGATGTGGGATTCGATCCCGGGTCTCCAGGATCGCGCCCTGGGCCAAAGGCAGGCGCCAAACCGCTGCGCCACCCAGGGATCCCCGGCATGTGACTCTTGATCTCAGCTCAGGTCTTGATCTCAGAGTCCTGAGTTTGGGCCCCCAGTTGAGCTCCACACTGAGTGTGGAGCTTACTTTATTTTTATTTTTTTTAAAGATTTTATTTATTCACAAGAGACACACACAGAGAAGCAGAGACACAGGCAGAGGGAGAAGCAGGCTCCATGCAGGGAGCCTGATGTGGGACTCGATCCTGGGTCTCTAGGATCACGCCCTGGGCCCAAAGCAGGCTCTAAACTGGGTGGCAGGCCACCCAGGGATCCCCTAAAGCTTACTTTAAAAATAAAAACCGCACAGTCACTAAGGGACAGAGCAAGAGTTTGGACTCACTCTAACTCACTGTCCTGTGCTGCTGTCTGATGCTGAAGAAGGAGGCAGAAGTCCATGGGTTTGCCTCTAGCATGGCTGTGTCCAGAAGACTCTAGATATAGAGTGACAGTCTTGGCCTCCTCTAATTTGATAGGACAAACCTCCAGTTATCGGAGTGGCTTCTGCCTTACTAGGCAAAAAAAAAAAAAAGGCCACATAACACAAATTATTTTCTGAGTGCTAGCTCTAACACTTACTGTTAATAAGAGTCAGTGTGGTGATGAGGATGATGAGAAACAATTGGAGAAAGATGTGGGAGGAATGGTTTGCCCTCTGAGCCAAGAAATAGGAACTATCCCAGCAAAAGGAAAACCCTTCAGGTTTGGGTGGGGTTGGGTGGGAAGGGAGAATGGAGATGGAGGTAACATGCTGTTAGTGTCATATCCTTCTCAGCTCTTAAAGTCAGAGCTGGCTGAAGGATTAGGGATAGCTGTATGGGCACCACCATAAGAGAAGTAGAAAATACAGAGCATAATTACGGACAACACATACAGCATCCCAAGAGAGAAGAGAAAAATCTTTCCACTTTAGAAACAGGCATATTACGCCTCTCCCTGTCCTGCCCCCAGGCTGCTTATCTAAGGGCCTACGGAGAGAACATGGCAGAAGGGGCAGTGAGCTGTTGCTTCTGGAGATGTGCTTTAGGCTCCTTTGTTGAGAGAACTGTTCTACTTTCAGTCAATTTCAGTCAAGAGGAACCCCTTCCATGCTTGTTTTTTCGTTCTTCTTTTTTTTTGGACTTCATTTATTTATTCATGAGAGACACAGAGAGAGAGGCAGAGACATAGGCATAGGGAGAAGCAGGCTCTCTGCAGGGAGCCCAATGTGGGACTCGATCCCAGATCCCTGGATCACGCCCTGAGCCTAAAGCAGATACTCAACCACTGAGCCATGCAGGCATCCCCATGCTTGTTTTTTCATTGCCTTCTGATACTTCCTAAGTAGGCCATTTGGTCGGTGTTCTTTGCTCTGCCACTGGTAGGCTGCAGATGAGAGCACCCTGAAGGAGCTGGCTGAGACCCTGCAACAGAAGAACATTGACCACATGCTGTGGCTGGAGCAGCCTGAGAACATCGCCACTTGCATTGCGCTCCGTCCTTACCCCAAGGAAGAAGTGAACCAGTATTTGAAGAAGTACCGATTGTTCAAATGACTAATGTTATCAGTTGCCTTGATGTATTTGAGTATCGACTGGATCCAGAAACTGCATGCCATCCATCCCTAAGCATCATCTTTCAATGGCAACTCGCTCCTCCCTTGAGGTTATTAATGTTTCTTGAGGGTCAAACACATGTTCATATTAAAGTTGTCACTAATAAGACTCCTCTTATTTTTAGTTATTAATTAGTTCAGGTGGGGAAAGTAGGTGAGCCACAATATTGTCTTTAGGTCATTGTTCAAATGGAAGATTTGGTTAGACTCCTACCCAGGGGCCAAAGAAACAAACACCCTTCCTTCTCTATTAGGAATAAGGGTTCTTCCAGGCACCCAAGTTTAAAACTTTGCCTTTGAATTCTTTATTTCTTGTTCACATCCTGATATATTCATTGAATCTAGGACAATATCAACTCTAAGATACGCCATTATTTTATAGGAAATGGTTATTAGGAAAGAAGAGATGCTACCAGTTAAGACATGCAATTAACCATGAGATGCATTTCAGTTTCAAAGATGTTAAGGTTTTGGGGATCCCTGGGTGGCGCAGCGGTTTGGTGCCTGCCTTTGGCCCAGGGCGCGATCCTGGAGACCCGGGATTGAATCCCATGTCGGGCTCCCGGTGCATGGAGCCTGCTTCTCCCTCTGCCTATGTCTCTGCCTCTCTCTCTCTCTCTCTCTCTGTGTGTGTGACTATCATAAATAAATAAAAATTAAAAAAAAATGTTAAGGTTTCAAAGATGTTAAGGCCTTGAACAGAAAGAAAGAGAAACTTTGATGAGACTGGAGGACTGGTGTATACATATGCATGCATGTGTATACACACACACATATTTGATTTGTCAAGTACCATCTCTATTGTCTTCAGTGCTACCACACTGCATCAGTCTCTCACTTTGCTCATCTGAATGTCCCACTGGTCTCCTCACCTCTCGTGTAGCCTGGCTACAGTCCAGTGGATGTTCTCCCACTAGGTTTACTTAGGAACATTGAGCACCCTCTTCAGGGTAGACTCCTACTTGCCCACAGAATAAAGGCAGAACTCTTCAGCTTAGCCTCAGACCGTCCATTTTATATTTCTTACCTAGCTTTTTTTTTTTTTTTTAAGATTTTATTTGAGAGTGAGAGAGCACAAGTGGGAGGAGGGGCAAAGGGAGAAGCAGGGGGCTCCTGCTCCATCCCAGGACCCCAAGATCATGACCTGAGCCAAAGGCAGACACTTAACCAACTGAGGCACCCTGCCACCTGTCCTACCCAGCTTTTTAAGTTTATCTTCTATTCTTTCCTTATCCAAACTTACTTTTCCACAAAGGCACTCCAGTTGCTGCCTGCCAGTCCCTGACCTGGAAGTCAAGCACTAGTACTCTTCCCTCCCCGTTCCCACCTCTGGACTTTAAACTATTTCTGGCTCAAATTTGATCACCTTCACAATGTCTCACCCAGCCCAAAATGCAGTTCCCTTCTCTGAACATCTAGAACACTCCGTACAGTGTTTTACGTATTTCTAGACACATTTGGAAATGTCTACAGAAACTGCTTGGACCCCTGCAAGGCAAAAGTTATAAAGGGTAATTTGCTCAGCAGATATTTATTGCAAGCCTACCGTGGCAGGATGTATGAGGAGCTGAGGATATAAGGATGAAAAGAGTTTTTGCCTTCAGGTAGCTAAGATCTAATGAGAAGACAGATACATAGATAATCCATACAGAGAGAATTGCACAAGGTAATGTGAATTGACTTTCCCCCTATCCTTTAGATACTAAAACAACTAAGATACTAGATACAAAAATTTTCCATTACAAGAGGTGGTCATTTGAAACTAGGAGAGTGGATAGAGGAATTGGTAGAGTACAGAGGGCAGAACCATTTCTAAGAAGCCAAGTGAATAGAATTTCAAGGTGGAAGAGAACAATCAAATGCAGCATAGAATTTCAGTATATAAGTACTGAAAACACTTAGCAATTGGAAACATAAAGGTGAATTTGCTGAGAGCAGTTGAAGTAGCATATGAGGGTGGGCATCTAACAGTCATCTACTGAGACAGGAATAGGAGAGGAGCTAAGAGGTGGGGACTGTTTTTTCAAGAAGCTTGGATGGGAGGAGGTAATGGTTGAATGGAGGCAGGAGAGGTAAATGCTGGGTCCCATAAGAGGAATTTCCTTAGATGTCCAAGCAAGTTTATGGGTGAGGAGAGGGAGGGTTGGGAGAAGAGAGTTCCAAGTTACTAATGAAGTCCAGAAAAGGTGGGAAGAGGCAGGGTTAAGGAGATAGAAAAGGACTGGCCTTGAACAGAAAGAAAGAGAAAACTTTCATGAGACTGGAGGAAAGAAGTAGGGACACACATACATATCCATGAGTTTATAGGCTGGAGAGGGGAGAAAGTTGAAGTTGACTGTCCTTGTTGACTTAATTTTCTTCTGTCAAGTAGGAAGTATATAGCCTTTCATAATACTGAACAAACTTACTAAGCATCATATTATATGGGCTAGCATAGTGGTTAGGATTTCATACTCTGGTGTCAAATGGCCTGAGTCCAAATCCTGGCTCTCATACATTCAAACTGTGTGAATTCAGACAAGTCATTCAACTTCCCTGAGCCCCAGTTCCTTCGTCTGTATAATAGGGATTTACAGGAGTGTTATGTGGATTAAATATGTCTCAGTATGTACAGGTCCCTGAGAACAGTGCCTGGGCACTTGGTGCTAGAACCTAAGCATAAAAAGTTATTAGAAGACACAGCCCTCAAGGAGCTTTCCATCAAGTGAGCCCGTTGTCTAATTCCCTTCCTGCTTGAGAGTGATGCCATCCAAGTACCATGAAGCACTCCCTGCTATTAGGAAAATATTTCTAAATGACATCGCATCTTAAAAAAGAGCTCTAAGACATGGTGATAAAGCTCAGAGAGAGATGAGTCTATACAGCTGAGAGAGAATAGCTCAGGCAAATCCCTAAAGCTGAGATCCGAGGACAAATATTGTAAACTTCTACCCAAGAGGGGAAAGGACAGGTATTCATGTGTTGATACTATGTGAATGCAAACTAGTAGCAGGGAAGTAGCAGATTGTATTTGTATCAGCTCAGACCATTGCCATTTGAACTAGATCAGTGGTTTTTGACATGTGGTCCCTAGGTCAGCATCACTTGGGTACTTGTTAGAAATGCAAATTCTCAGGCCCTACCCCAGACCTACTGAATTGGAAACTCTGGTGCTGTCTAGAAGCAGCCTGGTCCCAGGAAGCAGTAGGCTTAAAAGATGAAGAATAAATTATGTGATTTAGGACCAACACATTGTGGTAGTGTATAATGTGCCTACGGGAAGGAACAAGATGGAGAGCAAGAATCTGGCACGAAGTGTAGTATATCTAGCCTTGTGTACCAAGTTTACCAAAAAAATGATATATTCTCCAATAGAGCAAAGATTCTGCTGCAAGCCCCAGAATAGGTGATATATCCTTGAAAAGAATCTCCTATACTTTGGTAAGTTTCTTACATGTAAAAAATGTGTTGTAATTAATTAAAGGACTACCCTATGTGCTCATCAATTCTGACAATTTTACAATGCAGGCTACCTTGTGTCAAGTTTACAGATTCAAAAAGGCTTTGACTTGTCTGAGATCAAAGTCAGTGGCAGAACTGGAATTGAAAACCAGGTCTTTTATCAGTCTGGATTTCTCGTAACCTCTCCTAGTTAGCTACTAATTTGGTTTTCAGACATCTAGGTACTAGAAAGTAGTTTGAAAAGGGGTCATGAGTAGTTCAAGTGCTGGGAAGCTGTATCTTCCATTTTAAATTGGTTAATTGACATTCTGGATTGTAAATCAGCCTCCTGTGACTGTGAGTTGTGTGACTCAATACCCTAGAGTCCAATTATCACTGGATGAGCTGACAAAATTGGGTTTCTGAACTGGTAGCGCTGAGAATCGGTGCCTAGGTCACTGCCTCTCATGGGGCCAGCAGAATACAGAGGGCTCCCCTGGAGGGGTATTTAAAATCACGTTTTATTGTCACTTAATCAACATACATCTTCCCCCACAGATTCTGAGATGCCATCCTAGAAGTGTGCACTGCTTCCTGGTCGAGAATCTTGGCAATAGCGAACCACTGTTACTGACGGGTGGTGTTAGTGTGGAAATGTGGCTGAGAACCATGGCCCTCTGCTACGACTGCCACACCAGTTTTAGCTGCTCTCTGATGTTAAGCTTAACACAACGCTGACTCCTTCTCTACTTTAAAATCCAAGTTTGGTAGGTCTTGAATCCTGGCCTATGGCTTGTAGCTGTGGGGGTTCTGCAAGGGCCAAATAGGTGGCACCCAAGTTCTAAACATACATTCTTGATAAATATGATAAAAATCAGATGGAGAAACAAAATATTTTTTATTACCAATGGTTAGAAGATACAGCTTTAGATGATCACCTAAATGGGCTTGATAACTTCCTGTCCTAAGGAAAGTGAATGGAGGAGATACCACCAAAGTTGCAAAGTACAAGTAGAACAAATCCCTCATGTTCAATCTGTTTTAAACTTCGAGAGATTAGTTTCCAGCCAACTGAGAAATGTGGACCAAAGGCAATCATCCACCAAGTAGGTTATTCATTCAGCCTGCATGAGGAAGAATAAGGGGGTGGAGCTACCAGGAATACTAGGTTCCTTGGTTTACTCTATAGAAGCAGAAGTGGCGGTAAAGTATTCTGCTTTCTCCCCAGTGTCATATGTAAGGAGTTCTGAAGTGCCAATGATCCAAAAGGAAGATTGATCTGGCAACAGGTACAAGATGTATTTTCCGTGAGTGGGGAGGAACCTTGGGGCATCAGTAGGGAGGCTCCTCAAGATAATCAAGGCACAACTGTGATGATGTGGCTGCAAAATGAAAATGGAACCATAAGAAATATGATCTTACTTCCTTATGGTACAAATGACAAGAGCAAGGCAGGTGACAACCTTAGAAGGCCTGAGATTCAGGCCGAGCTTTGCTACTTAATGGCTCTGCAATTTTGCCTCCCCTGTGAATAATTCCTAACAGAAATTATTTAAATAATCAACTCAAATTTAAGGATCTATTTAAAGAATACCTCGTAAGTATATGCTATGTAACTATCATCCCATAGACAATTTCATCTCTTTCAATGCAATCATTATGCTTACTTCTTTTTTTCATCTTACTGCATTATGGAGATGTCTAAACAGGTCCTTGCACTGGTGGGTACCTGTAATACAAGGGAAGCAGTGTTAACAATTATCCTTGACTTGCTGTTGATTGTATTGGAAATTTTTTAGAACTTCACTATTTGGTATATTATTTGTTAAGAGTTTCAGCAAATACTCTGTATCAGATTAAGGAAGATCCCTTCTGCCACTGGTTTGCTAATTTAAAAAAAAATTCATTTATGGGTTTTAAAAAAAATCAAATACCTTTTCTGCATCTGCTGAGATAATCATATGGTTTTTCTCTTTTGTTACTGTGGCAAATTACATTGCAAGACTTCAAATATTGAACCATCTTGTTCCTGGGATAAACCCTATTTTGGCAGGATTATTTAACATGAGAAAAATGGCCTAGTTAAGAGACCTGGGTTCCAGGGCTGCCTGGGTCACTCAGCCAGTTAAGCATTTGTCTTCAGCTCAGTTCATGATCCCGATAGTCCTGGGATTGAGACCCATGTCATCATCGGGCTCCCTGCTCTGTGGAGAGTCTACTTCTCCCTCTGCCCCTGCCCCTCCCGCTGCCCTCCCCCCCTTGTGTGTATGCAAGTACACATTCTAATAAATAAATAAAATATTTGGAAAAAAAAAAAGAGACCTGGGTTCCATTCATCTTTTAGTGCCCTGGCTTTAAAAACCAACTATATGCTAACAACTTCCAAATTTGTATCTGCAGCTCCAAGTAACCCCCTAAATTTCAAATCCATATATATCCAACAGCTAATTTGGTATCTCTGCTTCTAGAATGTCTAACAGGAATATCAAACATTGCGACAGAAAATGGATTAATCCTGCTTCTTTTCCCCATCTCTGTTAATGAAGGTTCCATCCTTCCAGTTTGGCTCGGGTCCAAAACCTTGGAATTACTTTTGATTCTTCTCTCACACTCCACATCTGATAATGCTGTTGTTCCTACTTCCAAAATACATCTGGAATCTAACCACCTGTCACAATTTCCACTGTTCTGATCCTGGTCCAAGTCATCATCTCTAGCTTGGACTATTGCAATCGCCTCCTACAGATCTACTTGCTTCTGTATTTGCTTTCTTTACAACTATTCTCAATACAAAATCCCAAATGATTCTTAAAAAACTCAAGTAAGATCACATCACTCCTCCACTTAAACAGTTCTATTGGCTCCTGTGTTCACTCACCTCCTTTAGGTCCTTCTCTGAAGAGCTTGTTCTGACCTTCCCATTTTAAACTGTAACCACTCCCCTCCAGAAGCATTCTGTCCTTCCTTCCCAACTTAGTTTTCTTCATAGCATTTAGCACCTGACATACTCCATGATTTGCTCATTTGTCAATCAGCCTTCATTAGAATGCAAGCTCCGTGAGAGCAGGGATTTTTCCTTTCCTCATTAATGTAGCCCTAGTGCCTGGAATGTAACTGGCAAACAGTAGGCAAGAAATTATATCTATTGATTGAAAAAACATATTATTATTACTATTTCTTTAAAATATCCATTCTTTAAAATAGCTATTGTGCAATGCTTTAAAAGACAAACTCTTCAGTCTAAAGGTTCCCAAGGCTAACCACAACTTAATTTTGAATTGGAAATTGATAGAGTGACTGAAGTCATCAATTGTAATCCCAATTTATTTGGTTATAAGGATCATATATCAAAGACTGATTTTATTTTATTTTTTTTTATCTTTTAAAGACTTAAATTTATTTATTTGAAGAGAGAGCATGAGCTAGAGGTGGGGAGGGACAGAAGGAGAGGGAGAAACAGACTCCCTGCTGAGCAGGGAGCCCAACATGGGGCTCAATCCCAGGGCTATGTGATCATGACCTGAGCTGAAGACAGACACTCAACCGACTGAGCCACCCAGGTGCCCCTCAAAGACTGATTTTAATACCTGGGATTGATTCGTTACACTATTTAATACACACTTGAGTATGTCCTTTAAAAAAAGGCCTTGAAAAAGCTTTCAAGAGAAGGTAGGATGAAATTTTATTTTATTATTTTTTAAGATTTTATTTATTTATTCATGAGAGAGAGACACACACACACACACAGAGAGAGAGAGAGAGAGAGAGGCAGAGAGAGAAGCAGGTGGCATGCTGGGCCATCCAGAGATCCCGGAAGGATGAAATTTTGAAGTCTAAGCTTAGATCGGCATGAGTCTTAAAGTATGTTCTAGGGACACCTGGGTGGCTCAGCAGTTGAGCGTCTGCCTTTGGCTCAGAGTGTGATCCCGTGGTCCCAGGATCGAGTCCCACATCAGGCCCCCTGCATGGAGCCTGCTCCTCCCTCTGCCTATGTCTCTGCCTCTCTCTGTGTCTCTCATGAATAAATAAAATCTTTTTTTTTAAAGTAAATAAATAAAGTATGTTCTATGTGGAGCCTTTTCCCCAGCTGATTCTGGTTGAACTTTAAAAGTCTAGCTTACTAAATAATTACCATTTAAAATACAATTGCTAACATCAGCATATTAAAAGGAAAGCTAACTTTAAAAATTAATGACCATTTTATAAAAGTTTGTAAGTTAAAAAAGAGAATGAATGGGAAATATTCAGCCTAAAATTTAGTACAGGCAGGTGTATAATAAATTACTTTAGATTTGAAAACAAAACAGAACTGAGCAGGACTGGCTCTTCAGGTATGAGAAAAGGAATTCCAGGAAGGACATTTGTTCTGTTAGAGAAAGGTCTTCCTGTTCATCGACCTGTTCCATCTGTCTGCTTTTCAAGTGGATGAAGTCACCTGCCTTCCAGAGGCACTGATGTTAAAGGTCAATGTAATAGATATTTCACAAGGAGCCATCTTACTCTTGTCTAATTTGGTGAAATTAATTTTGGTGAGTCACTTCTTAGAATGATTCTTCTACAGTAAGTGAAAGAGGTAGTAGAGCATTCTGTATGCAGATAGTCCCTGATTTATTATGGTTGGATTTACAATGGTTGGACTTAAACATCTGCAACTTTACAATGGTGCAAAAGCAATATGCACTCAGGAGAAATTGCATTTTTAATTTTTAATAGGTTATTTTCTCAGGCTAGTGATATGAAGGTACAACACTCTCTCGTGATGCTGGACAGCAACCCACAGCTCAGTCAGCCATGTGATCATGAGGGTGAACAGTCAATACACTGAATACCTTTCTGTACCCACATAAACCATTCTGTTTTTCACTTTCAGTAAATTATGTGAGATACGCAACACTTTATTGTAGCATGGGCTCTGTGTTAGATGATTGTGACCAACTGTGGGCTAATATAAGTGTTCTGAGCACATGTGAGGTAGTCTAGGCTAAGCTAGGGTGTTTAGCAGATTAGTGTATTAAATGCATTTTTGACTGTTACTTTCAGCTTATGATGGATTTATTGGGACAAAACCCTATCATATGGGAGATCTATACTCATTTTGGGATGGGAAAACTGGAAGGGTTTGTCTCTCCTGATTTGCCTGGAGTCACTGATTGGAGTCAACCAATCAGCTGATTTTTAGTGGGAAGTAATTTCTGAGAAAAGTAAAGGATTTAACAGAGCATACATCATATATAAATACAAAGCTTGAGAGTATGATAAAATTATTACTTTTGAGTAACTTACATGTGCATTAACTTTTTAAAAACATCATCCTTAAGAAGTGGAAATATTAAAGGTTATTGTTAGTGTGTTATTCAAATTCCGCAAATATGTGGGGGCTCACATTTCATGAAAAGAAGAGAATATTCATCAGAATAGAATTATGGATTTATCTTGAACTCTTGGACACTTTGCAACTTTTCATTAGCTCAACAATCCAGGGTAGAAGAGCAACTCAGTGCCTGGTTTGTCCATCAGCTCTTTTACCTAATACAAAATAGTATTGCTTTTGAATCTTTTTCTTCAATTAGCAGGTAAGAGCCTACTATGTGGAAGGCTCTTGGTGGAGGGGGGGGGTCAGTAGAGCCATGAGCCTCTTCTTTGAAAAGCTTAAAATTAAAAAAAATAAAAATAAAAATAAATAAAAATAAAAAGCTTGTCTTTTGGTGGAGGAGAGAAACAGATGTACATATAACCAAGTGCCAGTGGAGACCCAATCACTGCAGCAAGACAGTACAGAGGAGGTGGCTAACTTAAGTGTGCGGAGCAGGGAGGGCTTCTTGGAAAGGACACCTAAACTGAAGCTTTGAAGGACAAGTAGGGAGGAGAAAGGAGGAGCATTAAAGGCTGAGGAAAAGAAATGAATATGGCAATGTGAGAACAAAGGTATTAAATTCAGGGATGAAGGGCACAGGACAGTGACAGGATTGTTGTTTAGAGAATGTAGAGGGTAATGAAGCTTAAAAGGCAGGTTGATTTCAAATCAACTAGAGACAAAAAATAGTCCCCTAAAAGACTCTGGAGGTTGAGTTCAGAGTCTTCTCTGATAGATTGTGTGAGAGATAAAGGGAAAAGGCATGGAAGTGGTTACTGTAATCATCCAAAGAAAGATAATTAAGTCCTGAATTCAGTCTGTGATTAATGGAGCTAGAAAAGAAGATAGCTAGAAGACATTATAAAGGTAACCATTGGCAATTTGGTGAGATGAGTGGGAGGAGGTTGTTGAAAATGACCACTAACAGGGTGGTGATGCAATTAATCCAGATAAGGGACACAAGGATGTGTTTATGGACAAGTAAGTGATTTGGTGTGTGATTAAGTTTGAGGGGCTGGGCTGGTGGGATCCATGCATATGGTAATGTTCACCAGCTGGAAATTCAGGCCTAGATCTTGTGAGCAATTGAGGCTAGAAGAGTGGACTTAAGATGTCTATCAATGTAAGTGGTACGGAGATCAAAGAAAAAGATGAATTGTTCAGGGAGAGTACAAGGACTTGCTTGAGAACTACCATCCTTACACGAATTTAAAATATGAGAAAAAATATCAGCACTTTAACAAACTCAAAATTAATGCCCAATTTTCAAAATGGAAACCCTTACAGGCTTCTAAGAACACCTGTTAATGCATCAGGATTCCCACAGTTTTTATGTGGCTGTCTAGGTGTCTGTTGTCTAGGTGCTGTTGTCTCTAACAGTTGTATGTGTGGTGGAAGCAATGGCAGGTCTCATCACAAAACCCAAGGGTTGACTTTTGTGTCCAGAACTTCCCAGCCACCTGAATTGATCTTCAAAATACTATGAACCAATTAGAATCTGAAGCTCAAAGTATACATTGTATGTGAAAGTGCTGTACAAACTAAGAAATTATTAGCATAAGAATATCAGCCTAGCATATTGCCTAGCAGAGTAGAAACGAAAGCTATTTCTTAACAGATGCAGAATCTCCATTATTAGGAAGGAAGCAGCTGCAGGCAACTGCCTCTGTACTTCCCACACTGGCTATCACAGTTGTCTGTACAGCAAGAGATCATCAGAAATGGAATATATAAACTTTAGTGTCAGGTTTTGTTTTATTCTGCAAAATATAAACCTTATATTTTATATAATGCCCACCTTAATGCCCATTATATTTTATATAATGCCCACCTTAGTCTGGGCATTGGAGTGGGAAGAAAACCTGATGGAATATACATTATTCTTTTGAGGGGTGCCTGGCTGGCTCAGTAGATACAGCCTGTGACTCTTGATTTTGAGGTCATGAGTTCAAGTCCCATGTTGGGTACAGAGATTACTTAAAAAAAAAAACTCACTTTACAAAAGAAAAAAAAGAAATTATTACTGTAATTTGTTACTGTATTTGTTCTTCTGTTCTCAAGCCAATGTCTCAGGTCTGCTAGATACCTGTGGGCATTGGTTGGTTCTGCTGGTTGCATAAACTACCAAAGTTCTGAGACAAGCACAAATGATTAGACCAGAGCTAAACTCCAGCACAGGAAAAAGACTCTTTGCAGAAGGCTCCAGAGCAAGAAAAAAGTGAATGCTTGCCTCTGTGATCTGATCCAAGAAACCAAGTTTCCTAGGAGCAACCGTAGAGCTCTGCCTCACAAAAGTGATCCTTAGTCACTCATTGCAAAGGGAAGGACATTGAAGTTTCATGGAACCCCTTGTTTCCTGTTCAGGTTATGCAGAATAGGATGCTTCTCCCCACACCATGGCGGAACATCTTCCTGACCTGATGCCAAAGCTCATCCCCAGTTAGGTCCCCGAAGGGCAGGCTTTGGATGGCCTCCAGAGAAGGGCCAGTTCCTCTCTTCTCAGCACTTGGGCTCCCACCCCACCCTATCCAGTTTTAAAGGCCTGTTTTTAAGAAGTTATTTCCTAGAAGAAAGCCTTGTGCCTAAGGTCATACAGGCTCTGAAGCAGCCTCCATCATGTAGTCCAGGATGGGGAATCCAGAATTTGGAAACGGACCTGGCTTCAGGTCCCAGTGCCCCTGATGAACTGTTTGTGTTATAATCTTTCAGTTTGTTTTCTCTTGACAACTCTCTCAAAGGACTGCAGGGATTGAATGAGACAATGAACCTAAAAGCACCTTAGAAATTGTTATAGCTCAAATGTGGTTTCCCTGAATGCTCCCTGAGTGCTATGACAGATTACCGTGGCCCATCTGGCAGAGTAAGATAGAAAAGCCTGTGCTTCTGGCTGGATAGGGCTAGTTATGGAAGAGACTTTTGCTACTGGCTGGCACAATTTCCAAGTGGGTCCTGAAGCCTGGTTCATGTTTCTCCTGGAGCCAAAGGCTAATTTGAATTACATTCCAGTTCACCAGCTGACATGATTCTAGTAAGAGGTTTCAGAACTCAGAAACTGGTTAATAATTAAAAAGAAAAAAAAACAAAAACAAAAACAGCTCTCTGAAGTCCCTCTTCCTGTCTCCACACCTTGGCGTTCCTCAGAATTCTCACCCTGCCCTCTGAGTTCCCTCAGAATTCTCACCCTGCCCTCTGAGTTCCCTCCTCTTCATCCTACAAACCACACCTCAAATTCCATTTCTTCTCAAGGAAACCTTCCTTGACTCTCCAGACAAGGTTTCACTCATAAAGCACCTTCTAGCTCTCCTACATACCACTCAGTCCCATTGTGATTAGAACTACGGAAGCCCTCCCCATTGTGAATAGAAGTCCCAGGAGGGCAGGGTTCATGTCTCTGGATTCTTCTACATCTTAGCGCCTTGGATACAGACAGTAAAACATGTTGAATGAGGCCACAGCTTTGGGTTTCTTTAATCTTGTTAAGAGCTTTGTGGCAATGAAAATAAAATATATAAAGAAAACTAATTTAGTCCTGGCAGAAAAGGTTCTGGATGGAGGAATGCTTCTTTTGGCAGTTTCCTCCAATAAAAAGAATTTATGGGCTTAATTAAATCATCAAGATCTTTTTCAGAGGTACAGGAATGGCCAAGGATCAAGCTTGCTCTGAATTATTCACTTTTTTCAAGTGGAGCTGCTGTCCTGGGAAGAGTAGTACATGTCAAGGAGGAAATCAGCACTGCTACTTTCGCAAATAGACAACTGTCTTTTCTTTTTCTTTGATTCTCAGGGCCCAGGAGAGTTTATAGGTGTGAAACTATCTTGGAAAAACCATAAAGAAGATGAAGTTCTTCTATATCAACCTCACGTTTCCCTCAATTGTTTCTATTTGTTTTTCTAATGGCCTTCCCATCCTTGCCTTAAATAAATTTAAATCAATGTTCAGACTCATCTCATAGAAGTATCATTTTTACCTTATCCCAACATTGAGAAAAAAAGGTTTTCTTCTCCCGTATGTAAGCAGGACTTGAGAGAGCAGCCACCAAATCTGTGTGTATTTACACATAGGAATGTGTGTGGAATGCCTTTTACAATCACATTTGCTTATTATCCTCCTTACCGTGGCCTACTTAGCCAAGTGTTGGTGGATTTAGGCTGTTTTAAAAACATACAAACAAGAAACAGAGCCTGTGTTTTACAAAATGCAAGGACAAGATGAAGAAGCCTCAAGTAAGAGTCAACGTCTCTGAAATCTGCATACTAATAATAAATGTTAGTATAGAAAAACCAGTGATGGGGGGAAGGAGGGAGGGAGGCAGGGAGAGGGGGAGAGAGAGAGAGAGAGAGAGAGAGAGAGAGAGAGAGAGAGAGGGAGAGAGAGATGGTTATCTTATAGCTAGCTATGAAGGGCTGCCCCGACTCTACCTCCTGGGTCCAGAAACAGCAGGCCCAGCATATTGAATCATCAGGCAAATGGCCAAAACTACGATTTCCTCATGGCCCACTCTCACAACTTAACTTTGACCCTTTCCAATTTTCACCAGTTCCTATCAGGGTGCCTTCGAGGATCTTTGACTCCAGGGATACTTTCTTTTACGATCTTTTAATGACTCATTAGTCACTGGGGCTTTGGCAATTTCTGCAGGAAGCAAGTTTCATTTCTTCCCTGAAAATGAAGAGGCAACCCAGGAGGTTGTTAAACAAATTCTATTCAGTAGCTGGAAAAGTGAATTTCCTGTGGAATGACAGGAATTACATAGAAGCAAGCAATTTTATTTTCCTCAAATGTAGCAATAATTTTAATCTGTACATACATAAAACAAACAGTGCAATTATAAAACCTTGAAGGTGACATGCATATCTTAAGGTGCAGCTGGGATGGGGAGGTTGTTATTAGCATCTCCAATTTTCCTTACCGCTTTTTAAAACTAGTTCCTTATGCAAAAGCATTGAGTCAGGAAACTTCATCTGGAATGCTGAAGTTAAAGGTGAACTTCCTGAAGTCTGCACATCTAAGTATCACAAACAAAACAGAAATGACCTCCTAGAGCAGTTTGGTAAGGACTAGAGTAATATGGCTGGGCGTTCAAGCTGGGAATGAATGAAATCAGGGATGCATTTTTCTGAAAAACTAAAAGAGATAATGTTTGTAACTGAGTGTCCTATTTCTGTTTCATAGTTGCTACCCATGTGAGCCCTTCCAGCAATCTTTTTATTCGGTAGTTTCTGAGTAGATGCTGTTCAATGGAGTTATTGGTAACTAGGGGTGGTGAGATGCACAAAGGAGGACCTGGGAGAATGGCTTCTTCCTTGGTGTCCAAGTCCACGCTCCTCTTCGCTGTTAGTTCTTATGGCCTTTGCTCTGCCGTGGAAGCAGAGGTAGCTGGTGCACGATGTCAGATGCTGTGTCATCATTCACAGGCCCGGGGGAGGGGGCAGGTAAAGGCGAGTGATGGGGGTCTACCTTTGCTTCTTCCACAAGACCCTTCTCAAGCTTTCCTGGCCTTGCAGTGGAACTTCTAGAACTAGAGGCAGTTCACTGGGTCCTTGACTCAGAGGCCAGGATGAGACAAGACGTGGCAGAGTGACAAGACACAAAGGGAAAATACGTATCAATTAGCCTCAGAGTAGGATAGAGAAATTTCTATTTGCACGGATGAAAATTCAAATCCCCAAAGTCAATCTAAAACAAATGAAATTTTTCTTTGAGTACTAATTTTTTTTCTGTACAAGTAGCCTGTGCACTTCTGGTGTTAACTCCTTGCACTGTCTCAAGGTAGGTGATCCCAGGGACACTCTAGGGCAGTATGCTCTAGCTCATCTCGAACAGCTTTTTCTGGCAGTGGCATTTTGATTTGAACCGCAAAGTAAATCCATACATGGCATCACAGTTAGTAAAATAATGAAATATCACTAGTCAAATGTAATTGCAATTCAATCAATGATATATTCACACACAAGTTTAGAAAAATCAAGAGTATGATAATAAAACCATAAAATTAAACAGAAGGAAATCAATTTCTACAAGAAATCAAATATATTTACAGTGAGATTTAAAGGGAAAAATAAGCTACTTGGATCATAAATTTAATTTTATTTTAAATAACTTTAGCTACCTTAGCTGTTAATACAATAAAAGCAGAAAGAACAGGCTGCCTTTTTTTTTTCCAGATTTAATCAGAAAATTATATCTACAATAATTGACAGAACTTGCTTCTTGTCCTTTACCCATCTCATCAAAAATTATTGCATTTTCCCCCAAACTGTATTTTTTGGATTCCTCTGTGAATATACTCATTTCGTCCTCGTTCCTGGAGGCATCTTGGTTTAAATCCATCTTTAAAAAAAGGAGAAGGGGTACATATGGGAGGCAAAATATTCTCTTGAAGCCAACAGATATAGAGTTGCTAGAAGAAGCTGATTGTACACACAAGCTGCCTGGGGTCGGGAAGGGGAGGGCTGTTGATTTAGACACACGTGACAGCCTTTGGTGGACGGGCACAGGCAAAGCCCCACTGGGCCCTTCTTCCTTGTCAGGGTCAGGAGTGAGCCAGCAGAGGCGGAGCTTCATCTTCCCCTTGGAACTTGTCGTTTTGGTTCTCCTCCAAAAGCCTTCATCCAGATAAGAAGCCAATGACTGATTACAAAAATAAGAATAATTAAATTTGGCTCAAGAAATAGATTGTCCAACTGTTCTGCCTTGTTATTTTTTTCCAATATCCAAGGCCTTTACAAAGAAAGAAACAAAAACACCTCTCAATCTTCCAACAAAAGTGAATTCCTTTTTTTTTTTTTTTTGCTCCAAATGCTACGACCTGAAGAATGGCTGCAGATTGAGATATCAAAAATCTCAGAAAAATATATAATATATTTGTATATCTCTGTATGTCTATTATTTAAATTTCACATTCCTTTAAAAGTGGTTATTCAGTCAGTAGCTGCTGAAGGAGGCTCTTCTGCTGGGCCTGGGGGGTCTGTGGTCCTGCTGTGGGTTTTTGAGTTCCCAGTGGACCAGGCTGGTTCAGGTAAGGGTCCCCGCCTACCAGATTCACTGTACACTGGACGTCAGCAAACACCTGAACCTGCTGCACCTGCTGGAACACAAATAAAAGATGTGTTTAGACAGAAGGGTCTGCCCCCCCGGCTTATGAGTGGGTACTACTTGAAGTGGAAACTCACTAGAGCATTCCTCTAGTCTGTAGTCACCACAGAGAAGAACTCTTCTGTCTTCTTGTCCTACAAAAAGAAAATCGCTGCACTCATTTTGCTCAGGGTTCTGGAAAGTTCACACTTTAAAAATAAAATCAAAATTGGAATGGTCAAGCCTCCTACAGGGTTGCCATCAATAATGAAAATGAGCGTCACTGCTAATATTGCCAAGATTGGGAAAAGCCCAGTTTCAGAGTCTGGGTGTCTGGTGGTGGGTTTAAAAATATATATATGTGTATATATTCTATATATTATTTGGAAACTGGTTACAAAAGCATTCTATGGATGACTTTAGTAGGATAAAAAAAAAAAACAAAAACAACAACTTTATTATGTTAGAAAATTAAGGGCTTTAACCCAGTATTAGCAAAACAAAAACCACCACAACTCAGTAACAGGACATTAGCATTACTAAGTCAATGTCCAGAAGATTTGCGTAATATCTAAATATACTATTACATAGCTCTTACATATTGCCTTTAGAATTACAGCAAAATATTAGTAGAACAATTTTATATTTAACTTTTTTCCTGATAGACAATTCATTTAAACACATGAGCTAAAAATAACAGTAAATTACTAGCTGAGAACAGTGTGAATTTTCCCTTTAGCTACTTCCAGTAATAATACACGTATTCCTTAAAAATATCTAACGTTGTATAATTCTAGCATTTTCTACTGGGAAAACAAAGCCAGAAGTTAGTTTTTACAACCATCCTTATTAAAAAGTCATTTGTAGAACTGATTCAAGCCAGTATCACACTTGTGAATGTTCCAGACCAAGAATGGAGATGCCTCCCTAAGGCATCCAAGTGCATCTATTAGTGTCTCAATTGTTTGGCAAACTTGTGCTTAGTGTTTCACAGGTTCATGAAGTATTTTAGATTAGTGATGCATTTTTTGGTCATTCATCACTAATTTATGTCAATTACACTCAGCCTTCCTGAAAACTTTTCTATCCTAATTGAATAAAAGTTGTTTTCATCGACCTTTGTTGACCTCATGTCAAAATCTCAACCTCCAGCTGCTGTATCAGTCCAGCCCCCAATGTCTTCCCCTCTTGATCCATCTATACCTCCACTCTATGCTCACTCAAAGACAGCCTCTGAGCTGAGTCTTCTTAGCCTGCTGGATTAACCTCTAGTTAGATGAGCATCATTTTTCTCCTTATCCTCTTCTTTGCCTGATTTCCCAAGTTTTGCTTCTGGATCCCACAAGATACCATTTGTTTTCTTCTTTCTTTGGGCTTTTTCTTGTGCATCTAATATGCACCAACTCTGAGTCTATCCACTAGCTAGCCCTGTGTCCTCCCCTCTCCTTTGTTTCTAACTTCTTCCTACTCTTTTCCTTCTGGAGCTCCACCCCTGACCTTTCTCTCTCTTCAGGTCAACCATCCCCCTACTAAGCCTTCTTCCTGCTTCTCTAGATTCTCTTCTTTTCTGGTTCTCTTGGTCTTGCCTCTTCCCTGCCTCTGCTCTCCAAATACAGGGAGTCCTAAGTCCTCCTCAAGCCATCCTCTCTTGGTTCTTTTCCTTCTCCTTTTCTGTACACCCGTCTCTGTATTTCTATTAAACTCACTCCCCAGCTTCCGTTTGGCAAATACAAAAGCACTGGAGCAGAGATGGCATGATGGACCAAGATTTTGCCGCTGAAACTTGGCATGAGCACAAGCGGTAGTGCTTTCAGGCAATGACTGATTAAAAAAAACTGCATGTAAAATTCCACGTTTATGTGTTTCAACATAGGAAGTACTGGGTCAGAGCACAAGGTATTTCTGTCCCCAAACACTTAAGGTGCCTCATGCTAGACCTCACAGGACTTCAGATACTGCCACACTTTCAGACAGGCAAAAGCAAGATGCATACACATCCTACGATTTGCCAGGTGAAAAGAGCGGAGTCTTCAACCTTGCAAAATTTTCCGGCAGAGTTTTACATCAATTCAAATGCTCTCTCAGAGATCAAGAACTTTAAAACTTGGTTGTTTAGTTTTAATTAATTTGCCGAGCTGCCAGTTATATGTCTCCCTGCAGGAGTAAGACTTTGAAAACCTTCTAATGAAGACTTCATTTCCCCAATCACAAAATCCCCTCTTCACCCTCCTGGGAATCAGATTTGACTATGGAAACAGCTCCTAACTGGTCTTTCTCAGCCTGAGGCGGCTGCCCACTGCATGTCCTGTCCCTTTTCTCCCTCAAGATGAAGCCTTAGCTGGTGCTTATATCACTGCTCCCCCTGAGGGTGACTCAATCTTGTAGAACTCAATCCAAACCCCTGAGTTTAGCGTTCAAGGCTCCCAGAAATCTGTCCCAATCTATCTTACCAATTTTAATTCCTATAAAATCTTCTTATAAACCCTTTACCTTCAGTGGATTTGGTTTCCCAGGATCATGCTAAGATATTACTGTTTCCTTGTCTCTGGAGCATCTACTTCTAGTCCCCTACACTTCTAAGCTTGTTCCCTCCTCCAGCCTCTGACACTTTTTCCTTTACCTTGCCTTGCTAACTATCCCCAAGGCCCAGTTCAGCACTTGTGTAAATGTTCTTCTGACCCTCACAGCATTTTCTTCTCTCTTTTAACACTGATGGTTCTTGTTACCTGTAACATAAATTTGGGTTTGCCTTCTTTTGGTTATGTGACAATTCACATGTGTATGTCTACACGTTTTATCTTTTAATGGGCCCTAAGTGGTATGGCAGAAAGAGCATGAACTTCGGTGTTACAAATACCTGGCTTGAACCTCAGCTCTGCCCCTTTCTAGCTTTGTGAATCATGTGTGTAGTTAAATCTCTTCAGGTTCTGTTTCTTCATCTGTGAACAAAAGGAATACTATTTCCTTCTGAGGGTCATCATGAGGCTTATGTGAAATAAAGCGGACAGTGCTTAGCACAGTGCCAGACAAATCATAAGCATTTCACAAATGAAACTTCCTTTCCTCACCTCTACCCACAGTTCACCTAAAGGGCAAACATGTCTTGTGTTTCTTTATATCTCCACCTTACCATAATGCCTGTACAGTATCTTAAAAATACATATTTATTAAGAGACTAAAGACTAAATCAGTTACTGAAGTGAACTAAAACATCCAAAATCTCTAACCTTTGGTTAATATAGGAAAGTGGCCATCTTTGCTATTTGTATTGCTTTGAAATGAACTTCGAAAATGAGGCAGACTACACAGCAGGCACTCTATGTCTGAATTTACTGAGATCTTTTGAGGTACTTTGACTACATGTGAGTTTTAGAATTGTGCTTATTTACAATATAACAATCAGTGGCCCACCGTTTGTGATCTTTTTATCCTGTTTAACCACTGGATTAAATCTTCTGAAAACTTATCTCATTTAACCCTCTCAACAATCCTATTAGCAGGTATCTTGTTAGTTCTGTTGGTTAAATAGCAGCTCAGGAAAGTTCCCTAACATGCCCAGGAGGACACCACTAAGAAGGGTAGAGCCAGGACTCACACCCAGGTCTGACTCCCAAGGTCAGGCTCCTACCCATGATGCTAAACAAAGTTTCCTGTGTATCTAGAGTACATTTGGCAGCTCTGGGTTTAGAATTTTCTTACTGACCTGGGTTCCATCTGTTTCTGTTTTGAGAAGGTCAGTGGATGAGAGCTGGTTGCAGTAGAGGCCTGTGTGTCTCAGTGCTGGATCATTTATCTATTAAAGATAAGTACAAGACCAAATTACATGCTAGTTGTTTAAAAGTTGAAGATCAAATTTTTCGATGAAAATAATCTCACTGACAGAAAATAGGGATGCAGCAGAAATAAAAAGCTTAGCAATTTACTATGTTGTTATAAGTCAGGACAGTGGTTCCCTTCAGAGGGGATGAAAAGGGATGATGTGGAAGGGAGCATGAGGAGAACCTTTAGGGTACTGCTGATAATGTTTCTTGATCTGAATGGTAGCTTTAAAGATGTGTTGAGTTTATGAAAATTCATGGAGTTGTATATTTTTCTGTATATTCTTATACTTGAATAAAAAGTTAAATTCACAGATACAAAAGTTAATCAGCAAATGACTTTTACTTCTTATCGAGGTATAGTAATAGAAATCAGATTTATCCTCTGCCTGAATTGACAAAAAACTGGATAAAATGAAGGCACTCAAGACACTGGACAAACCCAGTGAAGAAAAGCCATCCCTAGGAGCTGGGAAACAACTGAGGTAAGTCCTACACTTGCCCCAGCTACTGTCTACAGAGAATTTCCAGGCTGTAGCCACTGTGCTGACTAGGAACTCAGGCAGAGAGCCCTGTAGGCTCCCTGAGTTGAGATGATGCAGCTGGAAGTCTGAAGATGGTCACTGCAGCTGGAATTCTCAGGAGAATTCCAGAGTATCAGAGAAGAGGGGCAGCTACTCAGAAAGCAAGCTCTGAAGATCTGCAGAGGATCCCCTTGAGTCTGCAGCTTAGTACTGATCTTGATCTGCTCATGGATTTTAGGGAACAACCCAAAGCAAAGAGTCACCAAAAAGATGTTGATGGAATAATTTCCAAAGATTACACAAAGCTGGGAGTAAGTCCTGGTTCCACTGGCCAGAATGGGAAACATCGTAATTCATATAGTATCAAGTAGCATCTTAGAAAGGCTTTGCCTCAGTAGAAAAGTGAAATGAACCTGATACTAAAAGGATCAAACTACTTCAAGTAACCAAACCATTTCCCAGAATAAAGCTCAAGAATGTACGAATATCAACAAGGTAAAATTCACATGTTTGGCACCCAATAAAAGATTACCACTTCATGCACATTACCAGAAAAATATGATCCATAATGAAAAGTCAATCAATTGAAACCAACCCCAAAATGATGCAGATATTAAGACAGTTATTATAATAACCATATTCCGAAGGCTCAAGAAGATAAGGGAAGATTAAATGTGTTAGAGGTATGGAAGATATAAGAGGTCCAAATTGAACTTGTAGAGAGGAAAACAGAATACCTGAGAAGAAAAATACACTGGATGAAATGAACAGATCAGACATTGAAAAAAAAAAAAAAAAAGAAAGAAAGAAAGAAAGAAAGAAAGAAAGAAAGAAAGAAAGAAAGAAAGAAAGAAAAAAGGAAGTTAGTGAACCTAAGGCTATAGCAATAGAAACTATCCAAAAAGAAACACACAGAGAAAAAAAAGATTGATCTTGTGCCCCTCCCCCAACACCCCCAAACCCAGAGAATCAGGGAGCTGGTGGACAAGTTCAAGTGGCCAACTATGTACATGTAATAAAATATGTGGGTGCATGCGCGTGTGTGTACATGCATAATTAGGAGCTTCTGAAGGAAAGGTGGGTGGTGACAGAAAAAATATCTGAAGAAACAATGGCCAAATATTTTTCCAAATTTGATAAAAATTATACATCCATAAATCAAAAAGCTCACTGAACTCCAAGCACAAGAACCATGAAAACAATCACTAAGGTATGTCGTAATCAAATTGCCTAAAACCAGTGACAGAATAGTCTTTTTTAAAGGCAGCCAGAGGAAGAAAAATCAATCATGTACAGAGGAATGAAGAGAAAATGCCAGCAGATAACTCATCAGAAATACTGCAGTGGAGCAACATCTCTAAAGTACTGAAAGGTAAACTAAAGCTAACTTAGAATTCAGGGGAAAAAAAAATTCCAAAGATGAAGGTGAAACAAACTCTTTCAGACATACAAAAGCTGAAATAATTCAGCAGCAGCAGACTACAAGAAATGCTAAATGAAGACCTTCAGGCAGAAGGAAAGTGATACCAAGCTAGAAATTGGGATCTACACAAAGGAATGAAGACCACTGGAAATCATTACATGGGTAAATATAAAAGTTCTTCTTTAAATTAAAAAAATATATATATATACACACACATATATATATAAAATTGTTTAAAGTAAAAGTATGTAGGGTATATGACAAATGTAGACATGATATATATGGTAACAACAGCACAGGAGGGAGAAATGGAAGTGAATAGCTGTGAGGTTCTTCTACACAAGGTGGTATCATCAGAGCACTTCAGGGCACATGAAGATGAGTTAAAGATGTATGCTATAAACTCTGAAACAACCACTAAAATAACACAATGGAGTTATATATAGTTAATAAGTTAACAAAGGAGATAAATTAAAATGTTCAATTAAATCAAAGGAAGGCAAGAGATGGCACAAGGATAAAACAGAAAAGATGAGACATTTAAATTCAACCATATCAATAATCACATTAAATGGGTGTGGACTGTCAAACTGAATAAGAAAGTAAAACCCAACTATATAAGAAATATGCTTTAAGTGTAATGTTCTTTAATTCACTATAATTTTGATTATTTTAACCTACTGGAGATAGTGAAAAATTCTGATAACTGAATAATAAAAACAAGGACAAGAAATAACACTATTTAGCTCTTCTATTTTGCTGTAAGAAACGAATCACTAGGTTGTTGATTTTTTTCCCTGCTAAACTCCTAAGGGACTTATTATATAATATCTGGGGAATTGAAAGTTTTCCAAAAAAAATTCACACCAAAAAGGCATTCTATAGAAAAGGTAATCAGGGTTTACATTGTTTTTTAAGACTTGCTATATGAGATGCCTGGTTGGCTCCGCGGTTGAGCATCTGCCTTTGGTTCAGGTTGTGATCCTGGGGTCCTGGGATCGAGTCCCACATCGGGCTCCCTGCATGGGGCCTGCTTCTCCCTCTGCCTGTCTCTGACTCTCTCCTCTCTGTGTCTTATGAATAAATAAATGAAATCTTTCAAAAAAATAAAAGACTTGCTAGAAATTAAGGCTACATAGTCATAGTCTGGTCATCACAGTCCATGTTGTGGTTGCTAAAAATGAGAACAGTAACTATAGGAAGGTACCTCAATGATCTACTTAAGTATCATTTTGAATTTAGTCATTCTATCCTTAAAAATATTCAGGAGGCTCCAGGATAAACTCTAAAACATTTAGATGGCTTGCAACATTCCCAAAAAGCTTACCACATAAAATTCTGCTTTAAATATAATATAAATGTCCCCTTAACATTCATTAGACTTTTCCACCTCTATCTCTGCCTATGTTATGCTGTGGCAACCAGTCTTGAATGTTCTTTTCTATTCTCTTTTTTTAGACACATCTTCCAAGAAGCCTTTCCTAATCAGGTGATTTTTCCTCTTAACCCTCAGTAGTTAATTGCATATACCCTCAAACTGATATAAATATGTAAGGTCCTATGGCAGTCCATCTCTTATATGGCAGTTTTGTCCTATTATTCAACTGATTCTTTGTTTATGCTGGGTTTCCCCAACTTGTTAATATTATCTCCCACAGTGCTATCTTTGTATATAATAAGTACCGAATAAATGTTTGTTGAAATGAAAGGGAAAAGTGAAGAAAACATATTCAGGAATATAAAGGAGTAAATTCCAAGCCAATGTATTATCTGTATCATTTTATTTATTTATTTTTAAGTAGGCTCCATGTCCAGCATGGAGCCCAACGCAAGGCCTGAATTCATGACCCCAAGATCAAGACCTGAGTCGAGATCAAGAGTCAGATGCTTAACTGAGCTACCCGGGTGTCCCTGTATCATTTTATAATAAATCTAAATAATAAACTCTCTTTTAAAAATATTTTATTTATTTATCTGAGAGAGCGAGAGAGTGTGCACAACCAGTGTGCAGCATAAAAAGAGGGAGAAGCAAGCCACTCAGGTTCCCCAAACAATAAAACTTGAGACTAAAATCTTGCAAGGTCTATCAAAATTTCCATTGTATAGCTTAAGAGGTAGTAATTATCAAAAGATAGTGGGAAATCATAAAGAAGTGCTTCTTTTCCCCCTAATTTTATTGAGAAATATTTGACACACATCACTGTATGGTGTGGTTATTTTTGATAAATAACTGTGAACATACCTGATTTTCCTTGGAATAATGACTTGTGGTGTGGTATGGATGTATGTGTAGCAAGTGTGCCAGTTGTGCCACTTACCTGCTCAGGGCACACAGTGTTCATTCCTGGCATCTGCAAAGAGCTCATCTGCATCTGGCCCATCATTGGGTTCATGTTCTGAACATTTGTGTTTCCACCTGCCATGGACACGGTGATGCTCATATTGTTGTACACTCCTGGCTGCGCAGGTGTGGGCTGGTTCTGGACAGCTTGACTGAACACACTGTTAACTCAAAAACAATCCCAATTACATCCACGGTTCACAAAGATGGGGATAATGTGACTGGACTCTGCTGCTTAATTTTCAGATAAAAATCGAAAGGAAAGATTTTACATTCTTAAATTATGTGTTAAGACTTGATCTTACTACAACATATAGAAATTGAGTGTAATTGAAATGAATTTTGAACTCTGCCCAAAGGAGTTAATAACTACAAAGAGCTCTTTTAAAGTTACAATTATCTGGCCTAGTATCAGAGTTGTCAAGCTCCAATTAGCTGGATAATTAAGAAAGAAAGTTTTCCACATAAGCACACCTTCCAGATAACTGAAATTTACTCATTTAACAATTAAAATCATTCTAAAATTTATTACACCATTTTATCTTCCTAAACAGAGAATATCCTATTTAAGCAAAATGCCTGGCATATATATCAATCCTCAATATATGTTCACTGAATTAATTAACAAAGGAATCAATAATTCAAAGATGCCATTCTTATATTGTGGTTGCTTATACATCTTAGACTTACACTTAAGGTGAATAGTACTATCTTGTTCTATTCATTCCTCATCTCTAGTAATAAGTGACACATGGCAAACACTCAGTAAATATCTGGTGAATGAGTGACTTATGACATGGGTTATTATTACTCAGTGTTGTCAACTGATGAGATTTGGACTGCTTCTTATTTATAGATTTTCTGGTATTGACACTAATGTTAGTTTCTAAGTGTAGCTGAGAGACTATCTGAAGAGAATTCCCTGGGACTTGTTGAGAACTGGGACTCTCAGGCCTTATTCCAGCCCCAGTGAATCAGTTTCTGAGGGTGGACACAGAAAGTCACATTTTTAACTATGCACATTAAGACTCAAGGGCCTTTATTCAATGTTCTAGAGCTTGCTGTCTCTTCTCAAGGATTCAGCTTCTGGCTGCTTTCACTATGCTATAAACTAAGAGGAATATAACCAGATATTTTTATTTGGCAAACATAATGTTTTTAAAGACTCAAAAGGTCTTCTCAGGCCAGAAGATGGCTTTATGTCTTTTCTACAAGCAAAATGCAAGGGCAATTATGTTTTTCAGAGGGCTTCTTTTACTGATGTCCTTCTTTATGGCCTTGTTCTGAACTGCTTTATACCAAAATCTTAAATGTTAAACCAATGTCTCTTAGTTGGTAGAATAGTATGGAATAAACTCGAAGTGAATACAACTTGAAACTTTATATTTGAACCCCCAAATTTTAAATGATACAGACTGACATATCTAAAGGAAAATGATGTGAATTATGTCTTTTCCAAGTTCTACAAAACATCAAATGTTTTATGATTATCAGTTGTTAAACATTAAACTGCTGGTAAAATTCCACCTATTTTAATGTTAATTTTGGAGAATTTGATTTCTAAAAATTATTTACCCCATCAATGGCTTATCTATTCCTTGCTAGCTCTTGGGAGGTAAGCAGGATGTACTGACATTTATAGTTTCCAGTAGATTAAGGTAATCATACTAAAATTAATAGGCTGAGAAACAGCCTATTCATCATGTCTGAAGAAAAGTAGCAAATTTTCTCCAAGTAATTATAAAACACAAATGCAAAGAAAATTATATTCCTAGGAAATGGTCAATAATACATCTTTGAACCATTAATGTCTGTACAGTGTGTATGCTTGTGAGGCAGTGCCCCACAACTAAAGGTGAGGAAAAGCCTATTAGTTTGCTGCCTATTTTCTAATGAGAACATTTCTGCCCCAGACAATGCTCATTTGTCAATTGATCCATAAATCACCACTGTGGAGGCTCAGCTCAGGGCTATGTAAGTTAATGCATGCAAAAGCTTCAAGGACTGCAATGATGTCATACTGGTGAAAAAAAGTTCAGGGTTTAATTTCTTTTCACATTTATACTTGAGACTTCTATTAGCTTAAGTTCATTCAAACTGCTCTTGCCAAGAGTTCCATTTCAGTTCCTTCCATTATGGGAAGAAGACAAGCCCTGCTGCAGCATCCATCACTATTCTAGGTCTCTGAGCCACCCGGGCTGCCCTATTCTAGGTTTCTGAAGGAACTGTGGGGTTCACCAGTGCCTTAGACCCAATGTACAAAGAAACCCTCCCTCTCTCTGCTTTCTTAGGCAGCCCCATGGCAGTCACTGCAGTTTCTTAGGCTAGCACCAGGTATTTGGAAGCCCCTAAATCATAGGGTGGGGACTGTGGAGGAAGGTAAAGATGAAGAATTTGGCCTGAAGTGGCTTCCATACGTATTACAGATATTATTAACAAGCAAGGAGGTGCTCCAGGTCAAATAAGTCTAAAACCAAAGGGTTAAACAACGGGCCTTCCTAGGCTTTAAAATGCTAATAAGTGCTAGGACTCTCCCTAGTGCCTAGTGTTACACACAAACCTGCACTGTTCCAGGACAAAGAGGCTTAGTTTAACCCTTTATTTTTCTTGCCACCAGAAAGATCATGAAAAAGAATCACATTACAGTCTCTGAACTCTATTACATCATTCTACTAAATGATTCTTTGTTTCATGTTTTATTTCTCTCCATTTACTCCTGTCACCACCTAGACTCTTGGTAACTTGACAGCAAGGGCAGTTTTCCCCTGTTCCTTGTGGTACCTTGCACTGTGCAAGACAAACAGTGAGTGGTCACAAAATACATGCTGCCTGTGTTGACTAATAAGCTTTTACACATGAAGCAAATAAGCAAGTGTGAATGCTTAAAGACTTGGTGACAACTATTTTCTTTTTTCAATGATTTGGCAAAGTCAAAGTTCACAAAAACTGTGAAAGTACAACAAAAATTCAAGCCCACATTTGACCCTGAATCCAAGAAGTGACTGAGGTAGGACAGGGAATCTTTGTACTCGTTCACAATAGGTGTACATTAAATGCTCACCTGTTCTAAAGGATGGACATACCCAAGTAAACAAAAACAAAGTCTTGCTCTTAGGATGATATTATTCCAGTTGGAGGAGACAGACCATAAACAAACGAACTAACACACAATATGTCAGGTGTTAAGTACTATGAAGAGAAATAGAGAAGGGAAAAAAGGGACAAGCTGTTGTTTTAGAAATGATGATCTGGAAAGTTTAATATGGTGACATTTAATATCTATGTCTAATAAGGTGACATTTAAGGAGCAACTTGAAGTGTGAGAGAGCAGACCATGTGGCTACTGTGAGAAGAACATTCCACAGGGATTTAAAAATGCAAAGGCTCTGAGTTTGCAATGTACTTGGCACATGTGAAGAACAGAAGAATAAACAGACATCAGTGTGGCAGACTGAGTGATGGGAATAGCAGCTGAGGTCAAAAAGGGACCCAGGAACAAGATTATGTGGGCTCCACAGGCCCTATACTGCATTTTGAGTAAGTTGGTGAGCACTGAGTAAAGGACTGCCATACTGCTCATGTTTGAAATGTATCACTCTGGAGTGCCTGGGTGGCTCAGTCGGTTAAGCATCTGCATTCAGCTCAGATCATGATCCCAGGGTCCTGGGATTGAGCCCAGTATCAGGCTCCTAACTAAGCAGGGAGTCTGCTTCTCCCTCTCTCTGCCCCTCCTTTCCACTTGTGCATGTGCTTGTTCTCTCTCTCTCTCTCTCAAATAAATAAATAAATAAATACTTAAAAAAATAAAAATAAAAAGCATCACTCTGTCTACCATCACTATTCTAGGTCTGCCTACCATCACTAGTATCACTATTCTAGGTTTCTTTCTTTTTTTTTTTTTTTAAGATTTTATTTATTTATTCACTCATGAGAGAGAGAGAGAGAGAGAGAGAGAGAAAGAGAGAGAGAGAAAGAGAGGCAGAGACACAGGCAGAGGGAGAAGCAGGCTCCATGCAGTGAGCCTGACGTGGTACTCGACCCCAGGTCTCCAGGATCATATCCTGGGCTGATTGCGGTGCTAAACCGCTGAGCCACCCGGGCTGCCCTATTCTAGGTTTCTGAAGGAACTGTGGGGTTCACCAGTGCCTTAGACCCAATGTACAAAGAAACCCTCCCTCTCTCTGCTTTCTTAGGCAGCCCCATGGCAGTCACTGCAGTTTCTTAGGCTAGCACCAGGTATTTGGAAGCCCCTAAATCATGGGGTGGGGACTGTGGAGGAAGGTAAAGATGAAGAATTTGGCCTGAAGTGGCTTCCATAGCATATTCCATATGCTAGCCTAAGAAACTGTAGTGACAGTGGGGTGCTGATTGGGCAGCTGTACGTACAGTATGGCATTCAGGGAAGAAGTTTGGACTGGAGATTTAAATTGATAAGTCATGTACCTAGAGATAGGCATTTACAGCCCTAAGAGTGGACAGCATAACCAAGGGAGAAAGTAGACAGAATGAGCCCAGAGGCCCTCAAATGGAGCTCTGGGAGATGAGGAAGATCCAGCAGAGGACACTGAGAGTTACCTTTCTCAAGAGAGAATGCTGTTCCAGAAACTCAATGAAGAAGGAGCTTTAAGAAGGAATAAATGCTTAAGTATGTCAAATGCTACCAATAATCACTACATCTGGTATTGCAGAGGACACTGATGACCACTGTAGAGGACAAGGATACTTCTGGTAAGTGGTAGGGGTGAAAGCCTACAGGTCAACAAGGCAAGGAGAAGCAGTGTTAGAGTCTTTTAGGGGAATTTAACTCTAAAAGGGAGCAGAGCTGTCAGGGGGATTGTGTTTTTTCCAAGATACATTTAAATGCTTAGGTCTAGGTATGAGGCTAGAGTTTAGCTGGATTTCTTTAGGGAGTGTTTTGTTAGCAGGGCCAAGTGCAACAGAGGGAGAGCTGGGCAAAGGATTTGAGAGTGTTTGTAGAGGAATAGCTATAATCACGGAACACAGAATCTAAAGTGAATTTAGGAAGCTGGGATCAGAACGTATTAGGAGACTAAATTCTTTTTGCATCTTATATAGACAGTTCCATTTCTAGCTAATTTACACACAGTCCTCACAGAGAGCTACACAATTCTCTAACGGGAAGACTTCCTCTCACCTTTCAGTGAACTTTAGGAAAATGTGGTCTTAAGTTTTCAACTTTAACTGCCTTACTTATTATGTTGTCAGATCAAACAGCTTCCCTGTCATTAGAACCAAGACACAACCTAATTAAAAGCCTTATAAAACTCAAGTGAAGTGTGAAAAGTTCAGCAGCCAGGATCTGGGGGGAAAATGACGTTAGTGAGATAATTCTAAGCAGAATGGGCAAGATGAGGCCACTGAAAATCTAGAAATTCAAAGAGCTGGCTGAGGCAGAATGGCCTGAGAAGCCTTAAAACCTTTGCTGTTGCTATGAAATCTTTCAAACATGCTGAGAGGGGTGAAGCCTGTGTGCCCACTGTTCAGGCTCTAATGAATCCTGATAGCCATTCTTACTTTAGAGTTTTAGGAGTTTTTATAAAGGACCTTTTTTTTTTATTTTTTTAAGTATCCATTTCTATATCTGTCCCAGGAAAGCTCTGTTACACACAGGAGTTAATCACATTCTTCAGATATGCTGGTGATGGGATGGAAAGGTTGGGGGCCACTAGATATATTTTCTGTACTGTAAATGTGTAAATTTGCCTTTAAAATGACTTGAAACTTAAAGGATTTAAAAGTCATTATTTCTCTTTGCGATCACATAAAATTCATTCAGTTCCATGAGCTTGCAAATGGCAGCAGCCAGTTTTATTTATTTATTTATTTATTTATTTATTTATTTATTTATTTATTTATTTATCTATCTATCTATCTATCAATAAATCAATCATTCAATCAAGATTTTATTTATTTATTCATGAGAGACACACAGAGAGAGGCAGAGACACAAGCAGAGGGAGAAGCAGGCTCCATGCAGGGATCCTGAAGCAGGACTTGATCCCGGGACCGCATGCTCATGCCCTGAGCCATAGGCAAACGCTCAACTGCTGAGCCACCCAGGTGTCACAATACCCTTCTATTTAGATTGTGAAGGCATGACTGTTCTTATGTACTACAGAGGACCTGGCCTGCTCATATATAAAAACTTACTTACTTGTTTCCCATTGCTCCTGGCTGCCAGGCCTTCATGTCTGGTGACTGGTACCCAGAAGAGGGTGGAGTTGGCTGGAGCAGAGAGCTCTGAGGAGGAGGGATTGGCATCGGCACCATGGAGTTCCCAGGGCTTAGAGATGGAGCAAAGTTGGCCTCACCTTGGGGAACCATTCCTGCAAATTGACACAAATTAATTTATGTGAATATACTATAAATTTATTAGCTTCATAAAAGAGAATACCTCCCCCTCCACAAGGATCTGTAACAATATAGTTAGAAATAGCCTATTCAACCAAGTAGGGAAAGCATTTCAATCTCTTCAAAATAAGGCAGGAGGAGATTTCAGTATAAACAGACAAACATATCAAGTTTGGAAGAATGCCTTCTATTCACTAACATATTGATCTTAGTACCAGGATTATGTATAATGGTTTTTTTTTCTGTTCTTTTTTGTTTACATGGATTTTTAAGTGTAAAAAACATACATGAACATACATGACAGATTACTTGTGTAATCAAAATAAGTTAGAAAGGGGGAAAGAAAAAAATTAAAAAAAAAAAAAAAAAAAAAAAGGGAACCCTGGGTGGCGCAGCGGTTTAGCGCCTGCCTTTGGCCCAGGGCGTGATCCTGGAGACCCGGGATCGAATCCCACGTCGGGCTCCCGGTGCATGGAGCCTGCTTCTCCCTCTGCCTATGTCTCTGCCTCTCTCTCTCTCTCTCTCTCTGTGTGACTATCATAAATAAATAACAAAAATTAGAAAAAAAAAAAGAAAGGGGGAAAGGTATGACAAACACGTGTGTGAAATGAAAAATGAGCCAAGTTTTGTCCATGCCTCAGTCATCTCTGTGGACTCTTCTTTCTTTCCCTGTCCTTTTTTATTTTTAATTTTTTAAAAGCTTTACTGAGGTGTAATCTAGGCTGCCTTGAATTCACCCACCGAACTGCACAACTCCATGATTTTTAGTCAATTTACAGAGCCCTGCAACCATCACCACAGTGCGGTCTGGACACTGTCATCACCCTCACCATCCCTCTGGACTTGTCTGCAATCAATTCTGTCTCTTACCTCCAGCCTTAGGCAACCACTGATCTGCTGTCTCTACAGATGTGCCCTTTGGGGGCAATGTCACTTAAATGTAATCATATGAGGTCTTATGGGTCTAGCTTCTTTCAATTTGATAATGTTTCTGAGGTCCAACCATTCTGTAGCATTTATTGGTAGTTTGTCCCTTTCTATGCAGGATTGATGACTAGCAGCTATTGATATAATCATGTTAAAAATCAACTGACTCTAACATTAACAGTTTACTTCTGGATTTTTAGGCTGTTGCAGTGATCTGCATGTCCACACTTGTACTAATACTATATTGTCTTGGCTGATGTGACTTTATGGTAATATTTGAAACTTGACAGTCATCCAACTTGGCTTTTCTTTTTCAAAACTGTCTTGGCTATTCTGGGTACTCTGCATTTCCATATAAATTATAGGAGAAGCTTGTCAATTTCTTCAAAAAGCATACTGACATTTTGATTGCTCTGAATTATAAGATCAATTTGGAGTGAATTTGCCGTCTTTTCAGTCTTTATATGATTTCACTTTGTACAGCTTCCACTATTATACCTTCAAGTTCACTAATATTTTCTTTTGTAATATCTAATCACCTCATTCCATCTAGTACATTTTTCATCTCAGACATTGTACTTTTTGCCTCCAAAAGTTTGGTTTGGTTTTATTTATATTGTCCTTTACTTAATATGTTCAAGCTTTTCTTTTCTTTTTTTTTTTTAATTTATTTATTCATGATAGTCACACGGAGAGAGAGAGAGAGGCAGAGACACAGGCAGAAGGAGAAGCAGGCTCCATGCACTGGGAGCCCGATGTGGGACTCGATCCCGGGTCTCCAGGATCGCGTCCTGGGCCAAAGGCAGGCGCCAACCCGCTGCGCCACCCAGGGATCCCCCTGTTCAAGCTTTTCTAGCTTTTTGAACATATGAAATAAATGTATAATTTATAATTGTCTCAATGTCCTGTCTACTCATTTTGTTACTTGTATGATTTCTGGGTTGGTTTTTTTTTTTTTTTTTTTTTTTTAAAGATTTTATTCATGAGAGACACAGAGAGAGAGGCAGAGACACAGGAAGAGGGAGAAGTAGGCTCCCTGCAGGGAGCCTGACATGGGACTCAATCCCGGATCTCCACGATCAGCCCTGGGCCAAAGGCGGCACTAAACCGCTAAGCCACCGGGCTGCCCTCTGGGTTGGGTTTTGATGACAGATTTTTCTCCTCATTATTGGTTTTATTATCCTGCATCTTTGCATTCCTGGTAATTAAAAAGACTGATCCCAGACCTTGTGAATTCTATCTTGTTAGGTGCTGGAATCTTACAGCCCTTAAAAAAAAAAAAAATATATATATATATATATACACACACACACACACACACACACACACACACATACATATGTATATGTATACACTTCCCCCTTCCCGCCCCAAGAGAGAAAGAGAGAGCAAGTGCACATGACTGGGGGTGGTGGGATTTAAAGAGTCTTAAGCAGGCCCCATGTCCAGCATGGAGCCAGACATGGGGCTCAATGCAGGGCACCATTTCACAATCCTGAGATCATGACCTGAGCCAAAATTAAGAGTTGAATGCTTAACTGACTGAGCTACCTAGGTGCCCCTAAAGTCCTTCAAATATTTTCAACCTTTGTCTGGGTTGTAGTTAGGTGACATGGAGACAGTTTAATTCTTTGGGGTCTTGCAATCAAGAGAAAAGAGCAGAGTTTATGGTTTATTTTGCCTGCTACTGAGACAAAATCCTTCTGAGTATTTTACTTGACACCCCATGAGTCATGAAGTTTTCTATTCTGACTAGTGGGAAGAGAAGTTGGCCCTGTGTGAACTTTGCAGACCGTTCCCTGTAATTTTTCCAGGTGGTTTTCCCTGGCCTTGGCTTGCACACACATACACACATGCACACATACAAACACACACAAAACCTGAGTGGGACCCTGTGCACATCCCTGCAGACCTCCCTTTATGACTCTCTTTTCTCTGGTCCTATTCCCTGAGACCTCTAGTTGCCTTGGCTTCCCTGGACTCCCAGCTCCATGGGCTCAACTCAGGGAAACCACCAGTTCCTTTTGGACTCCCTCTCCATGCAGCATGGTCTGAATGATTTCTAAAACTGTAGTTCAACATATTTTTATTTTTTGTTTGTTTCAGATGAGAATAAATCTGGTTCCTGTTACTCCAACTTAGCCAAAAGTGCAAGTCCATAACATTTTAGAAGTAAAAATGGATCTCTTTTTTATGATTTCTGTTATGCTAACACTTCATATTTTTTTTCCTGACAAAATACATTTCATAGTTAAATACTCTTGAAGTACAGAGAGTTATAAAGGTGAGGAGAAAAAGAATATCATAATTTGATTACCCATAATTTAGTATAATTCCTTCAAATCTTACTTTATAAAACCTTGCACAATTTTGTGACCTGCTTCTTTCCCTGATGATTATATCATAAGCATGTTTCTATGTCCTTAACGTCTCTTTATAAATATAATTGCATATTCTGTGTTCTGCCATTGTTATTACAACTTTTCTTTTTTGTGTGGTTAATCTGGTAAGAGATGTAGCTAATTCATTCACTTTTGCTTTTTGGGTAGACTACAATTTTTAAAATATTTTAAATTTTCAATGAAAGTTGAGTGACTTTCTATAGTTTTTTTTTATAAATTTTTTTTATTTATTTATGATAGTCACAGAGAGAGAGAGAGGCAGAGACACAGGCAGAGGGAGAAGCAGGCTCCATGCACCGGGAGCCTGACGTGGGATTCGATCCCGGGTCTTCAGGATCACGCCCTGGGCCAAAGGCAGGCGCTAAACCGCTGCGCCACCCAGGGATCCCAGTTTTTTCTTTTATTAAATATTTAACTACTTCTTTTCTTGCTAAAGATTATATAAATAGCATCACAATGCCAGATTTCAGGTTGTACTACAAAGCTGTGGTCATCAAGACAGTGTGGTACTGGCACAAAAACAGACACATAGATCAATGGAACAGAATAGAGAATCCAGAAGTGGACCCTCAACTTTATGGTCAACTAATATTCGATAAAGGAGGAAAGACTATCCACTGGAAGAAAGACAGTCTCTTCAATAAATGGTGCTGGGAAAATTGGACAGCCACATGCAGAAGAATGAAACTAGACCACTCTCTTTCACCATACACAAAGATAAACTCAAAATGGATGAAAGATCTAAATGTGAGACAAGATTCCAACAAAATCCTAGAGGAGAACACAGGCAACACCCTTTTTGAACTTGGCCACAGTAACTTCTTGCAAGATACATCCACAAAGGCAAAAGAAATAAAAGCAAAAATGAACTATTGGGACTTCATCAAGATAAGAAGCTTTTGCACAGCAAAGGATACAGTCAATAAAACTAAAAGACAACCTACAGAATGGGAGAGGATATTTGCAAATGATGTATCAGATAAAGGGCTAGTTTCCAAGATCTATAAAGAACTTCTTAAACTCAACACCAAAGAAACAAACAATCCAATCATGAAATGGGCAAAAGACATGAACAGAAATCTCACAGAGGAAGACATAGACATGGCCAACACACACATGAGAAGATGCTTTGCATCACTTGCCATCAGGGAAATACAAATCAAAACCACAATGAGATACCACCTCACACCAGTGAGAATGGGGAAAATTCACAAGGCAGGAAACCACAAATGTTGGAGAGGATGTAAGGAACCCTCTTACACTGTTGGTGGGAATGTGAACTGGTGCAGCAACTCTGGAAAACTGTGTGGAGGTTCCTCAAAGAGTTAAAAATAGATCTGCCCTATGACCCAGCAATTGCACTGTTGGGGATTTACCCCAAAGACACAGATGCAATGAAACGCCGGGACACCTGTACCCCGATGTTTCTAGCAGCAATGTCCACAGTAGCCAAACTGTGGAAGGAGCCTCGGTGTCCATGGAAAGATGAATGGATAAAGAAGATGTGGTTTGTGTATACAATGGAATATTACTCAGCCATTAGAAATGACAAATACCCACCATTTGCTTCAACGTGGATGGAACTGGAGGGTATTATGCTGAGTGAAATAAGTCAATCGGATAACGACAAACATTATATGTTCTCATTTATTTGGGGAATATAAATAATAGTGAAAGGGAATAGAAGGGAAGGGAGAAGAAATGGGTAGGAAATATCAGAAAGGGAGACAGAACATAAAGACTCCTAACTCTGGGAAATGAACTAGGGGTGGTGGAAGGGGAGGAGGGCGGGGGGTGAGGGTGAATGGGTGACGGGCACTGAGGGGGGCACTTGACAGGATGAGCACTGGGTGTTATTCTGTATGTTGGCAAATTGAACACCAATAAAAAATTAATTTATTATAAAAAAAGATTATATAAATAAAGCTACATATTTTCTCTTTTTTGCTTCCTCCATCTGTAATTTAATCTCTAATAATTTTGACTTAGAACATATGGAGAAACTAATTTTTTTCATTTAGTACTCTAGAAGATGGGTTTTTTTCCCCCATCATCTTCATTTATATGTTGACCATCTTTGCATGCACTCTAAATTATAACTGTTTTGGTTGTGATCTTTGAAAAAGTACTTGTCTGTTCCTAATGCATTTTTAGCCTTATTAATGAAGTAATTTCTTTCAGAAAAATATGTGAGGGTAGAAAAGAAAACATATTCTGGACATTATTCTGTGGATTTGAAGTTAAACAGTAAATAAGAGATTGCATGTATATCAGCATACTTTTTGACATTTCTTTTTGGACTCATCTCACATTCTAATTGTTTTCCTTATCAGATGACCTACTTTTAGTAGAAAGAACCACCTTGTGAATAATGAATTGCAAGAATCAGAGTTTTGGTCTGGGTTCTGCCACCACATTGGACCTTGGATTTCTTGGACCAGACAATCTAGTCCCTTCCGGTTTAAAATTTCTATGATTCTATCTTTGCCTAGACTATGCTAAGTCTCCCTAATGGGCCATAAATAGCATCACAGCCATTTGGCAGCAGCAACTAGAACCGAGATTCATCCTTCCATTCATTTACTTCTTTGGAGATTCATTGAACATCTACTCTCCCTGCCAGACCACTGTGCTAAGCAATAGAGAAACTAAAAAAGTCACAGTTGGCTCAGTCAAGGAACTTGCTATTTAAAAAGTAAGGCAGCTAGGTAAGCAAGTGTCTGTAAGACAGGGTGGTAAGTGCTTATGATTGGGAGTGGTCAGGGAAGGCTTCCCAGAGGAGACACTTCAGAGAGGAGGAACAGGAATGAGGCAGTTGAACAAAAGATATTGGTTTGAGACAGAGGATACAGGATTACAAGGCCTAGTAAGAAAAGAGAGCAAGTTATGTACTCTTTCTTGGAACTTGAGAAGTTTTTACAGCTGGGACAATGAGAACTGGAGAGAAGGGGAAGTGGAATGAGGAGTCTAACTTTGGACAAGTTGCATTGGGGATGCTAGTGGAAAGAAAATTCAAGTATGCCTGTCATGAGGCAGCTGCAAACAAGAACTATATGATCTGGTTAGAGCTACATAAGAGAATCATCAGCATGAAGAGGTCACTGAAGACACAGGAGTAGAAGAGATTACTTAAGAAGAATGGGTGGAGTAGCATGTTTACTGTAGTTCACAGAAGAGGGAGCTACGGATTGGCTTTAAGAAATTCATGAAATGGGTACAAAATTTTGTAAAAATTTCCATCATATTTACTTTAAATATCACCTTGGTATAAAATAAATTTTATTATTATTTTTTAAAATATTTCATTTATTTCATGAGACATACAGAAAGAGAGAGGCAGAGACATAGGTAGAGGGAGAAGCAGGCCCCATGCAGGAGCCCAATGTGGGACTCAACCCCGGGACTCCAGGATCACGCTCTGAGCCAAAGGCAGACGTGCTTAACTGCTGAGCCACTCAGACATCTCTAAAACAAGTTTAAATGTCTAATTCTGTTCATGTGCACTCATCATTATGGCCTGATAATCTAGAAAAAGTTTTGATCTTAAGAAATAAAAGAAAGCAAACTGCCATTACTATTACCTACATGTTTCATTTACTTTGGGCCTCTACTAAGCTAAAAGATACCAAAGCAAAGGACTAAAGCTAAGTTAATAAATTCAACCTTTGGTTTTACTATGATCAATTAACACAACAAATTTTTTGTGGAAAGGGCCAGATAGCAATTATTTTTGATTCTGCAGACCATAAGGTTTCTAGTACAACCGAACTCCATGTATGAAGCCAACCTCATACGATAATACATAAACTAATGAGGATGACTGTGTTACAATAAAACTTCATTTACAAAAGTTGAAACTTCTCCAGAACTTGAATTTGTACTGACAGAAACCTACCAGGTTGTTGATAATGTTGGAATGAGTTTATAACTTAGATTAATGGAAGAAATTAAAAACACTGCCTCTTTATTTTTATTTTTTAATTTTTTAAAAGACTTTATTTATTTATTCATGAGAGAGACAGAGAGAGAGAGGCAAAGACAGAAGCAGGCTCCATGCAGGGAGCCCGATGTGGGACTCGATCCCGGGACCCCAAGATCACGCCCTGAGTAGAAGGCAGGTGCCAAACCGCTTAGCCACCCAGGGATCCCCAACACTGCCTCTTTAAATGTTCTTTTGCTCTCTAGAAAAACTGACAACTTCTCCCCCTATTATTTTGAAGTAGTTCATGGAAGAACTACAAGCTCTGTCATTTTATTTCAATTTGTAACTGGATGAAACAATTACTCTTTTCATTGCACCCAGCTTCTAGGTTTTGTTTGTAATAGGAATGCTGACTTCATCAATGATGAATTCTTATTTTGTGAAAAGTATTTTCTGTTAATCTAAATTTGGACTAGAAGAAAAATCCAGGTACCAGATCGAGTGCATACTATGGGTAGCAACACATCCAGTTATGCTGCCTAGAGAAGAAGTAAGCTCCACCCACTCATGATCTCAATCATTGTGTATGTACACTGACATGGCAACAGATCAAAGACTAGACCCACAACTCTGAAAGAAATCTTGTCAACTCCACTGGAAATCGGGTTCTCAAGTACTGCTTTTCTAGGTGGCTTTGTCAAGAAACAAGAGCAGGACAGGAAATTCTTGGCTCTCCAGAGAAGAGAACATGACTGAAAATGGACAGAAGTATTGTTTTTATTTTTATTTTTTTAAGAGAAAAGAATCCTTGGGCAATTTACTAATGTTTGGCTTACTCACAGCTACTTCTTTTTTGCCAATGAATGAGATAAACCTTTTGATTTAAGCCTTTGTAATCAATATTCTGAATGCTACTAAGATTATATCTGCTGTCTGGGCTAAGTTGCCATTTTGGAAGAGGAACAGAGAACCAGGTAACTAAATAAGTATTCTAATTTTGGAGGAAGTACTTCTGCAGGCTAGAATAAAGTGAAAAAGCCTTGTCCAGTTCTCTGCATACAGAAAATGGTAAGACACATGAAAGTGGCCTTCAAAAGGTTCAGACAATATTATAATTACAATATGGATTTATAACCCTTTTCTTGCCATACAGATAGAGTCAGTGATATAAACCAGCCAAAGATGACTTCATTGTCTTGAGGACAAAGGAACTGATTGACATAATTTTGTGTAAAAGGTCTTAGAGAATTCTGGTGCTGTCTGACACAAGTCTCCCTAGATAACTTAATTTAATAGTCAAAGATTTAGCACTTGTTGCCACCAGAATGAAAGTCTAAATTGATTTGGCTGTCAAAGTTGATAAGTGTATTGCTATGTAAAAAATCTCTATATAACCTCAACATTTTATTTAAGTCAAATAGCAGGCTTCTCATGGAAATTCGTTTTTGGGCAGTCTTATAATTTCCTTTTTCTTTGACTTATAAAATGAAGGGATTTATTTCAATTTTTCCCCCAGGAATCTGCCATTAATTTTGCAACAAAATTTGATTAAACATCATGGATTAATCAAATGTGCTTTATTATCACTACCCATTAAAATCCGAAAGTGATAGAAGCAAAATTTAAAAGGATATCATCACCTAGGACAAAGAAAATGGAACAGAGACAATGCAAACAAAAGATTAAAAAGAAAAACAACCTCTGGAAGTTCCTGATATTGCCGAGGAATAGCTTACAACTTAAGCAGGTAGGAGTGCTGAGACTCTGTAAAGCTGGATTATCCCTATATTAACTATCGAAAACAAAGCGTTCAACATAATGAAAAAACTGTATGCACATTTTGAGTTAATGTACTTCAACCCATTGTCTGAAGTGGACTTTCATGAGATTCTTATAGGGATCCATGACAGAAAGTAAGAAAGTAAGAGAATATACTCTGTAGATAAAATGCTCAAAATTTTAGAATCAGACAAGTCCTTCTAGATTTTCTAATTAATCATCTCAGCTATCAGTGAGTGGTAAGCCTCAGACCACTTACCCATTAACTGGCAAGAGAGAAGTCTGGAGCCCGATCTCCTGACTCCCATGACAGCATCTTTTCTCTTCAGTACATTGCCTCACTGTTAGTGCACTAAGACACACACAAACCTGTATACTTATGATGGAGGACAGAGTGCAATCCTCATACCTGATCCTGGATACTGGAAGACATTTTGCTGCATCTGAGGATTGATTCCAGTGCCAAATTGTCCTCCCATGTTTCCTGCCATGCCTCTGTTCACCATGCTGTTGCGGTTGGCCAAGGTTGACTCAGGATTTGCCGCCAGTTGTGAAAATGGGCTGGTTGAAGCAGGTGGGGTTCCTGGGTTTGTACCATAGCTTGGTGGGTAGGGAAATTGCTGCGGAGCACCCTGAGGAAGACGGGGGTTCCCCATTTGAACTGGCAGTCCAGATGAGGGAGGGAGGTTGTTTCCAAAGCTTTGCTGCCTCATCAGCATGGCTCTTTGCTGCTGAATTAGCTGTCTCTGTCGGTGCTGCTGGCTGTACAACTCCCGCTGGCGTTGTGCCAACATTTGGGCATTCAGGGGTGGCTGCAAAGGAGAAAATAAATCCTCACTTATTAATATTGTTATCATTGCCACCTATTTTGGAAAGCTTACAGGATAAAGCCTAGTAGCTTGGGGCAACAAAATACGTAGCAATTATCACTATGACTTCAATCTTATCAGACATTAGGTTGTTAGGAGACTTTTTTTTCATTTCCCCAAAATTTACTGTTTCTTAGTTTCCCCCTTTTCTCATTGATATCATTGATTCCACTTTACTTAAATGAATAAAATGTGATTATAGTTGATCTTAATTTTCTTCAATATACTTTCCTGCATTTTCCAAATCATTTATAATGAACACGCATTATCTTCACAATTAGAAAAACCTACAAATACCATTTAAAAAGGAAGAATCAGAAATCCAGGATCCAATGCCAAACAAATTGTTACTTGAAAAAATAATTATAAACAAAATAATAAACAGAAATAAATGGAACCAGCTATATTTTTTTAAAAAAAGATTTCTTTTAGAAAGAGAGAGCATGAGCAAGGGGACGGGCAGAGGGAGAGGGAAAGAGAGGGAGAGAAGCAGACTCCCTGCTAAGTGCACGGCTAGATACAGGGCTTGATCCCACAACCCTGAGATCATGACCTGAGTCAGATGCTTAAATGACTGAGCTACCCAGGGGCCCCGGAACCATCTATTTTTATATCACTGTTGCAGTAAAGACTACTCCAGGCATTACAGTATGTGTTTTAATAGCTAAAATACTAAGAATGACAAAAGCAGCAGTAAAATTAGATTACAATCACTTTTTGGTGTAACTTGTAAAGCAACATGGCGTATCAATAAAGCCTTTCTCAGAAAATTTCAATTCATATTGAGGAACTGATCAAAGTATATAGCTCCTTTAAAATTATACTTGCCAAGTAGATATAGTCCAATCTAAACGAAAATGTGACATATAACTTTTTAATAGAAATCATCTTTATGTGAATGACAAAAGTGAGGTCTTGTTTCCTTATGACCTAATTTCCCTTGCATGAGCCAATCACAGAGATTTTTAAGACAGGGAAACCCAAGTATGGATCCATGAAGATGCCAATATCTGCTGCTTAACAGTAGTTTCATTTCGCTTTTTTCTTTTCTTTAGAAAGAGAGAGAGTAAGCGGGAGTGGGGCTAGGAAAGGGAGAGAGAAGCCTAACATGGGGCTCAATCCCAGGACTCCGAGATCATGACCTGAGCTGAAACCAAGAGCTGTATGCTTAACCGATGAGCTACGGAGGTGTCCCATTAACAGTAGTTTCTGTCAATATTTATCCTTTTGGTTACAGTTGGCTTCCTGTATTTGCCTCGAATCCATCTAGGTACATTTTATGGAGAAAAGAAAAGTTTTTTTGTGAGTCCTGTCTAAAATTCCTCCTCTCTCAAATTTCTGTGTCACCTTGGTTAAGAAAACATGAAAAAGTGGTTGAAGCAAAAATACTAAGCTATGAGTAGAAATTAAGCAGGGAGTGAGTATTAGACAAGTCTTAGAAGGCTACCCAGTTTTTTATGTTTAAAGTTCAAGGGGGGTGGCGCCTGGGTGGCTCAGTGGTTGAGCGTCTGCCCTTGGATCAGGTTGTGGTTCCGGGGCCCTGGAATCGAGTCCCATATTAGGCTCCCCACAGGGAGCCTGCTTCTCCCTCTGCCTATGTCTCTGCCTTTCCCTGTGTGTCTCTCATGAATAAATAAATAAAATCTTTAAAAAAAAGTTCCAATGGCCCTGGGTTCATGTACAAGGTTTGTTAAAATATATAAAAAACAGACAATACTGTTGCTCAGACTGAAGAGAGAACACAAGGTAGTTAAGATAACTCAGCAATGTGACTGGGTTTTGATCAGGTTTCAGGTACCATTCACATAGTTTCTTACCTAGGCATCTTATTACTGGTCCTTTTCAGGATAGCAGTAAGAGTATTATACTGATTCACCTGGTATCTAATAGCAATGACAACAATACCAATAAAATGAAAAGGACCCTTGGCTTTAGATCAAATATCAGGAAGGGGTATCACAAGTTGATTATAAATTCATTCTAAAAAAGAGCTGTGTTACTACCTTAGAAGATCAATTCACAGACCATTTTGGAAACTCAAGTCAACACTTTAAGAAACACAACTTGGGTTAGAGAAGTACTAACAATGTCTGGTTTTCTCATATTACCTGAGGTGTAATTTGCTGCTGCATGCCTGATCTCATATTGATGCCAACAGGAGCGTTTGCTGCAAACTGGTTCAAGATAGCTTGGCGATTTTGGTGGATCAACTAAAGAAAAAAGGAACAATGGAATATCATATTTCTACATATAAACATATACTTTGGCTCTTATAGAGTAACACAAACTTTTTACTAATTATTAACAAGTTTTAGTATTACAGGTTTATTATTTCCCATGTTTATTTGCCAAAAGGTTAGCAGTTCCTAACACTTCTCAAATATTTCCTGCCTACAGAATACGAAATAGGACAGAGCATTTAAAAGCAGAATCCATACACATGTGCATATATGTGTGTGTGTGTGCATATGCATATAGGTATATACACATGTACATACATATATTGTACTTTTATTTTTTTAGATAGGTTCCACACCAAGCATGGACCCCAATGTGAAGCTTGAACCCATGACCCTGAGAATAAGACCTGGGCTGAGATCAAGAATCAGACACTTAACCAACTGAGCCACTCTGGCACCCTCACATATCACACTCTAAAAATCATGCTAATACTCAGTTATTTCAGATAAATACAATAATGGCGAGAAAAGAAACATCAGCCCCACATCTTAGACTATCGTGAATATAAAAGTAAGTATACAATAGGGCACATTCTACAAAGGTCTGGAAGATGAATGGAAAAGTTGAGGTACTTCTCACTTGGAAGCTGTCAGATGAGTACATATTTGGGGAAATCCAACATGATTTTATTCGCTGGAGAGAATTATGTAAGTAACAAATGGTTTGAGAAAATAGGCTATTTATTTAACTAGAAGAAGTAATTACTTCAGACCAGCACTTCCCAAATTGGTGTTCTAAAGAACACTGTTCTGCAGGATATTAATAGATGTGCCAGGAAAATAGCATGCTGTGCTGTATTAAGTATTGGAAATGATGGGTTACACAAGGTGAAACAGATTTCTTTACTGCAGTAATTCTGAGCCTTTAATTGGCCAAAGCACACTGTGGATCTTCAAGAAGGGGATATACTATGCAACTTGTTTTCATGAGCCTTTTTTTCCTGACATCTAGCCATTAACATTTATCTCCTAGATAAATACAATCTTGTTTGGAACACTAGTTTGGAAGATGGTGTCTGTATCAAGCTTAGGGTTTCAGGTCATAGACATGCCTTAACTTCATCAGGTAATAAAACAAACAACGTGAAAAGTGATATTTCCTGATAAACACTCTAGAGCTTACAGAATTTCTTGCTCAATAAATTGATGTGAATAAACTGTTCAGAGAGATAATAAAAACAATATCAATACTATTTTGTGTTTATATGGTACTTTATAAGATAAAATGTTAAATATTATCCATATATTTTAACATATTTTATATTTTAGTATATTTAATATATTTTAATATGAGATATAAACTAGAAAGACTGAAAGTTTTATAAGAGAATCCAAACTGCTGTGAACAGTAATTACATCTTCTATCTCTAAACAGCTCAATTCTTAATTCTGGTTTCATTAATTTTCTGACTCCAGTTAGATCAGAAAGCAAACTATTTTGGCAGGAAAAGCTCACTGTAATATAAACTTAAAAATGAAAAGTTTCAGGCATTTGTGGCATAGGATAAAACATTTGGAATCACCTTAAAAATGGAGATTCAAACACTATAGTTTTAATTTTTCTTTATTTACTTTTTAAAGATTTTATTTATTTATTCATGAGAGACGGGGGGGGGGGGGGGCAGGCAGAGACAGGCAGAGGGAGAAGCAGGCTCCATGCAGGGAGCCCGATGTGGATTTGATCCTGGGTCTCCAGGATCACACCCTGGGCCAAAGGCAGGCGCTAAACCACTGAACCACCCAGGGATCCCGAACATTATAGTTTTAAAAGTCAAAGGGATTCTTAAGTAAAAAAAAATCTACATACTTCTTAAATTCTAACAGACCACAGACAGTAGTTTAAAAAAGCCATTAATTTTACAAAGATTTATCAAAAAATTAAGTGTATGCAAGATACTACATAAAGTTTGAAGGCTACAGAGGTGAGCAAATCTCTGTCCTCTGGGAATTTCTGTTCAGTGTCAGAGGCCAATACAGAAGGGCGCCACCAATAAGTGTTATACTTGCATTTCCAGAGACATTCACAACACTTAGCCTAGAGCATGAAAGCAGGGACCAAGAACACGAGTGTGCTCAATGGGACTTGAAAGATGAGAATGCCGGGTGGCAAGAAGGATGATAGAGCTAACTTGAGGCAGAAAGTACAGTAAGTCTATAAACAGAAGACAAGGCAATGCAGACAGGGGAAAATACATTAAACATAGTGATAAAGAGAAGTTAACATTGCCAGGGGAGCGGGAGTTGGGTTTCCAAACTTACAATTTTATATATTCTTTAAATTGCGAGATGATGTGTTAATGAAATGGGTGAGGACAGAGGAAAGATGCTTGAGAAGTAGTAAAAATGAGAAAATAACCTTAGGAAATAAATCACAACCTTAGAAAACAAACAAGCTATTTTTAGAAGCAGAAGAAATTATTCTAAATACCAGTAATCTACAAGCACTTTCCATTAAAGAAAAATGGATCTATTTATGCTCTTAAAATAATTCTTTTCCTTTTCCTCTCCTCTCACTCTCTCTGTGTACAACCTAACACTGTGTACAGTTATCTCACTCTGACCTGCCTCTTTGATTACTAAAATGCTACCCATTATCTAGCAAGCAGATCAAGTTCTATTCTTCCAAGGAAGTCTTCCCAAAAGGATCACTGTATTCTTTAACTCCTTGGAAATCTTGACTTTTGGTCAGTGTGAGAAGAGAGGTCAGGAATCCTCAGAGCTGGGGACATAAATTCAAAAGTCTATAAAGGCCAGGTCAAAAGGCTTGCATTATAAGAGGAAATGTGGGGTTTGTGTCCAGTGGAACACTAGAAACTCAGCCTACACATATAAAACACACACATTGTGTTTAAGATGGCTGACATTTTGTCTGCTAAATGGATTTTTTTTTTTTTCAGTGCCAGAAGTGCTTCCACAGGAAACTCAAAAGATAATTATCTAGCCTAGAGGTTCTGAACCAGGGATGATTCTGCCCCACAAGAGAAATTTAGCAATGTCTGAAGCCACTTTTGGCTGTCACAACTTGGAGAAAAGTTGCTACTGGTATCTTATGGGTAAAGGTCAGGGATGTTGTTAAACATTCTTAAATGAATGGGAAAGCCCCCATAACTAGAATTATATGTCCCAAAATGTCAATACTGCCAAGATTGAAAACCCTGATTTAGCCACTGTGTAATTTTTTTTTTAAAGATTTTATTTATTTATTCATGAGAGACAGAGAGAGAGAGAGAGGCAGAGACACAGGCAGAGGGAGAAGCAGGCTCCATGCAGGGAGCCTGATGTGGGACTCGATCCCGGAACTCCAGGATCATGTCCTGAGTTGAAAGTAGATGCTTAATTGCTGAGCCACCCAGATGTCCCCACTGTGTAAATTCTTGACAAGAGGTTCGTTCATATGAGAGAGAGACAGAGAGAGAGAGAGAGAGAGAGAGAAAGAAAGAGAAAGACAGTGTATGGGAAGGAGAGGAAGAAAGAATCTAAAGCAGACTTCATGCTGAATGCAGATCCCCAATGCAGCACTTGATCCCACAACCACGAGATCATGACCTGAGCCAAAACCAAGAGCCAGCCACTTATCTGACTGAGCCACCCAAACACCCAAAGGGTTCTTTTAAAGAAGCTATTCTTCTATCAGGCAGTTTTCATTGCCAGAATTCTAGAAGTGAAATTTGTTTCCCTGTATTTTCTGTCCTTGTTGTGGTTCTACTTTCTGGTCACTTCTATGCTCTCTAATATATAAAAAATAATCAATAGTGGTTCTTGTACCCAGATCCATACACTTTCTTCAGTACTTTAATACATAACACATGTGGACTTGACTTGCTTTAAGATGGATAAGTATATCACATTTCTTTATTTATTTCAAATGTTACTCCCTTTTCATATAGTCTTGAGAGTATGAAGACCCTGGCTGGTGAAGAATATAAAACTAGAACAGAATAATCACATCTTTTATGAGCCAATGTTGTACAATTTTCTATAAGCAGCAGGTGTACTCATTCTTGCTGTTGTCCTTTTCTAAAATAGAACTTTTGGGAATTCTTTATTGGTATCATGGATATATTTGAGACTTGGCTTATTTGAGACGTAAGCAGACACTACACCTAAAGGCTGTATTACAGCTTTGTAGTTCTTCTTAATCACCTTCATTTTTGCTGTTCTGTAAAAATCTAAACCAATGAATCCCCACTAGTTTCCTAGGGTGTTTTCCTTACCCCGTTCCCCAACTGGGGATTATTCATAACTGTATAATCAAATTTAAAATCTTAGAATCTTGGGCACCTGGGTGGCTCAATGGTTGAGCATCTGCCTTTGGCTCAGGTTGTGATCCTGGGGTCTTGGGATTGAGTCTCACATGGGGCTCCCCGCAGGAAGTCTGCTTCTCCCTCTGCCTATGTCTCTGCCTCTCTCTGGGTGTCTCTCAAGAATAAATAAATAAAATCTTTAAAAGATATCTTAGGATCTTTTTACTCTTTGTGTACCACATTCCAGTCAATGAGATATACCTAAGGTGAAGAAATGTTTTTAAACTGAACTTCTTAAAATCCATTAAAAAGAAAGACTATGATGTAGATCTGAGTTGGTGCCTTTCTTTTTTTCAAGTCATCAGCACTGTCCTAAATTCCTGCCTATGAGATGCTTTAGATCTGTGTTTGGCAAGAGGGAAGGAAGAATGAAAGGATATGACCAACAACTAAACAGTTGATACCAATCTAGCAAGGAAAGTATATTATGAACACCATGTTATGAATCTGATGTATTCTGGATAGTTATCCTTTGTCAGTTTTACAGAGTGCAAATATCTTTCCTGAGTCTATCTATGGTTTGTCTTTTAATCTTGTTTATGGTATCTTTTATCTACTAAGTTTTAAATTTTAAGGCAAACATCAACCTCTTCCCTTATGCCCCTTTTTAAAGGGCCACAGTAATCTTCTCATATTCACATTTAGATCATCAAAATATCTAGAATTTATTTTTGTGTATGGTATGAGATAAGGAATCTAATTTTTTCCTTTGATGGACAGCCAAATGTACTAGTATTTATTATACATGCCAGTCTTTCTCCACTGATTGTCACCTCTGTACCTTATTAAGTCTTTATATATGTCTGGGTGTGTCTCTGGGTTCTCTATTATGTTTCAAATGGTCGAATTGTCTAGCCTATGCCAATTCCACATTGTTTTAATTTCTAAGGCTTGGTTTTAAATTTTGGTATCTGATAAGGCAAGTTCATCCTCATTATTCTTTAATATTGTATTCATGCTTCTAAAATAAAGTTAGCATTTATTTGTTAAATTTCATGTTGAGATTCTGATTGGAATTCTACTGAATTTAATTATTTTCAGAACAATTGACATCTTTATGAAAAATCTTTCCATTCATTGGTATCTTTACTTGGATCGTTTTTTGACTTTCAATTATGATTTATAATTTTCTAAGTCTTATAAATTGAGATAACATATTTTGAAATTATATTTCCTAATTGGTTGTTGTTCATGAAAAGGATTGTTATTAAATTTTATTTCTTATTTTTTCCCCTAGAAACACTGCTGAACTTCTCTATTGATTCTAAGTTCACTATAGATATTCTTGGATTTTCTATATAAGCATTTGTATTGTCTATATACGATTATTTTGTCATGTTTGCTTACTGTATTTCAAAATCACTTAATTTTTAGTGTGCCAATGATATATTTAAACTTTAATTCCTTTATCAGGTATTGTTATTGCCAGCCCACAGCCATTTACCCTCTTCTTTTTCCTCAATGACAGAATAGGATTTTGTTCAGCTGATTGTCCCAAAGCACACATCTCAAGGGGTAACGTATGTACTCTAAGCCAATCCTTGCTAGCAGTTGGTTAAAGGTGTATGTATGATTCTGTTCTGACTAGCCAGATGTGTGAAATTAAAAAAAATTTTTTTTGGTCCTTTTTCTGTTTTTGGAGCAGTAGGAAGTAGAGAAGGACAAGAACATGGAAACAGTTTCTTAGCTTTTGAAAAAAGATGCGTAGAAAAGAGTTTCCCCCTTTCCTGTTAGTTTTGTTTGCATGTGATATTTGTAATCATGAGACCCATTTTTCTAGCTGCCAAGGATTACAGAGTAAAAAGATAGAAAGAACCTAGGTCCCTGATAACATTCCAGAGCCTCTGAGGTAACCATACCTTGACCTCTCTGATTTCTATCTTCTCATTATCTGAGTCAAAATACTTTTTAAAAATGGTTTTACTGAGGCACCTGGGTGGCTTAGTGGTTGAGCATCTGCTTTTGGCTCAAGGTATGATGCCGGGGTCCTGGGATTAAGTCCCGCATCAGGCTTCCCACAGGGGAGCCTGCTTCTCCCTCTGCCTATGCCTCTGACTCTCTCTCTGTCTCTCATGAATAAAATCCTTAAAAAACAAAAATAAAAATAAAAATAACATAACATAAAATGGCTTTACTACTTTGAATGGATCTTTTTTCTTTCCTTGTGACTGAAAGCATCTTAACTGAAATACTGACTGACATAAGCCTTGGCCAGACCTTCTCACAGAGTGCCTTTAAGTGAACACACACAGAAGACTCCAAGCATCTGCAAAGCAAGAGCAACTGTGGACTGAGGGCCCCACTGTTAGAAGAACTTACAATCTAGCACCCAAAAAGTAGGTCCGGACAATGAGACTCTGTCTTACATGGCAGTGTAAGTTGTTTTGTGTACTGACATATTTGGAGGCTTAAACTTTTGTGTTAGTGTGCCTCAAATTTTGTATTTCTCTGACTTGATGGATATTTCAATGTTGGGCTACTAAGGCCACCAAGCTTAGACATGCCTCCATAATATTTACAGGTAGCAACAGGGAACCACACTTACCTATTTGCATCCTTATTACATGTGTATCCTTTGCATTGCTCCTCTGCTTATCAGCTACTTTAGGAAGAAATCAAAGTAAAAGCAATTTTTTCCCAAACTATGTGTGAATGATTATTTCACCCATTCACAAATCTGACCTAGACTGTTGATCTGGCCTTGCTCCATAAGTATTTATTGACTCTATCCTGTAAAATGAGAAAATCAACACACCTAGGTTTTCTTTAACTTTTTTAGGTTAGCCCTTAATCACTTAGGACTTGCACTGTTATTGAATTTCTCAGGTGTGTATGTTTGGAATACCACAAGCTGACTGTAAATTCTAAGAGTTGCCTGTATGTTTTATTCTTTGTATGGTACTTAGTATAGTCTCCCTCAATATGTTTTGTGAACACTATGTTTTGTGAACTAGAAGAATTTCTTATTCTTGTGCTCTCTACTGAGAATAATGAATCCCAAGTTATAACGAGTAGTTTACCTTCAACTAATACTCATATTACTATTTCCTTTCTTTGTTTCTCTTTTCTTCCTTCTCTTCCCCTAATTCCTTTCTGAGTTTTTTATTCCACCCCAGCATTTTAGAAATTATTCCTTTCTCTGTTATTCTACCATTAACAATTTTTCCTATCTTATCTTTCCTTTTCATCTTCTTTTTAAGTGGAATAGAAACTCATTTTATATTATTTATTGAATATAATTTCATAATAATAGGTAGTATTTATTAAGTGTTACTGCATGCCTGGAAGTGCACTAGGATCTTTATATGTCCTATCTTATTCCACACATCACCTGTGAGGTAGAGGAATTATTTATTGAGCTTCTTTTATGGATATGATCAGAAATCAGAGGCTTTAAAAGGGTAAATAATCTGACTGTGAAACCACATAAGGTAAGGTTAGAACTAGGACTTGAAACCAGAGCTCTTATAATGTTATATATATTGTCTTTCTAATATAATTTTGTTCTCTTCTTTCCTGAATTTGTAACTCTCTATGAAATTGCTTTAAATTTTTTTTTTTTTTTTTAAGATTTTTTATGTACTTGTTCATGAGAGACACAGAGAGAGTCAGCAACATAGGCAGAGGGAGGAGCAGGTTTCCTGCCAGGAGTCTGATGCAGGACTCCATCCCAGGACCCTGGGATCACAACCTAAGCCAAAGGCAGATGCTCAACCACTGAGCCACCCAGGTGCCCCCTGCAGAGATAATACTTTTAATCATTCGTTTTTTTGGTTCTTGATGCTTATTTCTGTATTTGCTGCATATAAATCTTAAATATTTGTGCCACCATACCCACTCATTACCTGTCATGAGAGAGATTTAACTCACTCAACTCCCTAGGACCCCCAAACTATCCTTTCCTCCATTCTCCTAATATAATATCACTAAGCATCAATCACTCCAACTTCAAACAACACAAATTTCATTTTCTGTTACAAAAATTATAACAGTACCTCCTGATGCTCTACTTTATAAATTAAGCTATATATTTCTTTTTATTAATTTAATAATAATATGATGTTCATCCTAAATATTTTTTATCTCAAAAAACAAAATTAAAATGCTTTTAAATTTTGAGTCTCAAGGTACTTTGTTATGAGCTAGCTGTCTTTAACTGAATGAAAGTCTCCTTTAGGGACGCCTGGGTGGCTCAGCAGTTGAGCGTGTGCCTTCGGCTTGGGTCGTGATCCTGGGAACCAGGATTGAGCCCCATATTGGGCTCCCTATGAGGATCCTGCTTTTCCCTCTGCCTGTGTCTCTGCCTCTCTCTCAGTCTGTGCCCCTCATGAATGAATGAATAAATGGAAGGAAGGAAGGAAGGAAGGAAGGAAGGAAGGAAGGAAGGAAGGAAGGAAGGAAGGAAGGAAGGAAGGAAGACTCCTTTATCTTATCCTAGCAGACCAAGAATGATTTGAGTCTTTCATAAAGGTTGTGGGACTTGTTCCTCTTGACACCTTTATTCTAGCCAATGGGCTGTTGTTAGCCCTCTGAGAGTTAGCACAGGTCTTTACAAGTGCCACCTGCTAACCTGGAGGACTCACCTGCTGTTGCCCCTGCAAGCGCTGCTGAAGCTGAAGCCGCAGCTGGTTGGGTGCGGCTGGAGGTCTGTTCAGAGTCTGCCGGGGCTGCATGCCCATGCCAGGTGAAAAAGCGCCTCGGGGAGGTGTCACTTGGACAGGCATAGTCCCCAGTGAAGGTTTTTGCCTGACCATGCCTTGGAAAGGGCTAGAGAGATTGGCAGTAGGTGAAGGAGAAGAATAAGGCTGGGAATAAAGGTTGGGTCTTTCTTCCATCATTAAAGGTGGTGTTGCTTGTTGTGGTGGAAATCTCTCTGATAAGACATCTAATCCACCTCCCTGTTGGGAAATAAGCCAGAATATTTTACAAATAAATTATTGCCAATAAATGACATGCTTCTTATAATCTTGGATCTGAGAACATGTTATCTCTAGAACATTTTATATAAAATACTATGCTGAATTAATGAAGTTCTCTAGGAGTTTGCTACCTAAAGGAATCACTTATGAAAGTTACTTCTGAAATGGAGTAACAGATGAATTGAGATGTCTAAAAAAAAATCTCAAAACAGAGATTAAAAACATGGTTAAAATACCGGCTAAAAGGTTTGAAAAGAACCACATTGCAAAGCCTAAGAGTCAACAAACTTTATATTTAGTTGTTTACCATGAGAAGTAGATTATTAAAGGGGCGATTAGTTAGGCATTTTTCTATCTCAAATACAGAATTCATGCTGTCCTCTTATTTGAAAAAAATTCATAGCTGGCCTAATAGAATGCCATAGCTATGGCTTTCAAAATTGTTAACTATCATTCACTGTAAAAAAAAAAAATCTAATTTAAATTGTGACCTAGTATGTTTGTGTTTGTGTGTACACGTATGTATGTAACAGAAAGGAGAGTTTTATGAAACATAACTTCCCCTTTCTGTGGTCTATGCATTCTGATACCTTTTAGTCTGCTACTTAAAAAAACGTTGGTCATGAGGCACTAAATTGATTTTTCAACCTCACAGCGTGAAAAATACCTGGAAGTTGGGGTATTATGGAATATACAGGCTGAAATCTAGCATGTATGAAGGATAAATTAAGTCCTAGAATAAGAAGTGATGATATAAATCTGGATTCTATTCTAGGGGGAGCCGTTAAGATTCTGGTCCATAGGAAAGGCTAAGACTTTCTAATTCTAACTATTTCTAATTATAATGATCTTTTTTGTTGTTGTTTAAAAAACTATTTGCTATATTTTGATAACTTTCACAAGAATAAATTATAAAACTACTTAAACACACATAGAACAATATTTAAAAATCTTGTTTAAAAATAATTTTCTAGCCTCTCAGGATTGAATCATTTAAACAATGCCAATTTTAATAAATACCTGGACGAGTTTGTCAATTCCCAGAGCTCTATCTAGTTCAGCTAGTTCAGTTTCATCTTTGCCGCTGAGAAAGGACACTAGCTGTTCAAGAAGAGCCTTCTCGTCATTTCTTCCTTCTACCGTTGTTGGTGGACAGAGGAGCTCATCTAATTGTGAACTAATACATTGGCTATAGAATCAAAAGATAACAGAGTTTAAGACTGATATAGCAAATAAGTATTCAATCTCAATAATACAAAATATACATATATGTATATATATGATACACACATATATGCAAATTTTGTTCTAAAAAATTCTCTGATGAGATTTTTTTAATCAGTTCTTACACAATGAAATGTTCCATATTATGTGCAGAAATTTATAAATGTTCTGCATGTAACTAGAATATATTCTCACTACTTTGTCAATCACTGAAATTTGCTTCCATATTCTTCCTGTTTGCTTACAGAAATAGCTTGAAAAATTAAACATAGTTGAGAAAGGGAAAAGAATTCTTGATGAAAGTCAAAAATAGGGCAGCCCGGGTGGCTCAGTGGTTTAGCGCCACGTTCAGCCCAGGGCCTGATCCTGGAGTCCTGGGATCGAGTCCCACGTCAGGCTCCCTGCATGGAGCCTGCTTCTCCCTCTGCCTGTGTCTCTGCCCCACTCTCTCTCTGTCTCATGAATAAATAAAATCTTAAAAAAAAAAAAAAAAAAAGAAAGTCAAAAATAAAGCTCAGTCAAAATCTCAAGGAAAAAAATCACCTAGCCTATAGTAAGATTTATTCTATTTATACTTCACTTTTAAAGATGATCAAATTGTACTGATAACATACATCTGATTGCCATTTACCAAAGAAATCAAACTAGGAAAATGAAACATGCTCAGCATTAAGCAACAAAAAAATTGTTGATTACATAGAGGAAATACATAGTTAATCCAAACTGATACCAACTGATGCATATAACTTAGAAATATATAGAAAATAATAATAATACAAATTTAATTATATAATTATAAGGCTTCTTCTTTGGGGAAAGTAAGTGGGAATAGTGTGCATAGTTAAAGCTCGAAACGACACTCGATACTATCTAGTTTGGTTGCTATACATGCGATGTCTCTAATGTTTTGGAATGGGGCTACTTATGTCCTTTAAGAAATTAAATTCTAATCAAGATGAGACACTGAGTAGACGTAAAAAGTACCTTCCCTTCTTATACCATTTTGCTCCAAAGAGAAAATACTGGACAAAAAATTATAGAACTAAAAGCTCAAGAGCTTTTATAATAATCGTTATACTGAGCTCAATTCATCTACAGGTCTCAGAAATTTTATAGTAATCAATCACAGTAAAACAAGAGATGAAAAATAAAACCGCCACACACTATATCAATCTTTTGGTAATTACAATACATACTAGCCTTGCAGTCACACAGTAAATAAATCTGTTTAACTTGGGTGTCTTCCTCCATTCCACCTTTTTTTCATTTAACATTTGCTTCCACTCCTATATCACAAAATACCAATGTAGGTTGGAATTCAGTTTATGAAAATAGTTCTTTGTTGTAGAAGTTGGTATCTGATATTTTATAAAATAGGAAATGTATTACTCACTCTTCTGGTTTATTCTGATTTACAGCAGTCACTGTATTATTTGCCCATGGAATCTGATCACCTGTTCCTGGCTGTCCAAACTGATTGTCAATTGCTTCTAATTCCAGCTCTGGTAACCCTGATTACAGAAGAAAAGGTAAGGAGTCAGTATCACAATGGAAGATAAAATGACAGTATTTTACAGAAGTAATATACTGTATGGGAGAATGAAGTTTCCTCTATAAAATGTTACAAAGGTCCCTTATCCAGAAACTTAAACTGCCTAGAACGTGGCCACATAATAACTAGTGAGAAAGTAAAGACAATCTGATGTAAAAAAAAAGTTTGCACATAAGTTGATGTTACCATAGGGAGAATCATTTGGAACTTTGCCAGAAATTATTTCTTTTAAAGATAATTATAACAATTTTGGTTAGCTGCTTTTTCAATCTATAGGACATTAGAATCTGCTATAGTTAGGAACAATGTTATCATGACACAAGAGTGGCAAACAGAAGATAAAATATTTTCTATAATAGACAGTAACAGAAACTAAAGGGCACAGCAATCTGGGGTCATTCTGAAAATGGACAAAGTTCTGCAGCTGTCAAAATGAGACCACAGGTGTATAACAATCAATGCTTCTGATGATGACCCATAAAGAGAGAGGTTGTTATGCTTTATAATGAAAGAAAACAGTATATGCATTTTAGAAAGTTTTTGCTTAGGTATTTTTTTTTTTTTTGGAAAATCTGATTATTTCTGTACTGTTTAGGAAAAATTGTAAATAATCTAAATTCCAGAAATTTAGGTACTGATTAATGAACAATGGTATAGATATTTATAATGTACCATTAAATGAAGAAGAAAAACCCCATAAACCAAGACATTATGTTCAGAATGATTCTAGTTTTATAAATTATTCTGTGTATATTAGCAGTAATTCTGAAAGAGTGTATATATCTTTGGTTGATTTTAGGTTGTAAGATTAAGGACTTTTCTTTTTTGACTTTTCTTTTCTTTTAATGCCTCTAATGGTTATCTGTAATTTCTGAAAAGGATATAAATAAGTTAACTGTTGTTAGGGCTGCATTGTATTTCCCCAAAATTCATTGTTGAAGCTCTAACTCCTAGTAGCTAAGAATGTTACTGTATTTGGAGACAGGGTCTTTAGAGATGTGATTAAGTTAAAATAGGGCCATTAGGGTGGGTTCTAATCCAACAAGACTGGTATTCTTATAAGAACAGGAGATTAGGATATGACAACATATATAGAGGGATGAACATGAGGCCACGGCAAGGAGGCAGACTCCACAAGCCCATAAAAGGCCTTAGAAGAAACCAAACCTCTTCACCTTGGACTTCTAGCTTCCAGAACTATGAGAAAATTAATTTCAGTTGTTTAAGCCACCTGGTCTGTGGTATTTTATAATGGAGTCCTAGCAAACTAATACTTTTTAAAAAACAACTAAAAATGCCTTGGGGTTTTCTCTTTTCTTTTCTTTTCTTTCTTTCTCTTTCTGTCTCTTTCTTTTTTCTGAAAGAGAGAGACAGCGCGCACAAGCAAGTGCAGGGGTCAGAGGAGAGGGAGAGAGAGAATCTCCACACCCACCACAGAGCCTGACATGGAGCTCAATCTCATGACCCTAACATCATGACCTGAGCTAAAACAAAGAGTAGGATACTTAACCAACTTAGCCACCCAGGCACCCTGCCTTGAAATTTTAATAGAAAACATAATTAAGTAGAGTTTCTCATTCCAATGAATAGAGAATAAGTAGATTTAAGAATGCCTAAAAAAATGTGTTTAATGGTAGATACTGATCATTATTAACTACAAAAAGTATGTTAGGCTTACTTTTATGTGAAATATACTCAACATTTAGTATGAATTAAGTATAGGAGTCCAAGTAAATACATTCATTTCTAAATGCAAATAATTATAGCTCTCAAACTTATCTTCTCTGTCATGAAAAATGATAGAAAACAAAATTCTGTAGAATTCTGAAAAACAAAGCAAATTAAACCCACCAAACATCAACCACAAATGATAATGGGAAGTAACCACTTAATTCCTATCACCATTTAAATCAAGAAGTTAGTCAAAGATTATCTACAGTTGACCCATTGTTCTATTCCATACATTAATTCCTCAATCCTATTGTTTCAGAAATCTAACCTAGACAAAATTAATTCTATTTAAGAATCAAAGAAAATTTACAAGGCTGTCTACCATAAGTACTGAATATTATAAGATAATCTATTTGACTCAGTAATAGGATATAGTATCTTTCATTTTACTAGTCTTGATGGGGAAGATGTTAAGAAAATAAGTTGGATGAAATTTCTCAAAATGAGGTAAGATTTTTTAAAATTTTTTAAAATTATTATTTATTTATGATAGTCCTCAACAGAGAGAGAGAGAGAGGCAGAGACACAGTCAGAGGGAGAGGCAGGCTCCATGCACTGGGAGCCCGATGTGGGACTCTATCCCGGGTCTCCAGGATCGCATCCTGGGCCAAAGGCAGGCGCCAAGCCGTTGCGCCACCCAGGGATCCCCTCAAAATGAGATAAGATTTATCTGCTAAGTTTGATGACTAGGAAAGAAACAAAACCAAACAAATCAAACTCTGATTCAAGTAAAACTTTTGTTTGCACAGGCTTTATAATAAAAAAAAGTTAGTTTTTATTCTAAAATAAATCTTTTAGGATTTCCTTAGAAATTTCTATAAAAATTTGAAGCACTTACTGGAATGTTTTAAGAAATATATGTTCTCTTCTCCTAGTCTGGGAATAAACCTACTATTTTTGGTCATGTTTGTGCCCTATCAAACATGAGTAAGTGTGTATGTAACACAAAACAAGTACAACAATTTGTAAATGGAAACATGGACACATCTCCTAGTCGCTGGGTTGGGTAGGTGCAGATGAAGTGGAGGTAGAAAACAAGCCCTTAGGGATCCCTCATCAAGCTAGTAATCTTCCTTATCATTTTTGCAAAGGTTTCAACATAATATTTTCTCCATTTAAAATAGAGGTTCTTGAGTGGTACAGTCTGGTTGAGCATCTGACTCTTGATTTCACCTCAGGTATGATCTCAGGGTTGTGAGAGTTCAAGCCCCCATGAGGCTCCACATTTAGCACAGAGTCTGCTTGAGTTTTTCTCTTCCTTTCCTCTGCCCCTCCTGCTGCTCACACTCTTTCTCTCTAAAATAAATAAATAAATCTTTTAAATCTAGTAAAAAGGAAAACTATCCCCGTTAGCCACAAAAAAGTTACATTACTAAAAAATTTAACCTCTTATATCATATGATAAAAATAGAAAAACCCAATAGATAAGAGAATATGAACAGGTAGGTCACATGCAATCACTGAAAAATGATCTACCTAATTTACAATAAAAATAAACAGATTAAAACTACACTAGGATACTTAAAAAAATCAAACCATTGAGTTGGCAAAGATAAGGAAGTGTATAATTCAATGTCTTAGAAAGGATGTATAGAAAGAAGAACATTATCAGTTAGAGTGTAAACTGGCATTGTATCTAAGAAGGGTGATTTGGCAAAATCTATCTTTTGATCAAGCAATTCTATTTTTTAACATCTATTTCATATATACTCTCATATGTGGTAAATTATCTCTATGTAAGATTATTCATTACAGCTCTGTAATAGCAAAAGATACCTATCAAGAAGCACAACACACTAAAAAGAGGGAAATTGAAATGGATTTTTTAAGTACTGAAAATGCTTTATCTGAAACTCATTATCTTTAGTGTTATGCAATTATTTCAATATACTACAAATTAATGAGATTTAAAAAATAATCATCTCAGAATGTTTACCAAACATAAAATCATCCATGTCACAAGATCACTCACTTACTCTAATGAAACTGTCAATGTTCAAATATTTTTGGAACTCTTCTGGATCTATCTAAAATAGTATAAAGGTCCTTAAAGAAAATATATCTCCTTAAAGTTAGATCCAATTTTGGTTTGGGCTTAAAAAAAAATTATTCTTTTTGGATCAACAAATTTGGCTCCAAATAACTCCAGAAAATTTCAGAAGTCAAATTCACCCTCAGAGGCTAGGGATCTAAAGACGGTCAAAAGGACATAGGAGAAGTTTTGAAGGTACTGCCAAAGAGGCTCATTGTACATATTTTGATCAACAATACTGTCTTAAGCTGTCTCTTGATGTGTTCTGGTAGTACATTTCTAACAAAATTATTTAAATCACTTGGTCACACTGCATGGGTATGTGGTGTACATATCAACAGGATGTTTTGAAACCAGGCGGGCTGAGACTTAAGTCCTGATTCTAATAAGAAACAGCACAGAGGATCATAGGGTAAGGGAGGGAAAACTGAATGGGAAGTCATCAGAGAGGGGGACAAAAACACGAGACTCTTAACTATAGGGTATCCCTGGGTGGCTCAGCAGTTTGGCACCGGCCTTTGGCCCAGGGCGCGATCCTGGAGACCCGTGTCAGGCTCCCTGCGTGAAGCCTGCTTCTTCCTCTGCCTGTGTCTCTGCCTCTCTCTCTCTCTCTCTCTTTCTCTCTCTCTCTCTCTCTCTGTGTCTATCATGAATAAATAAATAAAATCTTAAAAAAAAAAAAAAGGAAACAAACTGAGTTGATGGAGGGGATGTGATAATTCGGTGATGGGCATTAAGGAGAGCATGTGATGTGATGAGCACTGGGTGTTATATGCAACTGATAAATCATTAACACTACATCTGAAACTAAGTATATACTTAATGTTGCCTAATTGAATTTAAATAAAAAATAAATAAATCCTGAATCTGCATGTACTAAATAGAAAACCAGGCAAGTTTTTGTCTGTGTGTATTTTTTTTCTTTTCATTCTCTGGACCTTTATTTTCTTGTATGTAAACAGACCTAAGGAAATTTTCTGGTTCAATGTGGCAGATTTATATCCCTTCTATTTTATTTTCCCTCCAAAATTATCTCTGAAATAAAAGAAATAAAAAAGGAAAATAAGTCTCTAGCTGGAGGAAAGGCAAGAGAAATATTATGGCAGCTGAACTCAACTGATGAGTTTCTGAAAGCTAAAACAGAGGAAACAAATGGTAAAACTTCAATGAAAGTAAAAAATCTACAAGACAAAGAGAAGATTCTCCAGAAGCCCAGAACAACTCCAAGCTTAGGGGTCACTGGAACGGGTACAAGAACAGGCCATGGGCATCTGGGCCATTGAACAGCTGTGGCAGGCCCCACCCCCCATGCAGAGGACTCTGGCGTCTGACCCTGGGATTAAAGGGGTAAGAGCATGACTCGAAGTGGGAGTTCTGCCCAGGGAATCTCCCAGAGTGGGTGCTTAGGCTGCCATGAGGATTTCCCCATTACCAAGCCCCACTCTCTCACAACAGCAACATAGAAACAGGGCTTCTATAATCAGAACCTACCTTCGCTGCCAGAGTAAAAAGGGTTTCTCACTTTACTAAATAGATTGTTCATTTCAGGCCTTGGTCAGTATATAGGCAGACAGTGTAAATGCACCAAACATTCCAGAAAAGTCAATGGCAGGAAAGAGAGAGAAGCAAATTTAACAAAGAAAGTAACTTTGGAGGAAAAAAAAAGATTCTTACAGAAAAAGGAAGAGGCCTGAAGTATAATAAATGTATTGTCACACAGATTACAAAGTTTATCATCATACCCACAGAAACTAATAGGCTTCCATGAGAAGGAAAATTAAAAACCTGATAGCTGCAATTAAAAGAGCCCAATAGATAGAACTGAAAAGCAGAATGGATACAGTTGAAGATTCAGTTTTGATCTGGAAAATGTGGCCCAGAGATTCTCTCAAAATACACTACAAAATGGTAAGGAAAAGAAAAGGTAAGAGAAAAGATGAGTGCCATGGTAGAAAAACCCAGAAGTTTTAACTGGTGTACCCCAGGTGGTGAAATATGATGGTAACTAAATATGATGTGTCCTATGCCAGGCATTTACACTTGACACTGCTTAGGTTAAGGCTGAAGACTAAAGTGAAGAAAGATGCTTGATTTTCCCAGGTGGGCACAAGGTTAAGATGTGAAATCAGCTATTCAATGATGGATTCTGGTTCCAGTGAAATAGGTAGTGTTGGCCATCACAGAGGCTAGAGGAGGCAGAGAATTAGAGGCTATTCTCTTCTTTCCTAGGATATGCTAATATATTTTTGTCCCCATCTTCTTTTTCCTTCTCCAATCCTTTTCTCTTTTCCTTTATCCTTTTTTTTTAAAAGATTTTATTTATTCATGAGAAACACACAGAGAGAGAGGCAGAGACATGGGCAGAGGGAGAAGCAGGCTCCATGCGGGGAGCCCAACATGGGACTGGATCCCGGGACCCCAGGATCACGCCCTGGGCCGAAGGCAGGCCCAAACCGCTGAGCCACCCAGGGATCTCCTCTTTTCCTTTATTCTGCCCAACTTGTTTCCTTAGCCTTATGCCTCCTAAAATCTTATTTTCTTTCTCCTCTACATTGCAGACTGTCTGCACCATCATCCTCACCCTCCTTTACCATGAGATCTTCCCTTTTATGCTTTTGGCCTTTGCCAACACTATAGCACAAGGTTTAACAGATTCTGGCCTATTTTATATACTTTTATATATGGAGCTATATTTGGGGGAAGAAATCTCAAGAGAGAAGCAAAATTTATTTGCCTCAGGACAGACTACAAAGGAAAAATATTCCAGTTTCACAGGCCTGAAGAGTAGGAAAATACTTTCTATTTTTATTACCTTTACTTTTTATCAAATATATATACATAATTTTTAAAGTCAGGACCAAAAGGTCCATTACAAATAAAAGCAGCTTTAAGTCTTACCCCTTCTAATCCCTTGGTTACTTCCCTTCTAATGGAGGCAGCCATTCTCAACTTGTGTAACTGTTTTCTTTGGCATTTGCTTATTTTTAAATGTGCATATGCTGCTATTCCTTATGTCTCAATTTGAGATTACTGACTTGCCATCGTGATAGATGAGGTCTTAATTTTCTCAGACCTACCTATCTTACTACTTCCCATGTCCCCAATTCCCTAACAGAGTTCACGGTTTTTTTATAATAAAAAGTTAATACTTAGATTCTTATGATTATGCAAATATTACTCATCGCAAAATTACATTGTGCACTATGTTCAAACCTTTCTTGTACCATGCTTCCATTTTTTTGGAGTTAAAAATTGCCTTATATTTTTCATTTGCCTGCTTTTCTAGAGAAATCTTTCAGATCTTCAACATTGTTGACATAAACCTATCTGTAATCTTTTCTGTAAACTCAAAGAGATCAATTTCATTTTTCTCCCAGAAGCCTCCTTTCCATAAGATTCAGGCCACCTGTTCCAATATGTATTGCTATTCCTTAATCTTATTAATCAGCTATGCTTTCAGATCCGCTGTTTTCCCTGGATCTTATATCTTTTTCTCTTCTGGTTTTCTCCCTGTTTTGTTGAAGTACTTCTCTAAGGATCTTTACTAGAAAGGGTGACTATACCATGCAAATATTTGAGCCCTTTTATACCTAAAAATGTCTTTTTACCTATTTTCACAACTACTAGAAATTTGCATGGTTAATTGTAGTTAGAAATTACTCTAATCTCAGATATTCCTGAAGCAAATTTGATTAAAGTCTAATCTACATATAATATACACCCATTTTAAGTATACAGTTGTAATAAACTCTGAAAAAGATATAAACTAATAACCCTCCTGTCTTAATAAAGAAAACAGAATATTTCTGTCATGTCTAAAAGTTTCCTCAAGCTTCTTGGCTGTCGATCTTCCCTACTTCAACCCCACACTAGCAACCAATGATCCAGACTTTTTTCACTCAGCATGTTTTTGAGAATAAATAATTCATGCCATGAACCACTAGTTTCTTATTTTCCACTGCTGAGCAGTATTTCAGTTTATAAATGTGCCATTTCTTTGTTGATGGACATTTAGATGGTTTCCAGTTTGAGGCTATCATGAATAATGTTGTAGGACCATTTGTGGTCAAGTCCTTTGTTTTTATATATATATATGAATATATATTTTAATTTTTTAAATTTATTTATGATAGTCACAGAGAGAGAGAGAGAGAGAGAGAGAGGCAGAGACATAGGCAGAGGGAGAAGCAGGCTCCATGCACCGGGAGCCCAACGTGGGACTCGATCCCGGGTCTCCAGGATCGCGCCCTGGGCCAAAGGCAGGCGCCAAACTGCTGCACCACCCAGGGATCCCCAAGTCCTTTGGATAAGCATGTGCTTTCATTTCTCTTCGTTAAATACCTATGAGTTGGACTGCTGGGTCACATGGTAATGTGTCTTATTTGTTGAGATTTTACCATATTATATATCCAATAGCAATGCCAAAGTTCAAGGTGCTCATCTTTGACATCGTTTGGTACCATCAGTTTTTAAAATCTGCGGTATTTCAATGGAATAGTAGTAGTATATATAGCAGTACTGCATTATAGTTTTAATGTGCATTTCCTTGATGATTAAAGATATTGACTATCTTTTCATGTGTTTGTTGGCTATTTTCAATCTTTATTTATGTAGTGTCTTTTAAAATCCTTCGCCTATTTTTTAGATTGGGCTGTTTCTCCTATTATTAACATTTTGCATTTATGTACTACATATGTTAGACTGATGAACTAATATTGATACATTTTCATTAACTAAAGCTCATAGTTCACAGAGTTTACTCTTTGTGTTGTACATTCTATAGGTTCTGACATATGTATAACAACATGTATGCACCATTACAGTATCATACAGAACAATTTCACTAGTCTAAAAATCCTCCATGCTCTACCCAGTCATCCCTCCCTCTGACAAATACTAACAACGAATCCCTATCAACCACTGATCTTTTTATTGTCCCCATAGTGTTGCCTTTTCCAGAACGCTATATGGTTGGAATCATACAATATGTAGCCTCTTCAGATTGGCTTCTTCCACTCAGCAATATGCATTTAAAGTTTCTCCATGTCTTTTCATGGCTTGATAGCTTCCAAGTTTGGGGCAATTATGACTCACTATATGCAATTCACATTTTTTCTCTGAAAGCTTTTAGAATCTTTCTCTCTGGTGTGTTCCAGAATTACAAATGATAAGTTTTGGTATAGGTCTTTTTTGTATGTATGTGTTAGCTATGTGTTCAGCCAGTGAAATCTGAAAAATTATGCTGTTTCTTTCTAGAAACATTCTTGATTTTTTGTTGTTGTTTGAAAATATCTTCTCTTCCCCCTTTTTCCTCCCTTCTCATTGCTTGTTTGACCGATTCTTATCAATCATTACTGGCCCTCCTAGGTCAATCTTAACTTTTTTTCTTCCCAACTTTCTACTTGTCTTTTTGTTCTTTCTTAAAGTTTTTCTCAGCCTTGTCTTCTACCATTTCTCTTAAAATTTTAAAATGTTGGATATTTAACTTCCAAAAATTCTTTCTTCTTTGCCTTTTTTCTTCCCATATGGATAAAACATCTTCTCAAAAATTTTAGGTTTTTTAGTTTAGTTCAGTTTTAGTCCATGCACTTGTTGTATAGCTCTATTGTACTCTCTTTTTGTTTCTTTTACTCTCTTTCAAGTTGCAGACTTCCCTCAAAGTCCTGGTGATCTCTGGTTGTGTCTGTTCAGTGTTCTAAAACACTGACTGTGAGAGCGGAGTGTGAAGCTTGTGTCCTCTGGGAGCCTTCTGTTGGACAATTAAATGGCAGGATGACCTCTGCACTTTAGGGAGCTCCCCTTACACACCCATATCCAGACATCTTTCTGGCCATTCAGTTCTCCTGAGATAAATCCCCCAGGCTCCCATATTGGATGGGGATCCAGAATCAAAACACTCAATAGTCAGACTTCATTTTATTGCCTTTTAGCCTTGTACCTTCTTGTTTCTCCAACTGTGCCTACTATCCCAGAGTCTGGAGCCTCTCAGTTTCAATTAGAACAAACTTTTGGAGTCACTTCATTTAATTCTCCTTTTGCAGATAAAGAGAATAAAGCTCAGGAAATTCATGTGTCCAGAGTAATACTGTTAATAAAAGGAAAATGTGAGACTTGAACCTGGGCTCCAGTTTACACCTAGTGCTCTGGTCAGCTGAAAAACTGCTTCCAAAACTGTCAGAAATGACTCAAAAACCCTTTTTTCCAGCTTCCTGGAAATCTTGGCAAACTTGCAGGAATTGTGTCATGACAGCTAAAAGCTGCAGTAAGACTGAAATAAATGAGTCCCACATTTGATCCTGTCAAAAGAGGGACAAGACTTGGGTCGGGAACACAGGCAAATTTTGAAAGTAAGCTGTTCAGTTTCCTTTGGTTTCAAGGTTACACAATGGAATTATCAATACCGTTATTTTCAACTTCAAAATTTGACAGATGAATAACACTTGACAGGCCTATCTTTATGAAGTATTATACTACAAAGGGTCTCTTTAGGCTAGAGTACCAGTGACTCATTTCAACACAGTTGTCTCCTAAATGGTGCTCTATGGGATAACATGTATGACTTGTGAAAAGAATTCCATAATCAAGAAAGTATGGTAAATGCTGGGTTATAGAAATGTAAACTGGTATCTTTAACATAGGGCTTTTAAAAACTAATATACAATGTGGAATTTTAAGAGGAGAATGGCATATGTGCCATGTAGCATTTGCCCAGTGGATTTTAGCAGAAAATCCTTTTTTTTCCAACTTGTAGGACTAGTGCTCAAGGAAGACACTTTGGGTAATATAATCTGACCAGTACCATATTTCTGAGTCTTGCTATGAAATGTTTGGGTAAGAACACAAAATTGCTCTCCTTAATATCAACTGTTCACTTTAACATTAATTACAGAAAGACAGAAGTTATAATAACTTAAGATACACATGATCAGTGAAATTCATATGTATAAGAATAACTATACATTATTTACACTGGCATTAATGTAAAACTAGTTCACTCTCAACAAATAAATGGTCTGTGCAGTAATGATGAGAGATAAAGCACTAATCCACATTATGGTTACACATTTAAAACAAGGTTTTCTCCCAACACATACTATTTAGCCTGGAAGTGGGTCTGGCAGTGGTGGACTGAAGTGAAGCTGGCAGGGTCTCCGATTTGATGGTTACATTGGTGACCGCACCATCCATCCTCTCTGGCTCACATAAGCCTGGCAACTGGGCTGCCTTCTCCAGCGTGGGTAGTAACTGATCAAACTGGTCAAGGTCAGCTGTAAACTAAGAACGGAAACCAAAGTTAGAGGAAATATATTCTATACTTTACCTGAATCAATGTAGAAAAAAAGTTGTTCCTTTACACTCTATGAATTAAGTGTGACTATGAGAGAATGAAGAAGACATAATTGGAAAGACTGAGGCCTCATTAAAATTATGTGATCTTCTGGAAAACAGTTTGGATGCTTATGATATTAATATAGTGGAGGATATGAAATAATGTACACATAATATTTGTCTACTATATTTTGGCATAAAATTTATGCATTGGAAGGAGTTTAGACTGGAAAGAATTCAAGAATATTGTGTTCCACTGATTATGGATGATTTTTTTTTTCTTTTTTTTTGGATGATTTTTTCTATCTTGTAAAATGATTTACTTTATGATGTTAATGAAAAATAAATTTACACTGATGTAACTTTATAATTTAAAAAAGTTTGGGAAACTTCCTTATAAATAGTATATCAGCTTCAAAGATCCCAGGAAGGTCACTTCCCACTTGAGGATTTAATAAAATAAGAAACCTATTTTCTAGATGAGATAGGGTATCCCTACAGTTGTCTGAGGTTATGCATAGGAGAAAACTGGCCTTATTTCACAGTATTATTCTATTACTATTACTTTGAGACAGTTCATCAGTATAAAATGTCTACCTGTTTGTGTTTCACTATTTAATTCAACTAAAATTTATGTTTCTAGACTGTATAAATAGAATTATATAGATGTATTTTTAAAATGTCTGACTCCTTTCACTTAGCATTATATTTCTGGGGATGCCTGGGTGGCTCAGCAGTTTGGTGCCTGCCTTCAGCCCAGGACATGATCCTGGAGTCCCGGGATTGATTGGGCTCCCTGCATGAAGCCTGCTTCTCCCTCTGCTTGAGTCTCTGCCTCTGTCTCTCATGAATAAATAAATAAAATCTTAAAAAAAAAAAATTATATGTCTGAAGTTCAGAGATCTTGTCACATGTAGTAGTAGTCAATTTGTTTTCAATATAGAATAGTAACACATTGTGTGAACATGCCACAATATATTTATCCATTCTATTGTGATGGATTTGGGACTAATACAAATAAAGCTACTATGAACATTTTTGAACACGTATTTTGTTATACATGTGCAAAAAGTACTAATCATAAGGGAAAATACTGACAAATTGGACTAAATGAAGACATTTCATCAAAAGTACCATTAAAAGAAAGAAAAGGCAAGGCAAAGCATAGAGAAGATGTCTGCAAATATACTACTTTATAGGACTCATCCAAAATATGTAAAGAACTCTTGAGTCCATAAGAAAAAGACGACATATTGGGAAAATAGGCAAGATACCTGAATAGGCAGTTCACAAAAGAAGATATACAAATGGCCAATAAATATTAGGGAAATGCAAATTAAAACTATGAAGTACCACTACAAAGACCCCAGAATGGCTAAAATTTAAAAGATTGACCTTACTATGTATTAGCAACAACATGGAACACTAGAGGGAATTCTTTGTACACACTAGGAAAACTCCATTATCTACTAAAGATGAATATACATATATCTTATGATTCTGCAATTCCACTCGTAGGTATAAACTCAGCAGAAATGCATGAATATGCAAACCAAAACATATACCACGACTGTACACAATAGCATTATCTTATAAAGTTGTGACTTTTTAAAGAGAGTTTTAATATAGTTATTATTTAAAGCTTTTTTTCAGCTTAAAAGCACAGTATTAGTTTACCTGTACCAAGAAACATGAGAGATAGTTTATACTCAAAAAGCACACACAACATAAAAATAATCAAAAAAGTGTTATTACAAATAGTAAATAGAGACAATATGGAGCACTATGAATGCAGAGAGGAAAGAAATGTCTAATGAGGGCTAGTGGGGAAGGCTTTACAGAGATGATGTCTGAACTGGTTTGTGAAGGATGAGGAGAAGTTCAGCAGACAGAAAGGAGAGCAAGGCAGAAGATGCTTAGAAGAGACATGGCTTATTCCAGGAATGGCAAGGACTTCCATGTGCCTAGAATGCAGTATGCCTGAGGGAAGAGAGAGATTTCTGTGAGATGAGGGTAGAACATAAAGCTGGCTTAAAAAATGAAGGACCTATGTACAGTAAGTGTGAATCCTGTTTCAAAATAAAATGTCTCATTGATTAGCTGCTTTGTAAATATATTTTCAGCTATTTCATATTTGTCTATATTCTTTCTAAATAATTTGTGAGCTCCTAGGGGGGAGAGACTACATTTTCTGTTTTTCTTAAATTCCTTCAGGGTCCACAGCAATTACTCCATAAGTGAAAGTGCCTCTTAATTTCACTCCATTCCCACCTCAGCTTAATCACAGAAGTTCCTAACCTATAACAATTTATGCAAAGGTTTATTTCTGTTTATTTCCGTTTCAGAGTGTGTTATGTACCTGCTTCCTAGAATACTCCAAGTCCCTATTCTGATAAGGGCTGAAGGTGATTAGAATCAGATAAGAAGAAAAACAGCCTTAAAAAACGTTTCAAGGGAAACTAAATAGCAAAGCAAGCCAGACTAAGCAATTTTGTCCACCTCCTCACACTTCTCTCCCATTTCATTTACATCAGAGGTTCCCAAACTTAGCTACACATCATAGTTCTCTGGGGAGCTTCTTAAAAATACAGATTTCTGTGTTCTATATCCAAAGAGTTGGATTCAACAGGTGGTATTGGGAGGAGGGGGCAGGAAAGGTATGTTTAAAAATTTCCAAAGCTGTGAACTGATTTTATGGAAAGAAGCAAATATCCATTTGCTTAGAATGCTGCATTAAAACTACAGCCCTAAAAAACAACAACAACAACAACAACAAACTATAGCCCTCCAAAGTTCCAAGGAGGGCATCCTGTGATTTTTCAACCATTTCCTCTGAGGACATCCCGTGATGTTTCAACCATTGATACTAACCTTTTAATATATGCCCAATGGGTAGGACAAAACATAGCCTGAATCCAAATCTGGTTTATGGTTGGAGTAAAATACATGAAAAGGAAAAAATAACTATGACTATTTATTCTATGATGCGAGGGATTACCTACCTGGCTCTGGGACTCCAGTTTAATTTCTTCAGGAGCAGGTTTGGTCATTGGGGTTGGGTTTGTGGTACAAGGATCCATCTGTTCTTTCTTTTCTACTTTCACCTTTACATCATCCAGGCTCAGGTTCGGAGTTGATCTTAAATCTTTCTCATCTTTATCTAAAAGATATCGTAGGAGCTGATGGTCTTTTGATTCTTTTTTCTTTGAAGCATCCAGTTCTAGTTTTACACTCGAGTTCCCTTGTACCTGTCCAGTCACTGATACAGAAGTAGATGCACCGTCCTTTTTATCAGGCTCAACAGACAAAGTGGTGATATCCGAGGGGCTACCCTCCTGTAGGAGCCGGTGCAAAATTTTGTGCCGCTCCGTCAGCGAGCTATGAGAGGAGGGGCAAGAACCGCTTGAAGAGTTAGCAGAGGCAGAGTTGGAAGTGCCTGAGCATGACAGTACTTCTTTGCAACTTGTGTCTATATCAGCATGCCGTAACTGCTGCTCTGCAGTTGTTGTCAAAAGCTGCACTAGTTTGTGACTGGTTTGAGAGTACTTATTGTCTCCTTCTGAGAGTCTGTCATTGTTATGCAGAAGCCCAGAATCCAGAGGTTTGCCATCAGTAGAGCTGTTGTCAGACTGAATCATTTCATTTAAAATGGATGCAATCTCTTTGTTATCTTTGGACTCAGCTTTTGCTGGTTGTATATTTAACCTGCTAGGTGAATTCTGTGAGCTCATCTGCCTGAGGACTGGAGAACTGGCAGAGAAGCCAACAGAGTTATTGGGTCCTTCATTCATGCTCTGTAAAGATGTTACTGGGATGTTTGAATAGGATCGGTTACTATTATTACAGGCAGTACCTGTCATGCTAACGGGGGAGCTTAATGTCGGAATATTAGGAGGGAACGAATTGTTTGGCATCCTGGGCCTTGGTGCTAATCCAGAACTAACTTGTCTCCTTGGAGACATGAACTGTGCGAGAGATATTCCTGTACCTTCCATAGGAGAATTATTGAGGTTTAAAGAGGGGTTAGTGCTCTGGGAACTGGCCTGTCCCTGGTTTAAGGCAACACTGGCTACAATCTGATTTCCAGGTGAGCATCCAAAACTCCCTTGGCTGTTGCTAGAATTACTATGACTGCTGCTATGGAGGTCTGAGCTCTGTTGGCGGTTTACTCTGGGGGACACCATGTTGTTGCTGGATGGTGGCAATGTGGATGAACGGGCCACACCATGAGCTGGCGAGATACTAGAATTGACGGAGGGGTTTACTCGGGGAATTGACATTCCAGAATTAGTGTCATCTTGAGGAGAAAGACCACTGTGTTCCCTGGGGGGAGGGGGGAAAAAGACATTATTATTCAAACATCTTCACTGCTTTCCATTAAAATATCTTTATGATGCATATTATAAACCAAGACCATTAACCCCATTAATATTGCAAGCCATCAAGTAAAAAGCTTCTGTATCACTTTAAATTAAGGAAAAACAGTGGACTGTTAGTGCTACTGTGAAATATTAGCACCACTTAATAGGCAATAGTGCTCATGGTCCCATAAATTTGATAACGGTTTCAGTTATATGGGAAAGAAATCTTTATTGGCCTTGGAAAAAATCCAAAATATGTACTTTTAAGCTTTTTGAAATTTAATACAAATACTTAACATTACAATAATATTTTTGATTGAAAGAGAAACTTCCCACACCTCTGTTTACAAAGTCTTTATTCATGACTCCCTTTTACAGCTTTTAAGTATTTCAACTCCAAAGAGGAAGACTGGGTAAGGAAAATACTGTGTCACTGATGTAAAAATTAAAAAGGGTGATATGCAGACATAGCAGATGTTTTGAAAGAGAAATCACAATATGAAAAAAAGAACTGTGCTAATTCCACTCACAAGCATAAATTAAACTAAAATTAGAAAAAACAGAATACTGAATTCAGATTTTCATCGAGCTCTTTACTCAAATCCATAATTATGACAACAGATTTGTGACTGGTATTACCATGTTCCAATAAGCAAATATATCAGATGAGGAAAAGATGAAGTGAGGGGAAATGTCTTTGTTTTTGTTTAATGCTACATTTTAAATAGTTGCAAATGTAGGGTTTTGAATAATTCATAGGATAAAAGAATGGTTCCATGAATTTACCATATATACCAATGTAAAATGTACTTAGAGAGGAGAACAAATTAGAGGCAATGACATTCAAAACTCTCAAGTTGATAGTTTAATAACCTGTAGTTTGAGAAACTGTCAACTTGAACTCAGGAGCCATCAAGTTTGCTCTAATAAGAATACAGTACTTTTAAAAATAAAAATAACAATATTAACAAATTCTGAAATCTTTTTTAAGACCAAAGTTCACATATGGAAAGTAGGCTATTTTTAGCCACCTTCTGGGTTTTTACCTCTGAAACACATATTTTCAACCTAACCCTTCCTGTGTGTTTGTGTTTTTTTGAACAATAAGGTTATTGTTAGGCAAAAAACCTATAAAACCCAATATGGATATATTGAATATATACTCATCACACTAGCTTAATGCCTAATTTAGAATTTTTGTTTTCTAGCCATCAAGAGAATAAAAAAATTTTCTCTAAGAAGAGATATGTGAACTGATTTATTTCATATGAAGCTCTCCAAATAAGTAGTACCTGTCGATGATATGAATTCCCATGATGAAAGGTTGCATGTCTGGACTTTGAGGGTAGCAAAGTTTACACTTGGTGTGGGCGCTAAGCATTGTCCCATCATTCAATATGAATCTATAGGATGGGCTGGAGGCAGTGCCACGAGTCATCACTGTTTCAAACAAAAGAAAAACCTAGTTAAAATTCTGACACTTGCACTTTGGGCAGAGGAGAGTTACCAAGCCTTATTTCTACCTTGAGCCTCATTTTAAATGACCTCCCAACAGCTGCCTGCTCAAACTCAAAATAAAGAATAGTTTAGACAAAGCAGATATCTGAAGGGGGAGAAGGATTCTGGCTGAAATAGACACTTGATGACAAGTTTTAACTTAGTACTACTTGAATGAGTGCCTCCTCACATAAGTTAAAATAATGAAGAAACTTCAAACCAGGAAAAAAAAAATCAACTTTAATCTCTCCATAATGGGACAGTTCTTCAAATTTATTAAGTGTCCATTAAAAATACCAGCAAGTAATTGTCTCCCTTTCGGAATTATTTCTAACAAGTTTGTTTTTTTCCTTTTGCTGGCTGATTATTTAAAAAATATTTTATTTATTTATTCATGAGAGACAGAGAGAGAGAGGCAGAGACACGGGCAGAGGGAGAAGCAGGCTCCATGCAGGGAGCCTGATGTGGGGACTTGATCCCGGGTCTCCAGGATCATACCCTGGGCTGAAGGCGGCACTAAACCGCTGTGCCACCGGGGCTGCCCTGCTGGCTGATTTTTTAATAACAGCTTTACTGAGATCATTCATACACCATAATATTCATCCTTTATGTTTTTATTAGCTTGTAGAGTCACTGAACTGAAATTCAAATTTAATTTTTCACTCAGGAATGTGAATCACTAAGGTCTCATCTGTCAAATTTGTGTATTTACATATATATATTATTTTTGATGTTAGTGTAGTAAAAAATTAAGATAAAGGCAACTGTTACTAATATAAAAAACAAAAACTAGATTAAGGCATTCATATCACTATATAAACAACATAGTTTACTTCTGTCTTAAAGGTTTATTAATAGCAGGCAAAATTCTAACCATATTGTTAAGTATTTATTAAATATGTAAGGGCTATAACCAAACTACTAAGTAAGAAAATGTCACTGATGTTTTAGCAATATGATACAATTCTATTTTAAGAAAGATTTAATAGGTAGATTCAGCTATAGGTTAAAAATCATATTCATGGAAACACAAGAATTACTACCACAAATGACTATTACAATTTAGCCTGTAATAAATGTTAGTACTATTTTTCATAGACATTTCAGAAAGCCCTTCTATTACATTTTAAAGACACGTTAAAGAGATTTAAAATGACCAATTAATAATAAATATCTTTTGAAACTACATATTACTTAAGAGAAGACACTCTCTTTTACTGCTTTGGGTATACCTCATATGCTAAAGAGAGTATAAACTGTTGTAAACCTATACCATACAAAAATAAGCCTAAATACTAAAATTAAGACATAGACTTAATTGAAAGGATTAAGACTGATGTCCAATCAACCACATTCCTTATCCATCTGGCAAATTCAGCCAGAAATCACTGGTACATTTACCAAATATAACATAGGGAGAAACTTAGTACCTAATGAAATAATAAATGATGAAAGAGTCTTAAATGAAATGGATAATTTTTCTATTTAAGGATATAAATAAATGTTTTGCTATAACAAAACCCTAAAAAAATGTAATGATTCCAAATTGTCAACATCTTTTTAACAGTATATTTTAGAAAACACATCTATAACAAAAAAGTAGCATTTCAAGATAAATTATTAATTTGGGAGAAAAATAAAGCTTTATTATATAAAGGGCCAGGCAATATATTTCATGTTATTTTGTTTATACCATTTTATCTCTCTCTTCATCAGTTTATTGTTTTTTAGGATCTCCCCATTCTCCTGAAAAACACCGGCTCTTCACTACTGAACTGTACTGTTACCAGCCACATGTGGCTATTTAAACTTAAAATTAAATAAAATTTTAAGTTCAGTTCCTCAGCCACACTAGCCACATTTCAACTACTCGGTAGTGACATGTAACTACTGTCTCCCATACTCAACAGTATGTATATACATACATACACACACACAATCCGACTTTACTTTCATTCCAATCTTATTTTTCATTGCTTCCTAAATATTTCCTCTGTCACTTTAAATAAGAGGTAGATAACTTTACACACACTTATCTTTCTTCAGCAACTAAAATAAACATAAGGGCTAGTACTGTGTCCCATTCTTATTTTCCACTCTCCTTGAATCTCATGTAAACAGATTAATACTGACTTGTGATCAACTACCATAACACTTCTTTAAAGGAGAGATTTTAGATCTTAGCTGTGTTCTCTAATGCTTTTCTCAATTTATGTTCTTGCTCTAGTAGGAATCTGGACTTAACTTTTGTAATGAAAACTAATAGAAATTTCTTGATTTATTAGCCCTATAAAGTGAGAAAGAACTAGAAACTCAGACTAGCATAGAAACCTTTAAATGCTTAAAGTGGATTACAGAACCATCACTGGTCCTTTTGGTAACTATGCTGTCTTAATTTGGGACTCTATCCAAAATAGTAAAAATTCCAAAATTGGGGAACTCCTATTAACTTTATATAAGGAAATTACCACACTTTAATTTTTGAAGTTAGATTATTTATTTTGGATGATAATGTGTGGAAAAAGACTTAACACACATCATTATTCACAGTCATTTTTTGAAAAGGAAAAAAGGTAATATAAGCTATAGTAAAACTTTAGTTATTAGAATTAAGGCTATCCAATTAACTAAAATTCTTCTGATGCTCAGTTTTTCAGATGGAAAGGTAAACAGGAAGGTAGCATGGATCAATGAAAAGAACAAGACCCTAGAAGTCAGATTCAGGCTTGAACTCTGACTTTGTCATTTACAACTTTAGGACTTCATAATGCAAATTATGCCTTCTCCCATCATCACTAAAATGGAGCCAGTAATGCTGTAAGATAATATCTAGTATGGAGCTTAGTATATAGTAGGTACTAAATGAATATTTCCTGAATAAACATCAAAGAAGGAACAAGCAAACACAAAGTACCTATGTCCTGAGTACAGACACATTCAGCCAATCCCTAGATACCATTCACACCAATAGCTTTGATCATATGTAACAATCATGAATATTTTGAATTAAGACCTGAGTAAGGGAGCCACAGTTCTTTATAGAGCTGGCTGGATAAATGTTTGCTCTGCACATCAAATTTTCCCTATAAAGGGTTTCAAGGTTACGACGAGTCAAAACTATCTGGAATGTCGTTTTGATCACAGGTCCTGGCCTTGTTTTCCAATCTAGTATTGCCAGGTATATAGCTAGCTGGTATTGTGATCCTTGACTCATGTCCATTTCTAAAATTTTTAGAACACTTAGTGGGGAGGAACACCATTGATGAGGTAGTTCTGACACCCCCAGAAACTCTTCTAGGAACCTTTTAAAATAACAACTGTTTTGTTTTGTTTTCCCCTCCAGAATAAGCCTCAACAGAGGTATGAAGTAAAGGAAACCATTTCCTCTGGTCATAGCAGCTGTAAAAGTAGAGCCATTTGGGTTTTTGATTCCACCCAATTTGGTGCCAAGATAACCTTAACAAGCATGCTTTACTGATATTAACTAAATGGGTAGGTATAAAATGTATGGTAGGGTACTACAGGTCAATGCTGGTAGAGGCTTCTTTTTCCTTTTGGTATTTCCCTAGATATATGCAGAAAATGCAATTTTAAAAACAGTTATCAAGATAAAGGAAAAATAATTACCCCAGATGCTCGAAGATTTTCAATTATCAATGGGTTAATCCTATTCGGTATATGAAATTTCTTTTTATTTTTTTATTTTTTTTTAATTTATTTTTTATTGGTGTTCAATTTACCAACATACAGAATAACCCCCAGTGCCCGTCACCCATTCACTCCCACCCCCCGCCCTCCTCCCCTTCCACCACCCCTAGTTCGTTTCCCAGAGTTAGCAGTCTTTACGTTCTGTCTCCCTTTCTGATATTTCCCACACATTTCTTCTCCCTTCCCTTATATTCCCTTTCACTATTATTTATATTCCCCAAATGAATGAGAACATATAATGTTTGTCCTTCTCCGACTGACTTACTTCACTCAGCTGAAATTTCTTAAAAAGGGAAATAAATTCATATTTTAAGTTTTTTTCAACAAGCCTGACAAAAAAAGATTTTCAGCTAACTCTGTTATATGGACCATGGAATTAATCACAGTACACCAGTCTCAAAGAACATTCTAGTTAATCATTCATAGGGGAACTTAGGTTTTATAGCAATGCTTCCAAACTTCTTGGTACTGTAAACTCCTCTAATCGTCTTGTGATTTTTTAAATTAAAATAATTTTATTTTGTGATTATAACGTTAAGATAACTGAGAAGTGAACAAAGAATAAGATAAAGTCATTTGTAATCCCATCACTCAGAGTCACCACTGTCCACATTTTGTAAACCCTCTAGAATTGGATAAACATCCAAGCATGAGATCATACTACATACGCTGTGTTTTCACAGTCTATTTTTCAATATAACAATATATCATGGACATCTTTCAAAGAAAAGAAATGATGATCCATTACATCACTGATAATAGGTAAGCAGAACTTTTATAAAACTTTCCTAGGCTATGTTAACATTCCCATGACTGCTACTCTCCCCAAGTGCTGATAGATGTGCTATAGGAATAAGTATTCTGAGGAAAAAGAAGTCTGGATAACAAAGTTAAACAGGTACTTTTACCTCCCAGAAACTTACTTTATATGTCTTATGAATTCCCAAGAGTGAGAAACTGAAACATTCCCCAAACTTAATTCAGCATGAAACATCATTTTTTAGTTATAGCTATTAATATCTTGTGGAATGTAGGTTTGTGTTTTCCAAATTTCTCTGTTAGAAAACATCTTAGACTATAGACTGATTCTGTAGTGTGGGTGGAGTCCAGAAATCTGGTTTAACAACTGCCCTGGATAAATGTTATCAAGGACCCTTGGGAAGCATTTATCCTAAAACTTTCTTAAAGGAATGGTTCTCAATCCAACTGAACCTGGAAAACTTTTCCAAACCATACACACCTAACACAGACCTCCTCCTAGTTTAAATAAAGTTCCTCAGGTGATCCTGATATCCCTTCCCCCCTAAACTCAGTGAAGAACCACTGCTATAACCTAGTTCATGATGAATGCCCACATATTCTTAGGCTGAAATGTGGGGCTTCTTTCCAAATTTGATTCTGGAAAATAAAATAGTAAACTCCCTTTAAAAGCAGTCTATGAAAAAAAAAGTAAAAGCAGTGTATGAGCATCTCTGACAAAAGCAGCTAAAAAACTAAGCTAAGAACTAACTTAAAGTTTAATACATATTAGGATTTTCTACCAGTCACTGCCTTTCTACCAGTCACAAAATCAAGTTTCACACAGTGACATAATTTCACTCTTTTCACCCAGACCCTTATGTGAAGAGGGAGTAATGAAACTGCAAACACAAACTTATACCTCCCCCGACTCTTGACAGACCAATGGATCTCACACTTGCTGTACTTAAGCACTGCCTTTGGAGCTTCTGATACCTGGGCCCTCACAGGAGGTTGTAATTCAGCATGCCAATATCTTTAACAGATGATCCCCATGTAAGAGTTTCATGGGACATGGTTTTCTTACCAGGTTAGATACTGCTGAATATGAAATACCAGAAAAAGATCTGTTCAATCCATGCACACTTTTAGGCAAATTGACCAGATTCTCCAAAACTATATAATAAGAGTCATGTGAACTCTGGACAACAGTGCTGAGAAAAACACAAGTTCTCTCTGTTGAGGAATATTTTCTTCTCAAAGAAGTGGAAGAAAAGGACATGAAGAAATGACTAATGGGGAAGAGGTGTTGAATTATATTATCTTACATTTTACTCTAAATTGTTTTACTTCATATATTAATGATAGGTACTAGTTATACTTTAATCAGTATTCTTATAGATAATTCTAATGATTTAGAAACATATCAACTGTGGTTCAGTCACATCCATAGGGAACCTAATCATTTAGAGAATAAGACAGTAATCTAGATCTGTTTTACCGAGGTGGAAGTATATGTAAATTATAGGAAAATAAAATTAATTAAAAGTCTTCCAAATAAAGTCTTGGGAGGCCCAACTTAAAAAGTTAAGGTGAAAACCAAACAGTATAATATACTTCAGCATTTTGGCAGTGAATGAAGATAGTGCTCCGAGTCTCAAACTTATGCAAAAGTCAAGTGCCATTCTTGGTAGAGGGAATCATGAAGTTTGTAACCAATAAATGGCATTAGTTGCTTATTGCAATGGTTTCCAAACCTGACTGCACCAGGATGGCCAGGGAACTTTAAAAAAATGTAGGTTCTTGGCCCTATCCACTGAAATATCATCTTTGGGGAAGGTATCAGTCTAGTAAGAGGCCCAATGGAGAACTATGAGTCTGTAGGAAGTTGTTCCAGAAGCAATCAGACTAATGAGATTCAGAATAGATAGATGGCTTCCAGGAAAAAACAAAACAAAACAAAACAAAACAAGCTGCTTCCTCTCCACATACCACCTGAAAGCAGTTGACCTAAAATGTAATAAATGGAAAAATCATCTATAAAGTTAGGAAACATAATATTACAGGAAATATTAAAATTAAGAAGGTTGATGGAACACTGAAAAATATTTTTTTAAACTATTTTTCAGGAAGAGCCATACAAAGATACTCTTCAAAGAAACTATTAGAGAATAGAGAATAAATTATACAGGGAATGGAGTACTAGGCTAACATAATTATGTAACAATATTTTTAAAGTATATCAAAACCCTCACTTCTGAAACTCTATGAACTTTCTCAAATAATTTTCCCTGTGTTTCCTGTAATATGATTAAATTCCTTAAAGGCAGGGAATAGACTTACTTTATCTCTTAGAGTACTATGACATAGGATATACACAGTTCTTAATTTAATATGACATATTTTTAACTCCAAACTTCATCCTGAGTCCGGTGATACAGGTACCATAACAGTAATGAAGTAAACCTGTGAGATACAGATTTCTGTATTATCTAGAAGTCCTTTCACATGCCTGTTCTGCTGGGAATGATCTTCAAAAGTCAGATGACATTATTACTTCATTTCTGAAGCCATCCCTGATTCTCCAAGCCAGAATTAGTTTTTTTTTCTTCTTTGGTTATACCTCTGGGTATAAGCTCATATGACACTGATATTTAAAGTCATTTATTGTCCTAATATATTTTGAGCTCCTTGAGGGCAAAACCCTGCTTCTTAGCCATCGCTGTATCTCTGCCACCTGACATAGTGGTCTATGTATGTGAGGAACTTGATACATGTCTGCTGAATGAATGAATGAATGAATGAGTGAGTGACCACCACATGATACCCTGTTCTTTAAAATGTGCATCCCAAATTCAGGATCCACTCATGAATTACTTTGCTTACCCATTTCTTCCTTTCCTAAAACTGATTATTGCAAAAACTGTAATTTGGAGAAAATACTTATCAAGCCATAAGTTCTATACAATTTACTTCATATTAATAAAAAGGTCAATGAAAATAATCAAGAGAAAAAACTTTACCTTCTTGAAATAGTTGTCTGGCATAAGATGGTTCTCTGCCCTGAGGTTGGAAAAAAGCATAAATGCACTTCCTCACTAAATCTTCCCAGCCAGTTCTTCCAGCAGCTCTCAGGGAGCTAGTATCAATAGAGATGATTTTACCTACATGAAAAACAGAAGTTTACATTTGTGATAGCCTCTTGATGTAAGTCACCCATATTTCAAAATCAACAACTATATCTAAGAAATTTGCTGCTGCCCCTAAATGCTTAATGGACAAAACCATTAATAAACACCATTAATTTTTATTACATATGGTTAACAGTGTATATAACACTTACATGATAATAAAATCTGCTTTGGTCTTGGAATGTGTAATATATTTATCATATTCTAAAATTTGATTCCAGTCAAGTATTACAGTTGTACCATTAAGACCTGAAGCTGCACAGACTAATGAAAATCCAACTCTTCTGGTTTGCTCTTTGGATTCTACTCTCTATATACTAAATGACTAGATTACTTATTGGGAAAGGAGAGACAGAGATGAAATATATTTTGGTTTAAATTCATTTCCAATAACAAAGTGAAGAGAATATGAGAAAGTAAGCAAGACTTTCCTTTTCTACCTCCTCTTGGGCCATAGGCAATATTGCATTTAAGAGTAAACAAAGACTGAAGACAATAAAAGTTAAATCAGAAAAAGATAACAAGTGAGAGCACTAAGACTGGCTAGACATTCTGCACAAAGAACATATGCTTTATAAAATGTAGTGGTGATTTGCTACTGTTAGCATATTTGAACAAATTTCCTAAATGGCTATGGAAGAATTCAGGAAAATTATTCCTTAGTTAGCCAGGGCCAATTCATCTAGTTCGGGATTACCTAGATTTGTTTTATTTCTTTATGCAATCTTTTATTAACATATATAAGATATATATGAATTAGATTAATAAAATGAAAATCTGCAAACCTACCATCCAATTTCAGAACTTGAACATAACCTATACCATTCCATTATGTGTGTATCCTCACCTGTCATATCCCTCTGTTTTTATGCTTTCCTATCAAGGGACATCTAAATCGTATTGCTTTTTGTTATTACAATCAATGCTGCTGCAAATACTGTCCACATTTTCATGGTGGCATGTGTTTGAGAGCTTCTCCAGGGCACATATGTAGGAACAGAACAGCTGAGTCATAGGTTATGTGAATGTCCAACTTTATAACATTAAACTGTTTCCCAGAGACTTATATAAGAGTTACTATTAATCCAACATCATCTCCATCACTTGAGGTACTGTCAGGCTTCTTTACTTTTTACAATTAGTAGGTCAAAAATGTTTATGATATAAATTTGTACTTCCTAACTCATGAGGTTAAGTATTTTTCACGTTTCCTCTTCTGTGAATCACTGACTTATCTTTTTATCTTCCTTCTTCTTACAATCAACTCAAACCTATTGTACTTTTTGTGCATCCTCATTTTAACTAACCCCTTCTTTATATATTTCACTTGGTTTGTTTGGAAATAAATTTATTAGGCCTCTTTAACTCAGAGTCTTGAATCTGATATATCTGAGTCTGTCTGATAAGGCTGTCACCCAAGTTTTGGTAAGAATGTAAATGGTAGAAAGGAAAGAAATTCAAACTTAAATAAAGGAATTTTGCTATTTAAGAATAGTTTGTGGAAAGCCTGGTGAACACTTAATTGCAACTGTAGAGAATTAGAGATTTTCTAAGAATTATAATTTTTTACTCTTTGCCTCTTATTACATCAGAGGTCAAGAGTTGGTTATAGCAGAGAATCAAATGTCACATGGATCTTCACATGCAACAATGCTTCTCAGGGCCAATGACTAAGGGTGGGGTGTGTGTGTTCATGTTTATGTATTCATGTCAGTACTAATTGGAGGGGAGAAAGTGATCAAACTATTAGTAATGGTAACAAATAATTAGGTAATGCAGTGACTATCTTAGAAAATCATGAACAGGCTGATTTGAAAGTTTAACCAACCAACCAAACCAACCGGTAAGCCACTGTACAACATTTCTTGGTAGAAGACTTTCTTTTAAAAGGACATGAACCACCCCATGTAGAATTAAAACTACTACTAAAATTTAAGGAATTAAATATCTAATACTTACTGCAACTAGTTTATTAATTTTTTTTTAATTTTTATTTATTTATGATAGTCACTCACAGATATATAGAGAGAGGCGGAGACACAGGCAGAGGGAGAAGCAGGCTCCATGCACCGGGAGCCCGACGTGGGACTCGATCCTGGGTCTCCAGGATTGCGCCCTGGGCCAAAGGCAGGCACCAAACCGCTGCGCCACCCAGGGATCCTAGTTTATTAATTTTTATCTATATCAGTTTGATGATACTATAATAAAATGTTCTTTACATTTTAAGAACACTGTATTTCTTTGGCACCTATTTTCCTTATATTTTATTTATTTATTTTTATTTTTTTATTTTTTTAATTTTTATTTATTCATGATAGGCACACAGTGAGAGAGAGAGAGGCAGAGACACAGGCAGAGGGAGAAGCAGGCTCCATGCACCGGGAGCCTGATGTGGGATTCGATCCCGGATCTTCAGGATCGCGCCCTGGGCCAAAGGCAGGCGCCAAACCGCTGCGCCACCCAGGGATCCCGATTTTCCTTATATTTTACATTTCCTCTGGTATCTTATGTAATAAGTGTGTACAGTACAGTGATGTCCTTGTAATAGTGCTTTGGTGAAAGGCGATGCAATATAAAGGAAGAGGGCTTAAGGATGTCTGTTCTCAGCAATTAGCTGTATGGTTTTGGAAGTCACCATTCTATCATTTGTTAAATGAATGGGCTAGAATCTGTGATCTCTGAGGTTCCTTCTAGATTTATAATTATTTTATGATTCAGAGCTTAATTTTAAAATTTGTATACATTTACCTTAAAATCAGGTATATCTAAGATTTTAATCCTGGTTCTTTGGTTAGGAATAAAACTATCAGTAATAACATTGTTCCTGTGGAAAAATACAGTCTTCTCTAATCCAGTTTAAGGGGTGCCTGGATGGCTCAGTCAGTTAAGCATCTGGCTCTTGATTTTGGCTCAGGTCATGATCTTACAGTCTTGAGATCAAGCCCTATGGCAGGATCTGTGCTCAGCAGGGAGTCTGCTTCTCGCCCTCTGCCCCTCCCCCCACTTGTGCACACTCTCCCTCTCTCAAGTTTTTAAAAATTTATAAAAATAATCCAATTTAAGATTCAATGTATAGAAATGCAATACAAGAAAAAGCTGTAATATATTGTTCCTAAATTATCCTCATAATTTTTAGGCCTTCTTTGTCTCCATTTATTCTGTAGCCTGACTACCACCCTTTCTACCAAGCTTTTATTCTGCTCATAAGCCCTTACTTGGTTTTAGTGACCCAAAAGACCAATTACATTTTCAGTGGACCCTATTTTTTCTCCATGCATTAGTATTTTTGGTTTTCAATAAAGGTTATAAAATTTTTCCAGAGCTGTTCATTGGTGGAAAATGGAAAAGGACATGTAGATGGAAGACTCAAAGGAGGAATGAAGAAAGTTATGGTGAGGGATAATTATTATGTACGGATGCCATATCTCTAAGTCCTAGACATTTTCTTTACTATACTCTGTTATTAGTGCTAATTTATCCTCACCTACTCTTCAGTAAAAGCAGCTGGGAGCTTATCTTTAAAAACACAAGAATAAAGCACACAACAGGAATATTAGATTTCTGGGACTAAAAAACTATTAAATATTGTAACAAATACTAATAAATGTTATAAATAATGGCAAAAGTCAAAAAGTACATTAAAACTAAACTTTCACAAAGAATAAAATATAGTAGAAATAATTTTTTAAATGTTGGTCTGCTAAAAAAATCTTGCTGTATCTATCCCTATTTTAAAATGAGAGGTGATATATAAGTAACTCTGATGTAAAAATATGAAACTTGATGTGTTAAAGTGAAGATAAGATTACCTAACATATAAAAAATACTATAGAAAATTGTTAAGAATGGTAACAATTTGTTTTGGCTGAAAATTAAATCTAAAGTAGGCCCTTACAAAGAAGGCCTGACTTCCTGGCACTCTTACCATGACTTACTTTGGGCTCTATTGCCCTTCTTTTGGTTTCTCTAAAGCACTTGACTGTTTTCCCATGGGCCTTTGCAGCTGGCTCTCCTTCCTCAATCAGGAGTGTTCATGCTGCATCATGACCCTTCCTTGCCACCCCTTCCACACTTTGCAGAGTTGGCACGACCTCATTCTTTGGAGCTTAGGCTCAATATCAGCTCCTCAGTAGGCATTAGTTAACCAGTGAATTTAAAAATAGGTTCTCCCTATTAGTCTCACTTTTATTATCTCATACCTTTTCCATCGTAAAACATACCACAATTTGTAATTACATTGTTGATTTCTGCTCAGTCATGTACACCCTGAGCAGTCACACACAGTGACAGGCACTTCTAGGCATTTAATCAATATGTCCTGAATATATATTTTTTAAAGGGGGGAAGGGAAAAGAAATAGCCAGATACATTGAAGCATAATTTTAAAAACATCATTTATAAATAAATATACTTACATCTACATTGCCAAATTTCTTTAAAAATTTTATTCCATGATTACGAAAAATAATTTATAACCAAAACAATATGTGAATAGCTATAATGTTCTCCCCACAACCCTGCCAATGGCAATGATTACAGCATCTAAAATGCACAAGATGAATGGAGCGCCTGGCTGGCTTGGTCAGTAGGGTGTGTTATTCTTGATCTCGGGGTTGTGAGTTCAAGCCCCAGGTTGGGTGTGGAGATTGCTTAAAAGAAAAATCTTTAAAAGTTAATAAAATAAAAAAAATAAAATACACAATATCAAGACCATCATTTAAAATACTTTTTGTATAAGACCAGTGAACAGAAGCTAAATAGCAGACAACAAAAGGACACAAAATTTTGGATGTAAATCTAAACTTTGCAGTTAATACCTGTAGTATCTTGCTTGGTCATAAAGGATTCTACACCTGTAATGGCTGGAGGCCGAGGTAATCGCCGTGCAATACAAATCAAACATGACTGGAAATCTGCCCAAGACAAGATAAGGGGAAGTTGAAGAAAAGAAGGCAGAAAACAGTTCACATCTATCATTTGCCATTAATGGTTTTCATAAAAACAACACATGTTATAGGATCTGACATAATACTGGAGTTATTCTGATCTAATAATATAATATTAGAGATAAAATTGCTGGTAACCAAAAACTGGCAGCTCTGGGTAGAGATCTAGTTAGCATAAATTATCCCTTCCCATTGAATGTTCTGACAGAGACCAGAGGAGACAGATGTATCTCATGTACTTGGATGATAGCAACCTGAAGAAGTGGTTGTCACTAGATTAAAGGAACACAGTGATTTTTTAAATACAGTTTTTAGTCAATTTCCTATGCTTATCAATACTTAATGGCTACAAAGACTATTCTTACAACCGCTATGCAGATAATAATTACCATATGAGAAAAACACTTAACTCTTTCTGAAGAAGCATTATTTTGCCCTTGATGGAGGATTTTATGTTTTAGGATCTATAATTTTTTTGAAGTCCCATTTCCATTTTTGAGTGCTACACAGAATGTCACACAGCTAAACATGAACTTCAACCATAGAAGACAGACTGGCACTGGCATGTGTATCCTGCAAAAAGTCCTCACTTGACTGTGGCACCCATTTGCAGATGAAAGCTGCTACATGCATGGCCTTTTTTTGTATCCAATTAATTTCTCACCTATTACCTCCCCTAGTCCTTCCTTCAGTTTCCAATCTGTGGTGTCTTGACCTTAGTTCAGACTAGCTCACATGGAAAACTCATCCACTGGCACATATTTGACTAATGCCCTGTTGGTACCATGTTCCTATTAGAGCGTTAGCTGTGTTTTCATCTGTTCATAAGTTTTCTCCTTATAAATTACCTTGTATGGCCTCAAAAATGCTAACTCCATTCTCCAACGTTCCCCACACTCTAAACTTGAAACTTTCTAAAAATCAGAGCTGTTCAACAGCCTGCTGCATCTGGTACATTTCCAACTGGCAGCAGTTAGCTATGTCTCTTATTTCTAGGCAGCAAGTTGGTTTGAATTTGACATTTTAGTGGGAATGCCAGCTTAAAACTGAGAGTGTGGGGGCATATGAAAGGGGTGATTCTAGGTGCTGGCAATTTTTTTCTTAAGTATTAAGAAATAACGTAGTAAGCTGAATAGCCACTATGATACATAATATAGTGACGAAAAATACTCTCTGAAAAATACTGTTCATAATCAGTTACTCTCATGATCTTTAAAGCCATGGAAAAAGCGATCAAACACCTTAAAATCACCCTTTGTTTTACCTTCTCCATCCTCTTGAATTGATTTTGGCTGTGACACGGTGAAACACTGCATGACTTCGTACCGCTGGCAAGCTTCTTGGTTCTCAGTGCCTGGCTCATCTGGAGGGTGAATTAGCATCCTGCAGTTAAAGGTATGGCTATTTCGTCGTGTTGCCTCCTGAGGCCAAGGAACTCCATTTACTGTGGGAGAAAAATTGATTATATGTCCGCCAATAGGGTGAAAAACTCTGAAGATACAAAAGACATACATTTAGCCATCTGCTTTATTAGATATTCAGATGAAAAGACAGATCTCTTCACATCTAACATTATCCTGAGGCAACAGGATACTTGTATTTCTTACCGAATATAAATGTCTAACAATTACAAAACTGTAAAATTTTTAAGAGATTGTGCAGGATTTCTCCCCTCAAAAATAAGGCCTTACAAATTCATAACAGTCTTCATAAACAGTTAAGGGCAGAAATTAAAAAGTAACAGCTTACTACTCTTTTGCTCAGATTTTTATAGCAGTTAATTAATACACTTTTCCATTTGTAACTGGAAATGAAAAAATGATTGGAAGCCACAGATCCAATGTAAAGCAGGAGTTTTAACCTGGCAGGCATGTATTCTTAAGGATGAGCTTGTAAAAATATGCACTTTTTTGGGGAGAGGATTCAAAGTTTCTCAGAGGAGACTGTGAGTCAAAAAAATATTTGTAATATACAGAGACCAACCTTGGCTTCTTATAACCATTTTTTCTCATACTTTATATGCAACAATGCCTCAAGTATAGGGATAATCAATAAGTTATTACATAAAAATTGGGGTACCTGGTTGGCTCAGTCAGTTAAGCACCTATCTGACTTGATTTTGGCTGAGGTCATGATCTCAGGGTTGTGAGACTGCGCCTTGAGTTGGGCTCTATGCTGGTGTGGAGCCTGCTTAAGATGATTTCTTTCTCTCTGTCCCTCCCCTCACTACCTCCCTCTCAAAAAAATTTAAAAATAAAAAATGTAAAGCTATTACATAAAAATGACTGTTAAAACATAAATGTTGCCTGATTTGATATAAGAAAATGGAATTCAGTTATAGAAAAGATGTCTGTATATTTCTTTTTTTTTTTTAAGATTTCATTTATTTACTCATGAGAGACAGAAAGAGAGAGAGAGAGAGAAAGAAAGAGAGAGAGAGAGAGAGAGAGAGAGAGAGAGAGAGGCAGAGACACAAGCAGGGGGAGAAGCAGGCTCCATGCAGGGAGCCCAACGTGGGACTCGATCCTGAGTCTCCAGGATCACACCCTGGGCTGAAGGCAGATGCTCAACCAATGAGCCACCCCGGCTGCCCCAGATGTCTGTATATTTCAAGTGATCATCACTGTGTGATGGGTCACTATATCCCAGTTACAATGTTATGTTCAAACCATGGTGACAGTCAGAGGGTTTTTAAAAAGGCTCTCCTCTCACCATTCCCAATAGTTTTTTTACTTAATCCTCCTCACTGACCCGCCTTCCTTTTAACCATTTCATCAGCCTGTAACTGTTAGAGAAAATCATGGAAACAAACCTATACTGGAGGAAGGAGTCTTGGTTTTGCTATGAGCTAGCTATGAGGTTTGGGTTAATTACTTTATCTCTGCACCATCTTTAAAATAAAGGAATGCACTATGTTATCTCTAAAGTAATTTATACTCTAAATTTCTATAACAAAACACCAAAGACCCCTTGATAATTCAAATATCAAACTAGTGATTTTAATAGAAATAACCATTTCAGGCCCCTAGGTACTATAAACACATAGTACTCTTTTCAAAGAAGAAATAAAGCTTCTATCCTATTGAGTGAATAACATAGAAAATAAAGAGGTACAGATTAACATTTTATTTGCATGTGTGGTTTAGTTATATAGAATTTCTAGCCAACGCCCTCCCCTTACTTTTAGAGCACACATAGGCTAAGGAATAGGCACAGGGTTTAGCAAATGAACAGAGGCTAGAAATCAGACTCCATCCATCCTCTCAGCTAGACTCTTTTGTCAGCAATCTGTCCAACCATATTTGGAACTTTTGAGTTGAAACTACTGATCTCCAAAAATGTTCATTTTAATACATATATAACATGATAGTATTTTTTCACTCACTCCCTTTTTTTTTTCCTTTTGAGCAGGGTGGTGGGAAGGATATACATTTGTCACTTTCTTGGACATAATCAAAATTAAAAACAGGTAATTTCACGCAGAAGCTTCTGGTGGCAAAGCAGATGACAGCTCTGCTTCTCATTACTGTCACATGATTAGGGCATAACAAGAGGAACAGGATAAAAGGAATGCTATGACTTGTTTGATGATCCCCTCCCTTCATATTTACATATTGGGCTGAAATTAAATTTAAAAATATTTTTAATATAACATATTTCAGAATAATACTATGTATTATAAATATAATTACTGTATAATGGAAGAATAATAGCTATAGGGAGTTCATATTTTTTTAAAAAAACACATTGCTTTGTACCTAGTGATTTTGGTAGCAGATTCTTCACAAATTCTGCATGATCCCCTACATGCAGTATGCTGTAGACACTGGTATTCATTAATTCCTCCTGATTGTAACCCAAGTAGCTGGTCACATTCTCTGACACAAATACAATTCTCCCTTCACAGTTCACAACAAAGAAAAATCCATCCAAAGCCTGCAAAGTCAAAAAAAAAAAATTAAGAGATTGAAAGGTTAAAAATATAAAAGAAAAATAAACATAACACATTTCTCTATTGAAAAAGAGATAAAAAATATGGCAAGTTAATAAAAAAGATTTAATAGAAGATTTAATACTTAATAGAAGATTTAATACTGCATGTTCTCTGTAGAAGGGATATGATTTTGAAACAGACTATACAGTAATATACAGCAGACATGAATGAGTGTATCAACCCTCTGAGAGAGACACTCTATGGTAGCAGATGTGAAGCAAATAACTGATATTCATACAGTCATAAGCATCTCTCAACTATAGGTTAAGACCTGGTTTCTACCCTCAAAGAACCTATGGTACAGTGCTACAGAGATATAAATATAATAAAATACCAGTAATGCAGTGTCAGAAACATACACCAAATATTCTATGAGCACAAAGATAAACACCTAACTTGAGGTTGGGATGGGAAACAAAGAAAGGCTGTTTGCAGACCCCTACCTGAGTTCTACAGGACATAGAAGGAGAGGAAGAGGAATGAGGGAAGAACAGTCTAGGCAAGGGGGAAAGTGTGGCACATTAAGAAACAAGCCGTTTAGAGTTGCTGGAGTACATGGTATAAGATAGGCTCATGGCAGGAAATAAGTCTGGAGAGGCGGATAAGAGCCAAATCCCAGAGGGCCCTTCTATGCTCTGATACAGAGCTAGGGGTCTCCTAAAGGATATATATACCCTAAGGGGAGCATTAAATCCAGAGGTGCAGGGAAAAAGTTAGAATCTCTATTTATAGTGCAATCTAAAATACAAAGACGAAATTAAGATTAATAAATCATGCTGACACCCTGATACCTCAACTCAGTCCAGACAGACATATCGCAAACCATGGATTCCTGACAGAAGATCCAGAATGTAGAGGTTGATGACTGCACCCTACTTATATATAACCTTTCCATTTATTGTTATATACTGCAGTTTACTTGCTATAGAATATGCATAAGTAGTAGAAACAAGACCTTTGGAAAACAGTACATTTCTAGGATTTTGTAACAAGATGTAAAATGACCATGAAAATCCTTCATGTCTCACATAAGTGTGCTAGTTATCTGTGGCAAAAATTCTTAAAAGAGCTAATAATGTCATGGCTTATTCATTTTTCTTTTTTAAAAAGGTAAGTGTTCCAAATTTGCTGACCTTTTCTATGATGACAAGTGGTTATGATAATAAGTTACCTAGCAGATGTTTTCCAAATAACAAACACACTTAATTTTGTCTATCCAGGGTAAAGATGAAATTTAAACAATGAAAAAGTAAACTGCCTTTCAAAAAGACACTTACGCTACAGAGACAGAACATGAAAATGCATGTTTTGAAATGTTACCTTAGTTGTGACTTTGTCGCCAAAATGATGAGAATTACCTGTAAGAATTTTCTTCTCTGTGTAAAATGTTAAAAACAGGACTTTTTACCTGCTCAAAAATCTTCCAGTTTCAGTAGGCTTTAAACTCATTTTTTTTTTAATGTGGAAATGCAACACCTTTTGATTACTTTGGAAGAATCACCAATTGAGATTAAAAAAGATGGAATTTCAATAAAAACCCAGGGATATAATTAATGATCTAAAAACCTCACCATCAGATAAACCCTTTGCTAACCTATTTCATGATTACAAGAACATAGGTAGGAAAGCACCCTCATTTCTAACTAATCATTTTGTTTGGGTTTTTTAAAATTAAATTAGCTATCAATTTCATAGCAGATGATCAATACATATTATTTGCCTTATGGTTTTTGTGAAAATAGAAACAATGGAAATACAGCTGTATCAATTATTCAAAAGTAGATCCAAAATTATTTAAATTGTTTTTAGCTATTAATTGAATCTGTATAAATATAATTTCACTTATATTATTTTTGGTCTCTTAAAGTTTAATAAAGAACAGTATGGGTATAACTGTGTCATAGTTTAGAGCAAGAAACAGTATTTTTTAAAAAAGATTTATTTATTTATTTATTCATTCATTCATTCATTCATTCATTCTTTCATTCATGAGAGACACACACACAGAGAGAGAGAGAGAGAGAGGGGCTGAGACACAGGCAGAGGGAGAAGCAGGCTCCATGCAGGGAGCCCAACGTGGGACTCGATCCCGGGTGTCCAGGATCACACACCCTGGGCTGAAGGTGGCGCTAAACCGCTGAGCCACCCGGGCTGCCCCAAGAAACAGTATTGACATCAAAAGACAGGCAAGCAAAGTCTGGTTGTTCCATGGTGAGCCAACTGCAAGGGCCACACTACCCAGCCTCTATAATCAGCTAGTTTTCAGTGCCTCCCCCTTGGTTCCTCCCTCTCTACCTCCCTGGTGACCCTGTCTATCCTCAAAGCCACAGTTAGTCTCTCCTTTGCTTTCTTCACTTTCTATGTCTGTCTCTGGAAGTCGCTTACTATCTGCAGAGGGAATGGGAGAGAACAAGACCCACTTCTGGGATCATCTCTGCCCAGTCTGAAGACCAGCCAACAGTGGGCTCAGTATCCAGCACCTATGGATTCACCCGGACTATTTGGTATAATTATTTTTAAAGTATCTGCAAAATCAAAGGACTCCAAAGTTCTCCTTTATTATGGTAGGCCTGGAGTACCTGTAGTATCCTTTCCACAGACCCACTGGGGCTTCTCCAAGTTCTCCTCCTATTGACTGTATCTCACTTTACTGCCAGGCTGGGGGGTTATTCTAGTAATTGGCCTTTGGAAAAATGCAGCTGATCTGCCTTACAGGGAGTGAAGAACTTTCACCAGGTCTCTCTCTGCTTGGCCTCAGTTACATGGACTTGTTTCCTCTGGGAAGTCTGGGCATCATATTTCTTTTGAGCTTCCCCAGAAAAGGCTGGCTTGGAAAACAGGTCTACAAAGGCTACCTCGTGGTTGCAGAGTTGTCCTGCTGACCCTACTTCTGGGATGCAGACAGCCTGTCTCTTGCTGGAAATGCCTTTTTTTTTTTTTTCTAATTACAGTTGATATATATTTACTTATAAAAACTCCTTAAGTAGAAAAATGAAATAGTAGAAAATCTGCCAAAATCTCACCCCCAAAAGACTGGTAACATTTCAGGGAATATTCTTTGAGACTATTCCTATGAATATACAAACATCTTAATTTCTTGAAGTATGACTAATATAATCTGCTGATAATCTCTTATTCTACAAGTTTCCCTTGTATGTTGTGCATATAATTAACTTCCAAGGTGCTTCTGGGAGGGAATCTGTTTCTCCATGCCCTGGCAGTCAGTCTTCCACCAAGCTGCACACAGATGGTAACAAACATCCATCCATTCAGCACATTAGCAAACAGAGGGGTTTCTCTCCTGACCCCCCAGTGTTTCATGGGTGGGTCCACACTGGCCAAGGCTTTTCACAGGGCTTTGGCTTTATATCACCCCATAAGCTTCACTATCACCTACGTGCTAGTTAACATACAAAAATTCTGAGATAAAACACACAATTCTCAACAATTTTATGGTCTCTGAAGGGAAAAAGACAAGTACGCATAGCTATAATATAGTACAAAGAGGAATTCAAAAAGGTTAAGCACAGAGTGAAGCACTCAAAATGGGCAAAGGAACTACTGTTGTTGGTATGGACTACTGGGAGGAGGCCACACTACACCCAAGAGAAGTCTTAAAGGACACGGAGTAGTAACTCAGGTGGATAAGGGATGGAAAGGACATTCATAACAGAGGAAACAGACAGAATTCAAAAAACAAAATCACCTTGTATGCACTTGTTATTATCTGTGTTATATATAACAGCAAAATGCGTTTTTTTTAAATCTTCCACAAAAACAAAAAAATAAGAAACTTATTATAAAGGCAATGGGCATTTTTTTGAAGGCAACGGTTTTAAGCACAAGAGTGACATGATCTGTTTTTGTAAAGATCGTTCTGGCAGTAGGTTTGGCGTGCAGACTGGAAGCAAGAACAGTTGTAATGCTATTGTGATACTCCAGTTCAAATGAGAGCCCGCATTAAGGCAACAGCAGTGGAAGTGATAGAAGAGAATTTGACACAGGCAGAACAAATAGCGTTTGGTGACCTCTTGCAGCTGTGGAAATGAGCACTTAGGGAGATCCTTCACTAATGATGTAAGAGTCCTGGTAGATAAGTGCCTTTTTCTGAATCTACTCTTTTTTATTTTATTTTATTTTATTTTATTTTATTTTATTTTATTTTATTTTATTTTATTTTATTTTATTTTACTATTTTATTTTATTTATTTTATTTTAATTAATTAATTAATTTTTACTTTTTTCCCCTCATATTTTTAAGCCAGAGGTAAAGGGACACATTGTAAATTTAGTTTTAGAAATGTTATATTTGACGGGCACCTGGGTGGACTGCATCTGACTCTTGATTTTGGCTCAGGTCACGATCTCAGAATTGTGAGACTGAGCCCCAAGTCAGGCTCATTCTGGGCAGGGAGTCTGCTGCTTAAGATTTTCTTTCTTTCTTTCTCTCTGCCCCTCCTGCGCCTGCTCTTTCTCTCTCTCTCTCAAAAAAAAATTAAATATATATATATATATATATACATACATATATATATATATAAAATATATGAAATGACTAAGGAACATTCAAATGGGGATGTTTAAAAGGTAGCAAGATAGAGTAAAATTCTGAAAAGAGATCTGAGCTAAAGATAGACATTTGCAATTTATAGGTACATATGGAATCATCTGGTTTTCTGTTTATTTGTTCTTAACTATAATCATCTTTTTTCCTTCCACAGAATATCTGATTTCCTTTGGAGACTTACTTTCTACTTATTCCCCATTAAATAAAGTCTCAGGAGATTCTTAATCAGGCCAATGGGAGACTTCCAATCTGAATGGGGACCTTGAGGAAAATTACAGAAAGAACAAACATGGCAGGAATGCGTTCATCCTAGCAGCAGGGCACTCCTGATGGGTCTTTCTAGGAGACTGTTCATATCCTATCTGCTCTCTAGCTTCCTTAAGAGTAAGAGGCTGGTTTTATCTTTATCTTATTTTATCTTATTTCCAATTATGATATCCAAATAGCACTCCAATAAATTCACATTTGCTTAATTTAGTCAGAATTGGTGTCTGCTGCTTGAAAACCAAGTATCCTAAATGATAATTTATACATACCTACATGCACACACATGTACCCAAATATATCACAGGACACAGACACAGACGTAGACAAAAGTACCGGAAATGTGCATGGGATAACAAAAAGGAAAAGAGCAAAGGCCAGAACCCTGAAGGATGCTGACATTTAACAAGGCAAGTGAAGAAAGAGAAATTTGAGGGAGAGGCTGAGAAGTAGCTGGAGAGGAGATAGTTTTGTCAAGGATACAAACACCAGGGACTGGGTGGTGAACGGTGGTCAAGAGGCACACTGTAATGCAGGGAATGGCACAAAGTGAGGTTAGGAGGCCTGAATGCTGAGGAAGGTACTGAGAAACCTCCATGACTAAAACAGAATTTTTCTTGGGAAGTAGTGGGAGATAAGAAGCTAGAGTCAGATAACGCATAGTTTTGAATAAGAGGTAGAGAAATTCAGACAGTAGAAACAATGGACAATGAGGACGATAAAAAATGCAGGAGTACTTACTATGTGTCAAGCAACAAATATTTGTTGAATAAAGTCTAACTCCACTCTCTTTTTTTTTTTTCGCTTTCCTTTTAAATATGAGGAAATCACCTCCAGTATCTTCATTCTTAACTCATACTACTTTATGTTTAAAAGGGGGAGGGGCACCTTGGGGCTCAGTCAGTTAAGCCTCTGCCTTCAGCTCTGGTCATGATCCCAGGAATCTGGGATCGACCCCCCTGTTGTCAGGTTTCCTCCTCAGAGGGGAATATGCTTTTCTCTCTCCCTTTGCCCCTCCCCCTCCACCTGTGTTCTCTCTCGCCTGCTCTGCTCTCTGATAAATAAATAAAAAATCTTAAACAATAAATAAAAGGGGGGAATAACTGGAAAACTATATGGTGAGAATTCCTCATAGGATGGTTGATAATTGGTTACTTTTTAGATGTGCACATCTTCTATCTAAGCAAGTCCCTCTAGATCAATGCTGCCAAAGAGAACTTGCTGTCATTGCAAAAAGTTCTGTATCTGTGTGTCCAATACAGTAGTCATTAACCACATGTGGGCACTGAGCATGTTACATGTGCCTGGTGAGGATGAAGTATTGAATTTTTAATTTTATTTAACTTTGAATAGCCATGTGTAGCTAGTGGCTATCTTCCTGAGTAGTGAAGCTCTAGACTGCCTGAATGAATCCAAGGGCAGTGTCATGATGGCTTTTCACCTCTTCTCCTAGCTGCCCTGGATTAGATTATATAAAGTTTAAGGCAATGAGGACAAGATTGGGGGATGCAGAAGAAGGCAGAGAAAAAGCTGCTGATGGAGGCAGCGTTCAAGTCTGTAAAAGTAATTCTATTTTGAAGTCTGTTTCACATATCTATAGCTAATGAAAATACTGTTAGCTCCTTGAAGTCAAGAACCTAAATATATTTCTATTCTGAGGTTTCAGAATTTCTAACTTGATGTGTTTTTTCATATTTGAATTTGCTTGCCTGATGGCCTCTAATTCATGTGTGATACTGTGTTACAGCTTTTCCCTGATTCACAGTGGTTTTCAGGTAATTTCATCAGCTAAAAGAAATAATTCCTACTTTGTTTTCTTTTTATAGTAGCTTTGAATGGACATTTTCCCTGTCATTTCCTCTTCATGTTAAAGTGTTGTGGACTTGTCTCACGCAGCAATAATGAATGTTTACATAAATTAAAGCAGCAGTACTATTCTCTATCTCCAGGTGTGATGTGTTCGGTTTGTTTGTAATCTACTTGCTTTCCATGTTGATCTCTGAAGTTTCTGAAGAATGTATGATGAAGCTAGGATTTAAGTGATCACCATTTTCCTACAGGAACCCCCAAAATCTCAACAACTTGTACACCTTATACTTCTTAGTATCTCAAAAGACATTATATGCAGAAAATAAATTCAATAAAATATTTAATGAATCCAAAGGAGTCCTGAGCCTAACTTTAAACTTGGCACTGAGAAGGCAGACAGAACCAACACAGGAAAACTGGGCAATATGCAAGAATTAGTCTACTAACATCCTGTGGGGTAGAAGAGATAGGCAGTAAATGCTGGGGAAGAGCAGGTCTCCAGAAAGTGCCAAGGGTACTCAAACAGGGGGCTGGTGACAGGTGCCAGACCGGGCAAGGAGATGTGGTAGAAGTTGGAAATAAACCAAAAGTTACTTTTCTTTCTTTAACGTATTTTCCTCTAATAGCTTCCATTTTAAAATTTCAAAATATAGCAAATTTGAAAGAATTCTGTAGTGAACATCCGTACATTCACCACCTAGATTCTACCATAAACATTTTTACCTTACTTGTTACAACACTGTTTCCAAAATATGGTCATGTGTCACACACTCAATTCAGTAGGTTATGAAGAGGATATAATAAAAATCATGGGACTCGATCAGATATGATTAGCATCCCCTCTCGATCCTGTATGCATACACACTCTCAGATAGCAGTCATTTCTATTCAGTTTCAATGACCTATGTCTTTATATATTTTTTATAATCTACAAAATACGTGCATTTCCTTAGTAAAAATCATTAAAACTGACAGTGTAAGTAATACAGTGGTTGTGTCACATGAAGGGAATATGAAGAATTTAGATTCTGAGGGCGAACTGCTACTAGGAGAGTAAAAAATATTTAGCAGCCTGTTAAAAATAAAGGAACAGAGTATGTGAAGGGTTAGAGCAAGAAGTACATATTTAGGTGTCATCTCCTAAAGCAAAGAGCACACAAAGAATTTCTGGGGCTAGAAAAGCCAAGAACTGAATTTTCAGAATATTCTTACATTAGCAGTATTGGCGGAGAGAATCATGGATAATAAAAAAAGAGCAATTAGTTGGGGTAATAGGGGAAAAGGTATATGGGAGCTAGAACATAAAGAGACCCATACAAGTCTGAGTTGTCAGAAAGACTTCACCAGAAAGGAGGGCCTTCAAGCAGGACAAGAAAAGGAGAATTTATTATTTATACAAAATATATTAAAAATATATAAAATATGTGTATATGTGTATATATATATGTATATGTATACGTGTAAGTGTACAAATGAAACTAGGCCTAGAGACAGAAAGGCATACTCTGCAGGGAATGAGTGTGTCCACACACACACGTTCGTTAACATTCATGTATGAGAGGGGGCACTTGAGGTGATGAGCTTGCTCGGAAATAAAACATCTGCATTGAGAACAGAGGGAGTGAGGATTAGACAGGAAAAGCTGGGGAGAAAATGACAATAATTACAAGATAACTCAAGTTTAAAGGTTCTTCACTTTAAAAAGTTTAGGAGAGGGTTGTTAGAATATTAAGTTCCCTTATAGTATTTACATAAACAATTAAAAATTTTAATCAGGAAACTTTTTAGGAAAACATCTACTCTGATAAAGTGTGGCATCCCTTACTCAAAAGTGAAATTCTACCATAGATATACATAGATAGCACTAGCAAACTAAATTCTAATGTTTTATGCTCCCAAAGAGTCCCAACCACTCCAGGAATAAACGGCAGAGCCGTGCAGCAGGCTTCAGTTTTCCATCTGACTATATAGAATGCCTTTATGAAAAGTTCTCATATTCATTATTCACATTTAATTCTGAAATAGCCATAACTGTCAAAATAGATTATAAAATAATTATTAAAGGTTTTTGAAAACTTACTATGTTTTAAAATTTATTAATTAGAAGTAAAACATAAAAGATAAAGAAAAAACCAAATTGGCTTAGATCAAAGATTTTGATCATTTTGTGACTAAGTGAGAACAGCTACCTCCAACAGGAGAGGTCCCAGGGACTCCTTTTCTATCACTCCCTGACTGCTCGATGAGATGTCTGATTTCTGCACTTCATCATCAGTTGTGGATTTCTCTATAATAAAGAAATAAAAAGTCACACATCCAAAAAGGGTACATTTCTCCGTAATAGCAAGTTTGTGAAGACAAGATTCACCTAATTTAAGATTCAAATAACATCTATTATCTAGGTGATATTTATTAATAGTATTATTTCATCTTAATTATACTCATTTTATGGATGACAAAATTGAGGGTGACAAAGATTGAGTAACGTGTTGCATATCATATAACTAATAAATGGCAACAGGAAAATTTGAATTCTAACCTATTAAGTCCAGTGTTCCAACAGTGGGAAAAACAGTATAAATACATAGCCTTTTGAAAAAGTCTACACCAAAAGTTTTTAAGAAATGACTAAATTGTAGAAGAATGATGATTTCCTCCATTTTTATACTTTTCTGATTTCATCAATTGCCACTGAATAGTGAACAAATGCTCTTTCCTTTAAAGCCTGCATGAATTAGCTAACCTTTCACATTCATGTCATGGCAATCTGATTGATAAACCCATAACCGTTAAATGATCCTGAAATTCTTTTGTGCAATGATGCTATGCTGGAAAAGTCATCCATCATCTTAAAGCAGCACCATACTTAAATAAGTTTCCAATCTGTCAAACTAGTTAGTTAGCCAAAAACCAAATGTGGTATTATTGAATACAGATATCATTTTTTCACTTTAAAATATGAACTATTTCATATATTACAAAAAAAAAAGACAGAAAATGACATAGCATACGTTCACATAGCCACTGTTCATTTTTCACAGATGTTAACATTTGCTTCAGGTCCTTCCTTTTTAAAAAATAAATGTTGCACACAGAACTAATGCTCTGCCACCATTTCTCCTCTGTCCCTTTTCAGAAATAACCAGCATTCTGAGGTCAGTGTAATAATTTCTAAGCTGTTTTTATTATTTAAGTACACATGTATGATTTCATGAATAATAGATTGTTTTGTGTCTTAAAGTTTACATAAATATAGAATTTTTCCAACTTACTTTCGTCAATCAATATCATGTTTGAGATTTAAGCACATTGATATAGATTTGATTCATTCATTTGAACTGGTATATAGTATTATATTATACGAACAACTCACAGATTTCCTAGTTCACTATTAACAAACCTTTGACTATCACAGTGCTATAATAAACTATTTTCAGTATTTCCTTTTTTGTACATGTGTGACAGGTTTCTTTAGGGTAAATACTAAAAGTGAAGTTGCTAGATCATATAGGGTCTGTGTATTTTCTATATTAGTAAGTTTGGGGCAGCTAGGGGGTTCAGTTGGTTAAGCATCTGCCTTCAGCTCTGGACATGATTCTGGAGCTGCAGAATCCAGCCTAGTTTCAGGTTCCCTGCTCAGCAGGAAGCCTGCTTCTCCCTCTCCCTCTGCGACACCCCCCACCCTCTGCTTGTGCGCGCTCTCAAATAAATAGGTAAAATCTTAAAAAAAAAAAAAAAAAGTGCTAAGTTTGATAGATTGTTCTCTAAAGAAAATGTACCCCTGGTCATGTTCATGGGTTTTTATTTTTCTTTATCTGCATGGACAGTTGCTGTCACAATTTTTGTGTGTGTGTTTGTGTGTGTGTGTGTGTGTGTGTGTGTGTGTGAATCTAATGGGTGTAAAATGTCATCTCATATAGTATTCATAGTAACAGCTTTACTGAGCTACAATTCACATAGCATGCCATTCATGCATTTAAAGCATACAATTCAATGGTTTTTTGTATATTCACAGTTGTGCAACCACCTTACAATGCATTTTAGAACATATTCATCATCTCAAAAAGAAACCTTGTGTTCTTCAGCAGAGTCACTCCCCATTTTCCCAAAACTCCCAAGCCCTGTGCCAACCACCAATCTACTTTCAATCTCTATGGATTTGCCTATTCTGGACATTTTATATAAATGGAAACATACTTGTGTGGTCCTATGTGATGGCTTCTTTTGCTTGGCCTATTTTCAAGGTTAATCCATATTGAGGCATTTGTCAATACTTCATTCCTTTTTGTTGCCAAATAATATTCCACTGTATAAGTATACCTCATTTTACTTATCCATTAATCAACTGATAGATATATGGGTTGTTTCCAGTTTTCAGCTATTTATGAATAGTGATATTATAGATATTTGTGTGCAAGTTTTCATGTGGACATATGTTTTCATTTGTCTCAGGTATATACCTACAAATGGAATTGCTGGACAATATGGTGGAACTACTGGACTGTTTTCCAAAGCGGCTGCACAATTTTATTTTTCATTCTTACCAGCAGCATATAGGGGTTCCAATTTCTCCCATCCTTACCAACGGGTGTTATCTGTCTTTTTGATGATAGCTATCTTATCTCATTGTGGTTTTGATTTGCATTTCCCTGATGGCTAATGATAACGAGCATATTTTTCCTGTGCTAATTTATTAGTCACTTACAGGTCTTTGGAGAATGTCTATTCAGAGCCTTTGCCTATTTTTTAATTGGGCTTTTTATTATTATGGTATAGAAGTTTCTCATTTATTTCTAAGATCTACTTCCTTCATCAATTGATATTTTTATAGTATTAAAACACAGGTTTTTGTGTTTTAAACAAGTTTGCAAAAAAACATAAACCATCAAGTCCAAGTAAATTAAATAACTGTGTGAAAAGCAAAACATCTAAAATTTTAGGCAAATCCTAAGGCAGGAGTAGCTAAGTGACCTACTTTCTGGCTTAAGGAATGTGAACAGAAATGACATGCAATTTCTGGGTCTTATCCTTAAAAGGAAAGAAGCATGCCTTCCCATTTTCTTCTTCCCCCTTCTTGTCAGCTGGGATATGGACAGGTGAGCCATGTCTAACCATGTGAGTAATGGTAATATACTAGGAATGACACAGCAAAAAAGATGGGAGGAATCACAACCTCTGACACATACATAGATTATCTTGTTAAAGCTACTGTGTTTGGGGTCTCTTGTTACAGTAGCCTAGCCTATAATTGTAGCTAATATATTCTGTATTTCCCAATAACATGTTTATTTGCTATATCTTGATTATGTTCATGACAGACATTACTGACATGCAATCATAAAAAGACTTGAACTTACATCAACCTTCTACACATATATTTCTCCCTCCCTGCCTCCCTCCATTCTCCCAATATAGTTACAAGAATTTTTAGAGCTATCAGTATTTAACGTCTATGTTACTGCAGCTACATAAATATACGGTTCACAAATGAGCCAAGGTATGTGCTACAATTTACATTTCTTATATTTTGTGTTTTAGTTTTTTTTTTTTATCTCTAAACTGTCCCCAAGAGCTGAAAAATTCCTCTCAATTTGGTCAGTCATCAGATATTCTTCCTTTTTTTTTTTTTTTTAAATGGAACTATTCCTCCTGGAGACCCATATCTACCTGCTTCAACTGGGACTGGCTACATTTTTAGGCAGATGTACAACTGTAGTTCTAAGTCTCCTTCTATCTTTCTTCTGTTAAGATTCTATGGTTCCCTTGGATTAAGATCTTATGCCTTTCTTTCTTGGTTTACTACCTTGGTTTTGGTAGCTACTTCTGAAAAAAGTACACAAAAAAACTTTTCAACTGAGGCTTACATCTGAAAATGTCTTTATTTTGCACTCATACTTCATTTGGGTGCACACAGAATTCCAGGTTTAGAACTCTCATTTTTCAGTGCTGCTATTCAGAAATCTAGATACATTCTGAAAATCTAGTATGCACCTATTTTTTCTTTCTCTTGTTTTTTCTCTGTAGTGTCTAAAAATTGTGCATTGGTATGGGTTTTTTCTTTTTTCCTTTCTTTTTTATTCACTGTGTTGGGCACTATATGAGTGCTTTCAATCTGGAAACCCACACTGCTCTAATTCTGAGAAGTGTTTTGTTTTGTTTTTATATCATTACTCTTGTAATTTCCTCCCTTCTATTTGGTCTGTTCTTTTTTTCTGGAATTAATCATATGTTACACCTCCTGAACTAATCCCATAATTCCCATCTTTGCTTTCCACTGCTTATCTTTTTACTTTATTTTCTAAGGGATTTTTTCACACTATCTTTCAACTCTTCATCTATTTATTCAACAAATATTCATGAAAGTCTACTACATAGCCAGGAATTGTTTTAGAGATGGAGAACACAATTATGAGCAAACAAAAATCCTCACCCTTAGGGGGCTCTAGTGGGAGTAGGGAGAAAATGTGGATAGAGGAGGCAAGACAGGGAACTGATTTTGTCATGTTGACCCATTCCCAATGGTCAGTGTCTGTGTGTCTTTTCCTTTGGACTGCTCAGGATCCCCAGAGGAGTCCTCTCACCTCTAACTTAGGGAGCATGAGTCAGGCTGTCAGGGTTTAAGATCAAGCAGCAAGGAGACATACAGCCTCTTACTGGCTTTCCCCTGCAGACTTAAAATACCAGTTTCTCCTGTCTGCTCAATCGGCTGTCACTAGACAATTGACTTTCCAGCTTATAAAATCTTAAAATCCTGTCACTTTAATCATTACAACTATATTTGTTTATAATCTTTTCACATTGCTGCTCTTAATCTGAAGTTCTTTTGGGACTATTCCTTATGTTTGTTATTTGGGGTCCTACTTACTGTGTAGATTGTTTCCTCATATGTCATTTAAAGTTTTAGCATAAAATCACCTTGGGAGCAATTTTTCTTTGGGAATGTCTTGGGGCCAAGTGTGGGAGTCTTTCTCCAAAGTGCTCTGCCTTTGTGTCTCTTTTAACTCTTTGCTAGGGATTTTGTGGTGTGGGGTCCTCAGTAAATATGGCTAGTATAAATATGAATCATAAAAAAAAAATGAGAGTCTTCTCAGAGGAGACTGTTTCCCACACCCAGAGCCAAGGCAGAGACCAACTTATTTTTCAGATGGAGGGAGTTACCTACAACTGAGCTACTGTCTTTCAACACTGTGCCAAAGCTTCAGGTCTGACACCACAACTTATGTTTCTTGACTCTATCCCCTATGGTACCAGGTTCTATAACCTCCCAAGGCAACAAGTGTTCAAGTTAAATTAATAAGCCTTGTTGTTATAACAAGAAGGCTCTCAGATTCATGTTATAAAATAAAGACCATCTAAACAAAAATGTTTAATAAAATTATGAAATTCAAAGCAATTTCTTAATAATAAAAAAATAAAATCACATATTATAAAGGTCCTTATAAAAAAAGCACACAGCCATGGTTTTGTTTTGTTTACCTTGTTCCATTCTCTTCATTAACTGTATCTGATCGACTGTCTTCTTCAAAATCTTGCATTTGTCTGGTTTTACACTCAAACTGTCAATGTCACTGATGTTGGCAGATAGTAACTCAGCTAGCTCTTCTAAATATTTATTTTCTTGCTCCCTGCGTCTCTTTTCAGTGCTGTTCCACAAAGAAAAACCAGTTAGTGTACATTTCTATCATCATACTTCCTTCTCTGTTCAAGTACTTAATATTAACAACCTTATAGAGATCTGTAATTTTATCTGAAATATAAAGTCAGATTTTGAAAACAATCTAAATTCACATCTGAAAAACAGATACTCCAAAATACCAAAGTGCAGAAGACAATTCTGGCCAAAATACATAAAAAGAAAAACTGCCATCACAGATGTATTTCCTCCTTAATGATGTAAATGTATCAAATATTTCAAATAGCCAATGAATGTTAAACATTAAAAGGAAGCAGACAGTACATATACAAGTTGCACTTGGAATTTATTTTATATTCTAAATAATAACTCCTTGAAATAGAAGATGTGAATTTTCAAATAACTTTGATATATATAAATTAAGCAGTGAGATTATACTAGTTCAAATAAGTTATGCTCGGAAATCTGAAAAACTCATTTCTAATAAACTCTTAATTCGTATAATGATTAGACCATTAGTTGGTCCTCATCAAAAAGAAAGGAGTATCCATCCAAAAAGTAAAATAAAAAGAATAATAGATCAATAATTAAAGATAAGGTACAGAGAATGTCTTTTGTATACAACTTTGTTCTAAAAAAATAGAAAAGACATCTATTTATAGGTTCTCATAAATGTAATACAATCAATTTTGATTTATCTGGAAGCAAAATAATGAGAACAAAGGATAATAGTGCAAACAGCTAGCATTTTATATTCATTCAAATGAAGTGAATGAATATCGTTCACTTTTGTTTTCCAGTCTTTACTCCTGGTTTAATTAGCCAAATCATCAGGCAACTTGCTTTATGTAATACATGCAAAGACAGTGAAGTATTACTTTGAAATGAATTTTTCCATTATCAAATTAACATAATAAGAAAGACTGGTCACAAATAGCTCTTTGTTTTAATAAGCAGCAATCAAAAACATCTGGTATAATGGTAGAAAAAAGAGGTGAAAAGAGGGAAAGATCAGTTGCTTTTTAAAAAGTTCATAATTGACAATTAAAATACCACTTTTCGTAATAAAAAAACACGATAAAAGCAATAGCATTTCCATAACAATGTAGTAAGTTGAAAAGAACCAAGTCAACCAATCAAATGTATTTAACTACATAAAACAAAATACTACAAAATGGTACACATCCCAAAACATAACCAAATTTTAAAACCATAATAATCACATTGTCTTTATCTTTAAAGCCTTTCATTATTGAGTTATTAGTCTCATTTTACTTAGTAAAACTTTATCTGAGAATTTCCAGATAGTATATGCAGCAAGGTATTTTGACAAACTTCACACCAAGGTGTTGAAAACATGAAGAAAATGAGTAACACACATTTTCATATATGCAAGGTTCCAGAGAACCCCATGTCTGCAAATTGACAAGTATTTAAGAGGACACCTGTTTTTGCCTTAGAGAAACTAATTCATACTACACTTATTTTGTAGATTCAGTTTAAAGTATGATCTGTTTAAATCCAGGAGTCTAAATTCCAATATGAGTAAATTGGATTCATGTGGTGGAACTCTCAAATCTGTTTTTGACATTAAGTTTTATGTAAAACTGAAATGCCTGACACCACTGTAGAGTAAAAGAAAGTGATAGAATGGCAGGATAGTCAGACAGAGAGGTGAGAGAGGAAGCAAGAAGCTAAGAGTAACGAAATGCTGAGGTGTCTATAAAATGACTTAAGAATGAAACTAGGAAAATCACCACAAAATGAAGTAACGAATAAGCAAGGACAGAAAATGAGAGCAGATATATTCAAATAAAGTTAAAACTGAAGAAGGGGCGGGTGTGACAAAAAATTTCTACCTTAATGGAAAAGAAGGTTTCCTTTATTACTCTGGGCCACCTACATTTCACCAGCCCAACAGACTTCCATTGATCTGGCACACATGCTAGTTAACAAAGCTATGAATTAACTCCTCATGCATCTTTTGTTTTCAACTACTAGCTTTTTCATAAATGTTCCTCTGCTTATTATGTGCCAGATAACCTTGTAGTATGTACCAGGGACCCACGGTTAAATTAGAGGTAGCCCCAATTAGTGTGAGAATAAAGAAAAGGAGCTATTACACTGACAAGACTGTAATACTACAGAAGCTCACAGAGGTAGCACCTAGACCTAGAGAATGAATTGTCCCAACCCAGCCAGTAGAGAGGGATTGGTTTCAGGGTGGGGGAGGCAAACAAACCCAGCTTTTTCAAAGATATAAAATGAGAATGAAAATGTCAAGTTAAAGAACCTGTAAGTAGTTCAGCATGGCTGATGTATAAATAAGAAACAAAAGGGCAAGAGATGAGGACCAGGCCCAATCATGAGGGCTCTTGCATACACCATGATAAAGAGCATGTATATTGCTTAAAAGCACAAGTTGAAACTTCCTCAGTCATTTATTAGCTATGTAACCCTGGGCAAGTTACCTGGGCAGCAATTTACCTTTTCTAAGCTTCAATTTCTTTAACTGCAAAACAAGGATGATGACATTAATTATCTCCCAGAATTTTGTGAGGATTAAAGATGTAAAACGCTTGGCAGAATTCCTGGCTATTAGTTCAATAAATCTTATCTATTATCAACATTTTGGCTATGATTATTTATTTTCAGGGTAAGAGGAAGCCCAGAGGGTTTTAGAAGAATGTGTGGCATGACCAGATTTGTAAGCTCCCTGAAGATAGAAAACATGCCTCATTTCACTTATATCCTTATAACATCATGCACACCATGCTGGTTGAATAGCAGGCACTTAATAAAGCACTTGTTGAGCTGAATTAGAAATGTTATACAGGCACAAGGCACAGCTATCCACTATTTTGAGACCAGCATTTTAATCCCCATTCTCCAGTAGAGTTAAGGAATGGAGAAAAGAGAATAGGAGGATATATGAGACATCTCATCCCATCAAACAATTACTAAGAAACTCTATCAGGGCTCATGGGCACAAGGGCTCTCAATACCCTAAAATATAACGTACACTTTTATGATTAATGAGTTCAAAATCTGTTTAAAGTGACAGCAGATAACAAACCAAAAGAAACATGACAAGGTGGTATTCATGTGCAAACTCCAGTTTCAAAATCACAAAGTTTTGGTTTACCATATCAAAAATATCAATTGAAAACTAAAGCCCACACTTATAAACCTGAAGGAGAGAATGTTCTCAAACATTCTGAAAGCAAACATACAAGGATAAGGATTATCCTTACCATATAAGGATTATCTTTAAAACATCTGAGAATAATATATTAGTTTTTTGATATTTATAATAACATGATTATGTAGGTACAAAAAATATCAAAGTTTTATAAATAAACCATAAAACAAATAAGAAAGTTCAGAACATTAGACCAATAATCCCAAATCATTAGTATTCCTGTATATTAAAAATTGCCAATTAGAAGGTGCAATAGACAAAATTATATCACTTCTAAAAGCAATAAAAATTCTGTGATACCCTGGAATTATCTAACTAAAGACGGGCTAGTTGTTCAAAGAGCAAAATTATAAACTATTGCTGAAGAACAGTGAAGACTTGAATAAGTGAACAGCCTTTATATTTACAAATAAGAACACTCTAGAATCTGGAGTCTAGAAAATAAAAATGTCATTTCTCTCCCAATTTAATGCACAAAAGTAAATGAAATTCTAATCTAGATCCCAGGAGTATTTTTCCCCCCAGGGGAAACTTATAAAACTGATTTTAAAATCTGAATGGAATGGTAAAGGGACAAGAACAGGGAAAACAATTTTGAAAAATGACAAAAAAGAATGTCCTGCCCCTTCAGATATCAAGGTGACTGTCATAAGAAGGTTCGAAACTAGATCTCTATCTATTCAGGAACTCAGTTCATGATAAAGGTAACAGCACAAAAGCAGGGAAAGGATAGGGTCATTCATAACCACTTCTATTCTACGTAGGAAAAAATAAAACTATATCATACACAAAAATAAATTCCAGATTGATTACAACTTTAAATATTTATTAGAAGAAAATATGTAAAAATGCAGTGAAGGTCTTGAAGTAGAGGGGAAAATATTCTTTAATAAGACCCCCCTCCCATGAGCTTGACACATGAAAACTGAAGGTTTTAAAATATGTCAAAAGATTTCAAAAACAGAGTTAGACTGGGAGACAGCATATGAATCAAGTTTAAGCAACAAATAGTAGTACCTAGAAAATTAAACATAACTCTTACAAATAAAAAGGACAAACACCTTAGCAGGAATATGGGCAAAAGATATAACCAGGAAATTCACAGAAGAGGAAAACAAAAACCATGATCAATGTATCTAGTCATCAGTGAAATATACTTGAAACTGTAACCCCACACACATCAATCAGATTGGCAAAGAGTTAAAATGAGGAGAGAGAGTAGTGTGGGTAAGGATGTGAAAAAAAAAAACAAAACTCTGGATGCTTATTATTTGAAGAGCGATGTGGTAGTTACCTAGTTAACAAAAAAATGTACACAGATCCAAAAAAAAAATATGTACACAGATCCTAAAGGAACTCTTACGTATGAAGTAGAAGGTGTATATGAGGATGTTCGCTGCAGTGCTAGCAGTAAGAGAGAAAATTTCTAACAAAAAGCTTGTTTATCTATAGGGAAGCTCTCTTCTGTAGAGAAATGAATTTTTCAAATGGTGTACATCTGTAATATAATATTTAATCAAAAGGTGACAGGACTGAATCTATGTGCTTATATCTCAAGATGCATGCTGCAAAGAGCGTATAATAGGAAAATATATATGCTATACAGTATTGTACAATATATATTTACTCACCAATCCTTTTATATACATAATTATTAAAAATGGAGAAATTAATTGCAGACAGATCAATTTAATCATTAATTATTTTACTACCTTTTTTCAAACAAGACTATGCAAATATGATAAAATATTAACAAAATACTAACAATACCATAAAATATATGTGATGAGTATACTTTCTTAGCGTCTATACTTTTATAGATTTAAATTCCCCCAAATAAAAAAATTAAATCCAAAAAACATAGTTTTAATTATTTATTCTTAAGTTTTCCTTTGTAAACGACTGACTTTGTTATATACAGATAGAAATAAGAACATTTACTCTGACAACATAAATCTGGATTGTATCTTGATATCCTCTGAGCATCTGGAGACTTACCTGTGGTTATGAGTACTTAGGTTATGATCTCTCTATGATAGTTCTCTGAACTGATTAACTTTTCTCTTTCCAGCTTCTAGGCATTCTCGTTAAAATCCTTTACTTTCCTTGCCATGAGAAAAAAAGCATGTAATCCAGTGACAAAAGAGTCTTTTGTCACTTCAACTCTCTAGATCAGCTATTATCAACTGGGGCCATATTGCTTTCCCCATCCTTGGGAAATACTGACAGACATTTGATAATGTTTGAAGACATTTCTGGCAATCACAACTGATATGACATTTTGGTTATCACAAATGATATAAAGATGCTACTGGCCTTTAGTGTGAAAGCCCAGGATATTGCTAAACATCCTACAATACAGGATAGTGCCCTACAACAAAGAATTATTTGGCTGACAATGACAATAGTGTGAAAGGCTGAGAAAGCTTGCTTGCTTTAGATCCTAGAAGGTGAATGGATCCCCACTCTTCTCCTCTCAGGTAGAAAGCTGCTCTTTTGATGTGATTGCGGTTCCTTTTCTATCTGGAATTTGTTAGAGTCTCCTTAGCAGTAATTCTCTTTTAGCCAATTGAAGGTGATCATATTCCTTACAATATACAAATATTTAATTTCATAAATAGAGATCCTTTAAAATCCTAACATTATAACAATATATTTCTTTGTTCTACTAAGACCATAATGTTCTAAGATAGCAATTAAAGATGTACAATGAATTTATCTATTCACTTGACAAATACCTACTGTGTCGTTACTCTACATAATCCAAATACTATGCTACAAACTAGGGATAAAACGGTAAGAACAGACAAGGTCCTTACCAAATGGTAGTCTAAGTGTGTAGTGGAGAAGCCAAGGATTTGTGAAATAATCACATAATTAGTAAAAACTTGAAATTATGGATCAGAGCTATAGACATAATGTGAGACAGATACACGAATGAGGGAGATTTAATATGATAGTTATGGAAATAAAGCTTCTTTTAAGGTGGTAATATCTAAGCTGGCATCTGGATAACATACAGGTGTTCTATAGGTTCCAGGAAATCTAGAGGGAGCAAGCATGTGGAAAGGCCCTGGGGGAAGCAAGACAGCATGGTAAGTCTAAGGGACTCAAAGAAGACAAGTAAACTTGGAGTAGATGGAACAGGAGCTCTAAAATGTCAATAAAATTGATAAAGAAGTTCTCTCAGATATACACTAAGAAAAGAGTGTTCCTACCTTGATGCCAGAGTGTCACATGGCGATCCTTTCCTCTTATGTGAATCTGGGTTAGCAGGGTCGGATGAACTGTCCCCGAGGCCACTCATGTTGAAAAACTTCACACCTAAAAAGGAAGGACAACAATAAGAAATCTACCCTGGTGAGCTTTCTAACCACAAGGGAGGAGGAGGCTCCCTTAGGTTAGAAGATATCTAAACTTTGTAGTCTCTCAATGAATAGCTAATTACAGCTGTCATAAAAACCACTACATCTATACAAAAGCATAGAGTTAGTGTTTCTATAATTTCTTTTCTGTATCTATAAAACAAAATTAATAAGCCCTTATGAAATCATAAAGGTCAATTAGGATGAAAATATTATTAGAATCATGAAGTAGATACTGAAATTTTTTCAGAGAAAAAACATCACTTTTAGATGTAAATGTAAAAACAATGTATAATTTGGAGTCAGATATTTTTTATGTTCATTTTAGGTTATACTTTTAAAAGAATTTTAAACAACTTTTATTCATAAGGTTTGGGATGTTATACAATAGGGAAAATAAATAATACATATACAAATGAAGTTAAAGCGATGAACTAGATTTGGTACTTACCAACTTTGAATTCTATACTCCTAACCTTGTGTCTATGTAGTCAGGCGACAAAGATCAAATGTTTAGTCATGTTAGGATCTTGGTATAGATGCCAGAGAACACAAAGTCATTTCCCTGAGCATGCCAGCCAGGTCTCTCTCTCACATGTTGTGCCAGTTAGTGACTGCACTTACAGATCCCTTCTGACCTGTCCCTATCAACCACTATTCTTCATAGAATCCCTAACGACACTCAGAATTATATTCCTGGCCTTATATTTATCACTACCTTTGTATTTTATTAGTGCCAAACAACACACCTCCTCCATTCTTTTTCACTCCACCTATTCTTGTAAAAGGAAAGAAAATTCTTGTTAAATGGGAAAAACCTTTAACTTTTCCTTAAATTATAAAATTATTAAGCCACAGCGATGGCAGCTGTGCTTCTAAAGTTTCTTACAAAAAAGGCCACGATCCTTGAGAATCTCTCACATGGTTTTAGTTAATACATCTAGTAAATCCTTTTCCTCTTGTCCTAAAACTTACTCTTACTGTCTCTAGCCCTTTCTCCATACCAAAGATTGTCAATCTCCCTTTCAGTTATAAATAGCATCTAAAATTCTAATCACAATTTTATTATTTCATGCAACCAAAAGGGCACATTTTGAATTTCTCCCATATTAGAAGCGCAGTTCATAAAAATCTCCAATGCCTAGGATTGTAGTCTTATAATTACTTTTTACTTTTCTCTTTTACTCCTGATTTTTAACTGGTATCTATGTCCTGTCAATTCTTCCTTAATAAGAGATCTTAGATCATCCTCTCCTTTATTTTCAAATATAGTTATGATTCCAGTTGGAACCAAATGCCTCATTCTGGATTAATGCAAGAACGGTGTATCTGGTTTCTCAATTCCAGTCTCTCACTTCTAATCTGTCCTATAAACAGCACCTAAACCATTCCTGCTCAAATGTCATTTTCAAGGTATCAGTTCCCTGATGAATCAACTGGATCCCCCTACTGGGGCACAGTGGTTAAAAGCATGGACCTTGGGGTCAGAAGGCCTTAAGTTTAAATCTCAACCTAACCACTATCTGGGCAAAGTGTGTAATCTCCTTAACCTAATTCCTCATCTGTAACATAAGGGTAATAATTACCTTCACCTACCTTCAGATTTGCTGTGAGGACTAAATAGTGCATATAAAGAGCATACTGTAGCTCCTGGAAAAGCTAGCTATTGTTATTACCCCCTCTGTAGACAGAGAGCTCCCTGAGGGGCAGTGTTCACTCAGTGGATAATTCATCCCAAACCTCTTCATCAATAAATACAACGGACATTTTTCATTCTTTCATTTTACTAGGGCTCAATACTGCTAGCTATCATTATTATTATTATTACTTTACTGGACTACTTAGAGCAACATGTGAAATAGTTACCTTCTGAAACTTTGTCATCGATTGGCTTCTGTGATCCCAAACTTTCTTCATTTACTTAACAAATAAATCTATCCATCTATCATGCATCAGGCACTGTGCTAAAAGCTGAGCAAGTAATGGACAGCAAAAGAGAGGTTCCTGCCCTCATGCAGCAGGAGACATAAATAAGACACAAAAATAACACAGAATTTTAAATTGTGATAAAAGTTACCAAGAAAAAGAATAGGGTTAATAGAAGCAATAGAGGAGACCTAATTTTAACTGGGGGATCACCTGAGCCTTCTCTGCAGAGGTGATGTTTAAGTTATGAACTGACAGATGAGAATTTAGTGTGGTTTTTCTTCTTACCTTATTCTGAGTACTTTTCGCCCAATTCTTTGCAGTCAGAATTCCTCATGGTCCTAACATCCTAAGGTCTCTTTTTCCCTCAGAGTATATACATTATCCTGCGGTGATACCACTCACTCAACATGATTTCAAAACACATCTCTGTACTGACTATCCCTGAAACCCCATCTCTAGCTCACACCTCCTGGGTCTCAGACCCCTGATCCAATTCCTCACCATATATCTCTATCCAGATGTCACACAGGCACTTCAAATTCAACTTTCCAAAATGAACTTAACATTACCGCATGTATTTCTATTTCTCCTCTCAGTTGGTATGTTGGAGTCATTCTAGCCTCTTCTCTCATACCCCACATTCAAGCAGACACCAAGATTTGTCAATTTTTATTTCCTAAATATTTCCAAAATCCATTCCTTCTTCATATTCTCTCATCCCCTCCTGCTGGACTATTAAAGTAGCTTTCCAGATGGTCTCCCTGAGAAACCAGAGTGGGCTATCAAAAATTTAAGTCTGCTCATCTCAATTTCTTGCTTAAAACCCTTCACTAAATCCTCACTGTCTGCAGGACATTTAACTTTGACATAATATACAAAGTTTCCATCAGCTCTCACCTATTGTGTATCTATTATAGGACCGTGGTGAATTAAGTGACTAAACATCCATTCAATGAAGTATTTATAGATTTTAAAAAAATCTATTTATTTCAGAGAGAGAAAGAGAGAAATCATGAGCAAGGGGAGAAGCAGAGGAAGAAGCAGATTCCCCACTGAGCAGGGAGCCTGATGCAGGGTTTGATCCCAGGATCATAACCTGAGCTGAAGGCAGACGCTTAGCCGACTGAGCCACCCAGTAAATTACAGATGTTATATACTATACTTTATGACATATATAAAATCTTTAAGTTAATAGTTGTACATACATGTAGATTACATACGTTAATTTTAGTTTTGAGCCTAAGGAAAGACTTTTTTTTTTTTTTTTAAGGAAAGACTTTAAAAATAAAATCTTGGGATCCCTGGATGGCGCAGCGGTTTGGCGCCTGCCTTTGGCCCAGGGCGCGATTCTGGAGACCCGGGATCGAATCCCACATCGGGCTCCCGGTGCATGGAGCCTGCTTCTCCCTCTGCCTATGTCTCTGCCTCTCTCTCTCTCTCTGTGACTATCATAAATAAATAAAAAATTAAAAAAAATTTAAAAATAAAATAAAAAAATAAAATCTTTAGTATACTTCATGCTCCCAGGAAAGGTAAATATTAGTCAGAAAACTTTAAATTGATCTCAGTGGGTAGCCCTAACTTAACTTAGCAACAAATATTTATGGAGTTCCTGGTATATGCCAGCCTCTGTTTGAGGTACTGGGGACACAGCTGTCAATAAAATTTATAAAAATCACTGTCTTCAGAGAGGTTCATTTTATTGTAAGGGAGAGAGACAATAAATAAAATTAAAAAGTAAGTTATAGAGTATATTAGAAGGTGGTTAAGTGTTACAGAGAAAAATTAGGCGAAAATAGAGATATGTGTGAAAGTTCTGGAAGAGTCAGCAACTTTAAGCAGCATAGTTAGAAAAGGCCTCATTGAGAAGTTGAGATAGGAGCAAAGCCTTGAAGGAGGTGAGGGAAGGGAGAAAGGTATCTGGAGAAACAGTGCTCCTGGCAGGGGCAGAGGGAAGAGCTGTAACCCTTAAGGCCAGAGCATAACTATGCTTTTTGAGAAACATAAAAGAGATCAATGTAGCTAGAACCAGAGAGTGAGGAACAGATGATCTCAGAAAGATCACAGGAGGCTATATCATGTAAGGCCATAAAAACCATTTTAAAGACTAGCTTTACTCTGACTGAATTAGGCAATCAGTGGAGGGTAAAGAACAGAGGAATGACAAGGTCTGGTTTCCATTCTAAGACTTCTGCTACAAAGGGTAAGTACAATCTTTCTCATCTCAGTAATGTGGTATTTAAGTTTCCAACTGCTAAATGGGACTTTTTCATTTGGATATCTGTCACCTCAAACTCAACATTTATAAAATATGCTGGACTTTTAAATTCCAGGCTTCTATTAATGATGAATAAATAAGGTGAGCTGCATTGTCATTTAATGTCATCATTAAAAAAAAAAAAACTTGTTAAATCTCTTATGGTGGGAGAGAGGAAGGACCTATGATAAGGAAAATAATTACAATTTAAGCCTCAGAGCAAAGGCAAATATGCCAGACTTGTAATATCAACCACCACAACAAAAAGATGTCAAAAGATTCTGAAACCCAAACACAAAATAAGAATAATCATTTGAGTAAAATATTACTATAATTAATATAATTGCTACCTTCTTTTCCTATGAAAATTCAAAGAAGCCACTTCATTTTATATTCACATAGAAATAAAATGTAATATTTTTAATGTATTAATATAAAAAAATGGAACTATGCAACAAATTTTGTAATAATGAAGGGACATTAACTAAAAGTAGAAATAGAAGAGAGAAGAAACAAAGCAGAAAATAAAGAGAAGAGTTTAGAGTTTACTAAACCCAAAGAAAAATAGCTAAGTCCCTACTTCCTGCTTAAGGACTACTTATTACTTCCTTATCTGTCTGTCTTTTCTGCCTCCAAAGACATTAAGTTATACTCATTTGAGAATTTACCCACTTGGAATTCTACTGGCTCTCAAAATAGAAAGGGCCATATACTTCTTACTATACTATGCTATAAAATGTAATTCTCCTGCTTGCCTCCCCTTCTATATTATGAACTCAAAGCCAGTTACTAGATCTTTTTTTACTGTATATCCATTGTCTAACAAAATGCCCAAGAGATACAGAAGCTAAAACAGGTGATGAGTTTGAAGTGACAAAACTACTTAACTAATACAACATTTAAAAGTTTAAAGGAAAAAAAAAAGTTTAAAGGATATTTAAGATATTTTATGGTTAAATATTTTCTGGAATCCTTCATAAAACTCTGGAATTCTTTCTTATAATTGAGAAACTGAGCTCACTTGAAGTCCTTGTTACTCTGTTTTCAATGGGAAAAAAAAACCTGTTTTCTTGATCTAGAAATTGGAGAACATCTCTTCTAATTTTGTACCATTTGGGGGAAATGTCTTACAATTTTTCATAGTATTGTAGAGACATGAGGTCATGTTACAGTCATACAACTGTAAACATAAATAATACAATCTCACAGACTGTATCATTTTGAGCAACAAACGTTTTTAGATTTAAAGTCAGATTCCCCATACTGTGCTCTCCCCTCAGACTACAGGCTGGAGACTGACATCTTCTAAATTTATCTGAGATTCTGGAACTGAGAAGATATTAGACAATAATTCAACAGCAGCCAGACAAGACAGGCAGCCTACCAAAATAAGAGCCAACACTAAGAAGCTATGAGAGTCACCAACAATGTGCTGATGATATGATTCTGGTATTAACTGCTTTCTATTTACAAAACACAATATACAGATAGTGGAATGCAAAACCTCTGATGAGTGAAAACTATTACAGCTGTTCTATTTGTGGAATGGCTTTACATTTGGCAGTAAGGGTACTTAAATAAGGTTCATTAAGAAAAGAAACGAACTAGGGGTGGTGGAAGGGGAGGAGGGCGGGGGGTGGGGGTGAGTGGGTGACGGGCACTGAGGGGGACACTTGACGGGATGAGCACTGGGTGTTACTCTGTATGTTGGTAAATTGAACACCAATAAAAATTATTTTATTAAAAAAAATAAAAATAAAAAAAAAAAGAAATGCTGGTTTCAGGAAACCAATTTGCATATCACCTTTTAAAAAAGAGCTAAGGTTTCTAAGTAAAAGTACTCTGTTGATTTGAAAAGAGTCACTAACTTATACCCAAACAACTTCAGGCCATCTGTAGAGAACAGTTTTAGGAATTAGAAACCACATCTATCTCAAATAAACCAGACAAAACCAACAGGTGGGGCTGAAGAAATAGATTAGTGTTTTGTATTTCATTTGAATTATAAATTTCTAGAACAAGACATTTGTCACTCATTCCCCAGACTTAGCTGAGAACCACATAATTTGAAAAGTAAGTAACAACATGTTAGTAAATAACTAATAATATACTTTAAAATTGCTTAGCAGGCAATTAGCACAAAACAGCATTGATATGAGAGAGGCATTCTGTGAACTAAATCTCTCCAAGTTGACAGCTGTATGAAAAGAATCACACAGGAAAATCATGATAAGCAAAGAGCTTCTGCACTGGGCAACTGCCATGTGGAAACATTTCTCAGACTAACATCCTCAGACACCTACGGTCCTCTAGAAGATGTTTTCAATTCTTTTGTCTTTTCATTGCCTTGTCAATTGAAATCTTTCTCATGTGGTAAGTATGTATGGGAACTTTGGGATTTTCACCACCCTTTATAAGGCTGAATAATTTTCCACTGTTTAGATATTCCACATTTTGTTTATCCATCAGCTGATGGACATTAGGTTCTTTCATTTCAGGAGCTATTTATCAATAAAGATCCTGTAAAAATTTGTATGTATAAATGTGAGCATGTCTTCAATTCTCTTGGTATTCTTGGAATGGAACTACTAAGTCATATTGTAACTCTCCAGCTTTTAGAGGAAAAGCTGCCAAGCTGTCTCCCATAGTGCCTATACCATCTTAAATTTTTATCAGCAACGTACAAGTGTTCTAATTTTTCCACATCCTCACCAAATTTGTTATTTTCTGTTTTGTAACTTTAATTCAGGCCATCCTAGGAGGTGTGAAATGGTATCACATTAGTTTCGATTTGCATTTATTTCCCTAATCATTAATGAAACTGAGCATCTTTTTCATGTGCTTATTGGCCATTTGTATATTTTCTTTGGAGAAATGTCTATTCAGGTCCTTTGCCCATTTTTAAATTGGGTTGTCTTTTAATTGTTGAGTCATAAGAATTCTTTAAATTAGAGTACTAAGCCTCTACCAGATATATGACTTGCAAACATTTTGTTTTATGAACAAAGTCTTTATAATTTTGATGAAATCCAATTTATTTACTTTTTCTTATTAAGTGCAATGTCTTGACTTCCTTAGAGACAGTTTCTATTGATTGCTATTTTTCCTGTGTATATGCCTTACTTTCTTGTTTCTCTGAATGTTTCTTTTTTGTTTTGTTTTGTTAAAAACTAGGTATTTTGAAGCTAATGCCTAAACAAAGATTTTGTTCAATATCTGGAAACAAAAAGTCACTCTGAATCCACAAAACCAGAGACCAGAACTCAGGTGGTGGCTATCCTTGGCCCAAAGAGGAATCCTTGCCCCAATAAGACTCTGCCATAAATGGTTTGCCAGTATCTGAACTCTATGGCCAGGAATAAAAAATAAAGGCAAAAATGGATTCAAAGCAACAAAGACATCATTTTATCTTCTTTCACTGATTCTATAAAACATCAGATTTTTTTAAAAGAAAATCCTGTGCAAAAACTTACATATATTATGTTAATAATAAATGCATTATCAAGGACTTGGTAACTTAAATTCTAAAAATATGTAGTTTTTGAAAAACGACTTAATAAATTCATATTTACCACTAAAAGCTTATTTTAGAGATTAAGAAAAATGCTTTCTTTGCATTAGTTTCTAAATGGAAAGAGGAAAGAGTAAGTTTTGAAGAGCCATAAAAGTTTATTTTCTGTTTTCTATTAACATAAATACAGGAAAAAGAAAAATCAAATTACTTTTAAAACCCAATATTTTAAATTCCTCACATTGACTTTATTTAAAATTTAATTTTTTGAAATAAAAAATAAACACGCATTCACCTTGTTAAAATACTCCTGTTGTATTTGTGCCTGACGAAAGATAGTCAGCATATGAAATACATATTTGTGACAACTATCTTATTAAGACAATTGGGCAGAAACACCCTCAACATTTCCTTAGAAATCCATTAAACTAGATGATTCCAGTTATTCTACAACATTGGGTAATTGTATATACAATGTACCATGTCTTCCAAAAATCAGTTCCATATCTAACGTGGAAAATATGTTGGTATTTCTTTAAAAAAAAAAATAAAAGAGATTAAAATTGGTCTTCCTGACCACAGCTCTTTTTAGCTGTGTAAACAAAAAAATAAGTTTATTTACTTGCAGAGTAAAGTTTTTAATAGTTTAGTAAAGAAGTAACAGCCTTAAAAAAAGAAAATGGTGATCAGAAAGACAAAACTAAGCAATACAAATTTCATTGTCTCTCTCTTCCCATCAATTTCACCCTCTTTCAGATTCAAATATTAATGAGCAGAAAATCAGCTAAAAGTTGCGGCCAGAAGAGAATAACGATCAGCATTAGACACAGATATCCTCTCTCTCCCTCCCCCTCTGTCCCTGCTCACACATGTGCTCTCTCTCTAAAATAAATAAATATTTTAAAAAATTATTCCAAAATCTAAAATAAGAGTTAAGCCTCTGATCAGAAGCTGTTCAATTTCCCTCAAATATTTTAGAAACTCATTTTGGAATACAGTATGTTCAAATGTACATATACAGACCAATAAAAGAAAAATAAATATACTAAAATTTGATCTTTAAAGTTATAAGGTAGCAGAAGTACCAAAGTAATAGAGCTACATATTAATTATTTGCCAAAACAATGGAATTATATTTTGAAGGCACTAGAAAATGATCAAGTCAGGTAAACCCAGTTAATTTCAGGGTCATCCCCCCAACTGCAGAAGGGGCATTAATAAAATCACAATATAAATGTACATAAAATCTTCATTGCTTAAATTTATAGAAGAATATACATTTTTTAAGCCTAGCTTGAAATTTAAGTCATCTCACTTGATTCATTTGTATTTCGCAAAACCTTATTAATACCCATTGGGAAATGAAAAATAAATCCCCAAGCATTTCAGGGGAATAGCTGGTTAAATAGCATTAATATTTCCTCAATGATCATACTAATTGAGCTAGTCATACCCCTTCCAGTGCAATGCCCAAAGAAAGACTAACTATAAACAAGTGAAATTCAAATTTCACTTTCCAGTGTTCTTGACAGAATAACAACTTTGGAAATAGTGCTTATATTTCAGGATCAATGGAAAATAATGCAAACGCTCAGAATCAGAGAGACTCTAGCAATTGTCATCTAGTGCACTGCTTCTCAAATTTTTTTATTATAGGCACTTAAGAATATACAAAATGGAGACGCCTATGTGGCTCAGTGGTTGAATGTCTGCCTTTGGCTCAGGGCATGATCCCGGGATCCTGGGATTGAGTCCCGCATTGGGCTTCCCACAAGGAGTCTGCTTCTCCCTCTGCCTGTCTCTGCTTCTCTCTCTCTCTCTGTGTCTCTCATGAATAAATAAATAAAATCTTTAAAAAAAAAACAAATAAGAAAGAACATACAAAATGCCTATCTTACCTGTTTCCATTTGCATAGTATAAAGTCAGCAACAAAGTATTTGAGAGGAACAAAATAATAAAAAGGTTCACAAAAAAGGAAGCCTACTAATATCCATTTAGAGGATATGACAATGTAATAATACAGTGTTTATGCATTTTATATATATTAACTCATTTTTTCCTCACAACTACTCTATGAAGTATGTATTATTATTTCTACTTACAGAATCACTGAGTTCAACAGCTTTATCTTACTGATAAACTACTGTCTGATGATGATGATGATGATGACCAACACTTACAGAGCATTTACTATATGCCAATCATTGTTCCAAGCATCTAATTTACTCATAAAACCTTACTAATTCATTCACTCATAAAATACAATAGGTAATACTATAATCCATTTTAGAAATGAGGAAACCAAGGCACAGAAACATTCTTTAATCAGCTCAACATTGTCAAGTGGCAGAGATAAAAATCATTCTTAGGCAGTTTGATTCCAGATTCTGGCTATGCTTTATTTCAACTTATACAACTAAGCTACAGGCACATAACTGATAAGTAGAAAAGCCAAAGATATATTCCCAACTTTTGCTTCCACACTAAAATGCTTCTTCATTAGTTTTCCCAAAAGAGCTGACATTAAATTATGCCACCTCTAGAAATCCTGGGTGGTATTTACAAGAATCTCAAACATAAGAAGAGAGAGTCTTCTCAATTCTTAGTCCAAACATCATACAGAGGGATCCCTGGGTGGCGCAGCGGTTTAGCACCTGCCTTTGGCCCAGGGCGCGATCCTGGAGACCCAGGATTGAATCCCATGTCGGGCTCCCGGTGCATGGAGCCTGCTTCTCTCTCTGCCTGTGTCTCTGCCTCTCTCTCTCTCTCTCTCTCTCTCTCTGTGACTATCATAAATAAATTTAAAAATTAAAAAAAAAAACCAAACATCATACAGAAATAAATAAAATTGATCCTATGTCTAATCCTGACTTCTCTCACCATTATAAAACAATTACTTCCTATAAGATGTGATTCACTTTAAAATGAAATGTGCTATTTCTCTAAGATAAAAAAATTTTGCCATTACAAATCCTATTTTTTGTCCAAAAGCTAATAAATCTTGCTGGATTTTAAGATTATATGTATACATACATACACATATAAAATTCTTTTCAATACTGTCCAAATCATCTTTAGGAATCTATCTTTTGGAATTTTGGGATTCTACCATGTTTTTTTTTTTTTTTTTTTTTTTTAATTTTTATTTATTTATGATAGTCACACAGAGAGAGAGAGAGAGAGAGAGGCAGAGACATAGGCAGAAGGAGAAGCAGGCTCCATGCACCGGGAGCCCGACGTGGGATTCGATCCCGGGTCTCCAGGATCGCGCCCTGGGCCAAAGGCAGGCGCCAAACCGCTGCGCCACCCAGGGATCCCGATTCTACCATGTTTTAACAGACTTTCTCCTGAAAAAAATCTTTATAGGTTTTGTTCTACCAGATAAGGTTCTCAGTTAAGAAATCTATGAATCTCCAAAGTCTCACACATCATATAGTCTCTTCAGAAAGAAACACAGATAGAAACAGATATTGAGCTCAAAATGAGTGCTACTATACAAAACAGCTGGTCTGTTCTCTTCCAAAATGTCAATTTTATGGAAGACAAAGAAAAGCTGATAAATAATTCTAGGTTAAGAAACCAAAGAGCAGTCACAACTGCACAATGTGTGATTCTGGATCAGACAACTGATAAAATTCTAATATGAACTATAAGTGCAATAATAACAATAATGAAAATGCTTCCTGAATTTCATTATTATATTGTGGTTAAGTAGGAGAACATACTGAATATTTAGGAGTAGAAGATCATAAATGTCTACAGGTCTCAAATGATTCATCATCATCATAATGGTGGTGGTTGAAGAGGAGGAGCAGAAATAATAGTAAATATACAGAAGAGATAAAGAAAATGTAACAAAATGTTTATTACTGGTGAAAGTGTTAGGAGGCATACAGAGCATACCAATCTTGCAACTATATGGCAAGTTTAAAATTGTTTTTGATAAATGTTAAAGGGAAATAGAAAAGATAGAAGTTTTCATTGTGATATGAAGAAAAGAGACTTTCTCAGAGTCACTCAATGAACAATGAGTATGGAAAAAGACACCGATACCAGAGATCAATCATTAGATCATTCTGTTTTCTCTCCCTTTCTCTTTCATGAAGTCAAGGTACTAACATTCCCTTCCTGAAAACTATTAAAGAGAGGGGTCTCCTATATGATTAAAATTTATCTTGCTTATATAATACAGCCTACTCTGCAAAACGGCTTAAAATAAAATGCTTTACTATTTCTCTCTCTTTATTGAGAATCAACAATCTGATTTCAAATAACAGAAAACATAAATTAATAAATACAAGGTATCATCAGTTCATAAAAGCCAGAAATCTGGAGTGTGTTCTAGAAACCAATGAGATTTTAGAGTGAGAAGTAGCAGGATCAAAAGTATTTTCTCAAATCATTTTGCACATCCAGTCCCTGCTTTAAAGCTCTCTGCCAACAAATAGTCTTGCCTTCATCTCCCAAGTTCATTGTTTATTCCAAACATTGGTATTGCTTGTCAGCCAACTAAATTTAACTGTCTCTGACTTCTATGACTGTTACACCCCACTATTCAAGTTGGTGGCTATCACTCTCCATGGTGACAACTTTCTCCTTTAAAGTGAGTAGGTGGTATAGAGCTGAGGCAGGGATGAGGGGAGTTTCTGGGGGTGCTGATATTGTTTTACTTCTTAACCTGTTTAACAAATTTGTTTGCACGTGATAATTCAAGAGTTCTATATTTAAAACTTGTAACTTTTATCTGTATAATGTCATAATTCAATTAAAAATATTTTAATTTAAAAAACCTCCCACTGGAAGTCTTCCACTTACTGATTAATCAGTTTCTGATTAACCTTCAGCTTTTTACCTACTGTCTTGGCTTGATGCATGTTTATCTTTCTAACTATAGGCTGCTATGATCATTGTCATGTTCATGGATACACAAGTATTCTTCCCCCAGCTCACAAACTCTTAGAAAACAACTATGTAAAAATGCCCAAATGTAAAAAATGGGCACCAAATATAGATTTAATGACTGCATACAAGTTAGAAATATATAGACCAAATCTAAGGATGACTTACCCGCTTGCCATTTTTAATTCAATAATGGTCACATTGTAAAATATAGATATGAATCCTATATGCATTTAAATGTGCATTAAAGTGATTCATAAAATGTAATCTAGAACTTCTCTAATATTTTCCTTTAGGAATATCAGCACATGTTTTATAATAACCTTGAAGCTCTCAAATCAAATACATATTTCCATTAACAAAAAGAGTCAACAGGTAATCATTTTTCCCTCCATACTTTTTGTAGAGACAAAGCTCTTTTTTTATTTTTTCGAAGTTTTTTTTTTTTTAATTTTTTTTATTTATTTATGATAGTCACAGAGAAGAGAGAGAGGCAGAGACACAGGCAGAGGGAGAAGCAGGCTCCATGCACCGGGAGCCCGATGTGGGATTCGATCCCGGGTCTCCAGGATCGCGCCCTGGGCCAAAGGCAGGTGCCAAACCGCTGCGCCACCCAGGGATCCTGAGACAAAGCTCTTTTAAAAGAAGAAGTACAATTCCCACCTGGGAGACTTCTTTGTTCATAATGAGTCCTCAAAACAGATATGGTCAAGTCTAATATTCCAGAAGGTAGCTTCCAGGGTAGTGGTGTAGTGAGGTTTCCAGAGATGGCTCTAGTTTTCTTCACTCTCACTTCATTTAAGGCCAATTACACAAACAACTAAAAGGAGAAGAAAAAAAAAAATAAAAGCAGAAAGGAAGTTAGATTGACATATTATTTTCTAAGAAATGACAAAGGTCAGAAATGTTGCATAAAGAAAGAAAATCCAACTTGTAAGGTGATCCGGAAAAATACTTCCAAAAGACAATGGATGAAGATATGATTTTACAGCAGACATCCTTTCCGGTGATTAGATACATATAGATGGCCTCTTACCTTCACCAAAAGTTGTATTAGTGGTACAGAAAGATCCAGGAACATACTACTCACCTACCCCCAAAGTGACATCCTATATAACTGTAGTATATTATCATAAACTGAGAAACTGACCGGCACAATACAATTATCTAGACTACAGATCTTACTTGGATTTTGCCAGTTTTTTTCATTCACTCATTTTACATATAGATACTACATATATATCTTTGTTTATAACTCTATGGCATTTTAGTACATGTAAAGATCCATATACTATACCCCCACTTAGAGTCCCTTTGCTGTTTATAATCACACCCTCCTGTCCTTTCCTTAATTCCTGGCAACCACTTATCTGTCCTTTATTTCTATAATTTTGTCACTTTGAGAATCTTAAAAAAATGAATTAAACAGTATGGGAACAAAGCTGCTATAAATAATTATGTACAGGTTTCTATGTGAACATAAGTTTTCATTTCTCTAGAATAAATACCCAAAAATGCAATTGCTGGATGGTATGGGTGTGTATTTACTACCCAGTAATTTAGAACAAAAACCAGGGATCCCTGGGTGGTACAGCGGTTTGGCACCTGCCTTTGGCCCAGGGCGCGATCCTGGAGACCCGGGATCGAATTCCATGTCGGGCTCCCGGTGCATGGAGCCTGCTTCTCCCTCTGCCTGTGTCTCTGCCTCTCTCTCTCTCTCTCTCTCTGTGTGACTATCATAAATAAATAAAAATTTAAAAAAAAATTAAAAAACCAACACAATTTCTAAAAAAACCATCTAAAATATCATCAACAAAATCTAGGACGCAATAAAAAATTTCTAAACATGCTAAGAAGTAAAAAAAAAAAAAAAAAAAAAAAAACATGCTAAGAAGTTAAGATTTTTAACTCAAGATCAGGAGAAAAATCCTATTACAAGATGATCTAGATGTTTGAATTAACTGACAAGGATATTAAAACAGTTAATACAAGCATGTTCAAGATATTTTGATGAGTGAGCAGATGAGAAATATTGGCAGTAAATGGGAAAAAAAGAAATAAATGAAAAATCAAGAGTTAGATAGTTCAGTATAAAAATTGTCAAATTCACTGAATAGGCTGAATCTATTATTAGCTAATAGGAGATGTAAGATGGCACAAAAAGAAGTTGGTGAAGTCAAAATAATAATCCAAACTCAAGACAATTCAAACAAATTAAAACCAACAGTTTAAAAGATTAAAACAATCATTAATACTCTGTCAAGACTGTTCAAGAAAACCAAAAGGCAACACAAATTATCAATATAGGAGAAATATCACTTCTGATACTACAAATATAATGTTTTAAACTATATAATGCAAATCAATCCAGTAACTGAGATAAATGAAAAATCCCTTAAAATTACCAAAATGTCTACGGAAATAAATGGAATGCTATCTATTAAAGAAACTATTTCATAATTATTACAAAAACAAAATACAAAATACCACAAAAACAAAACTCTAGCCCCAGATGGCTTCACTGGTGGGCTCTCTCAAACATTTAACGAAGTAATAATAAGAATCTTACATACTTTCTAGAAAACAGAAAAGAGATACTCTCCAACTTGTTTTATTAAATAAGCAAATCCCTAACACCAAAACTTGACAAAGATATTACTAGAAAAGAAAATCAGCCTCATGAATACAGACGCAAAACAATAAATTTAACCCAGCAATATATAAGAAGGATAACATACCTTGATCATTGTGGTTTATCCAAGAAATATAAGTTTGGTTTAAAATTCAAATATCAGTTAATGTAATTTACCATGTTAACAGAATAAAAAGATATAAACATTTCAACAGATACAGAAAAAAATCTGACAAAAATCAGTACCTATTCATGATAAAATTCTCAGCAAGGTAAGAATTAAAGAATTTATTATTTTTTAAGATTTTATTTATTATTTCATGAGAGACACAGAGAAAGAGAGAGGCAGAGACACAGAGATTCAGAGAAGCAGGCTCCATGCAGGGAGCCTGACGTGGGACTCGATCCCGAGTCTCCAGGATCAGGCCCTGGGCTGAAGGCGGTGCTAAACCGCTGAGCCACCAGGGCTGCCCAAGGTAACTCCCTTAATATGATAATCAAGAGGATGAATGAAAAATCTACATCTAGTTTTTATATAATGGTGAAATATTGGGAGTTTCTAATATTAGGAATAAGGCAAGAATGTTCACTCTAGCTACTTCATTATTTTTTTAAATTTTATTTTTAAGTAATCTCTACGGCCAATGTGGGGCCCAAACCCACAACCCCAAGATCAAGAGTTGCACGCTCAACTGACAGAGCCAGTCAGGCACCCCATAGCCACTTCATTATTATAATGGATGTACTGAAGGTCCTAGTCAGTCAGCGCTGTAAGAGAAATAAAAGGAAATTCAGAGAAGAAGAACTAAAATTGTCTTTGTTCACTTAAAATCATTTTTAGGTACGTAATTCTAAGGAATCTGAAAAATGATTAATAGGATTAATATGTAACTTGGCAAAGTTAAAGGATATAAGGTGAGTCTACAAATTCTATTCATTCTATACAATCATAAATGGAAAATAAAATGCAAAACAAATTTGTAATATAGCAAAAAACATAGAATACTTAGGAATTAATTTAACAAAAGATATACAAGACCTATACACTTAAATTTTCTAACATTGCTGGGGCACCTGGGTGGCTCAGGCAGTTAAGTGCCCGACCCTTGATTCTGACTTAGGTCTTGATTTGAGGGTCCTGAGATCAAGCCCCTACATGGGGCTCCCTGTATAGCCTCAGTGGGAGTCAGCCACCTCCTTCTCCCTCTGCCCCTCCCCCCCACTTGCACCCTCTCTTTCAAAATAAACAAAATTTAAAAAATTTTCTTTATAATATTGCTGAAACTAAAAAAGACCCCCTCAAAAATAGAGGGATTGAATACTTTCATGAATTCACCAAGATTCAATTCTCCTCCTAAATTAAATCATATATTCAAAAATAAAATTAGTGGTTTATTTTACATATATCTAGTACATTATACTACCAATAAGTACAAATCTATTTTTCTTTTGTTTTACATTTGTAATAGTTTTTTTTTTTTTAATGCTTGTTTTGGGCTTTTTCTTTCCGCATAAAAACTGTTTTCCGTAAATCATGATTTCCCCCAATGCTGAATTCCATATTAAAGTAAAATGTTTGGGATCCCTGGGTGGCGCAGCGGTTTGGCGCCTGCCTTTGGCCCAGGGCGCGATCCTGGAGACCCGGGATCGAATCCCACATCGGGCTCCTGGTGCGTGGAGCCTGCTTCTCCCTCTGCCTGTGTCTCTGCCTCTCTCTCTTTCTCTCTGTGTGACTATCATAAATAAATAAAAATTAAAAAAAAAAAATAAAGTAAAATGTTTAATGTTACAAAATGGAGAGATCCAATCACCTGGATTCAAAAGTATTTACCTCTTCTAGTCTCTCTAAACTAAGTGCTTTTTATAGTTTCAAGATTTTTTTATTTTAAACCCACAATTCAAAAACTCAAAGAAACTTGAAACTAGTTTTTCTTTTTTCTGTTTTTTAAAGATTTTATTTATTTATTCATGAGAGACACAGAGAGAGGCAGAGGCATAGGCAGAGAGAGAAGCAGGCTCCATGCAGACAGCCCAATGTGGGACTCGATCCCAGAACTCCAGGATCACATCCTTGGCGGAAGGCAGGCACACTCAACGCTCACCCAGGCGTCCCTGAACTAGTTTTTCATACTGACTTATAGTTAAAACCATTAAAGAAAATGTTTCATAGTTAGATTAGCCCAATTGACATTATATTTGAATTTTTCTCACTTTATATGTCTAGTTTATTTGCATTTATAATACAGTGCCCTAGAACATTTTCTTGAATGAAACAATTCATTTCAAACCTCCTGATATTATTTTGTGTGTTCATTCATTTTGAAGAACTTTATCATTAAATTTTCTCTAGGTAAATGTGTGTAGGAACTGGTAAATAGCAACTGACTATCAGCAAAGATGGCACTGTTCACAGTCATCCATAAACTTAGGTTCTGTCATTATTTGGCTTCCAAGGAAGAGCAACACCCCAAATCACTTGCATACTTAATCCTGTGGGTATAGTCTTTGCCACATGATGCCACTCTCTTCTGTAAAACCTGAGATTTTTTATGGGTACTTCTTCAAAACCAGGCAGTAACTGAAGCCAGATGATTTAGGGTCCTGATGGATTCATGGTGAACCATGTGAGGGAGGGTGAGAGAAATGCTAAGAGGGAGGCTAAGCACAGGCGTTTACAGACTGTACGAAGATGGAAAAGCACAAGATAAATCCATTTTCAAAAAATATATGTACAAAAAAAAAAGATATGTACGCAATGAGAAGTAAAAAATACGGAACCAGGAGATAGGTGACACAGAGAACCTAAGAAGACAGGAGGAATATGAAGAAATACTGAGAAAACAGACAGTTTTGATAATCTGATGTTTGGTTATTACTGTGAAATCAGTGAGCTCTCTTAAATTTTATCTCTCCTTGGGGTGCCTGGGTGGCTCAGCTGGTTAAGAGCCTGCCTTCAGCTCAGATTATGATCTTGGGGCCCTGGGATCAGCCTGCTTCTCCACCCCCTCCCCACCACTCGTGGTTACTCTCTCTCTTTCAAATATAATGTTTGAAAAAATAAAAGATAAAATGTACTTCTCTAGTGATTTTTTTCATTTAATTTTAATTCCAGTATAGTTGACATACAGTGTCATATTAGTTTCAGGTGTACAATACAGTGATTCAAATATTCTATACATCAGTGATTACTATGTAATTATCTATGCCATCTAAAGCTCAGCATTTTAAGCCTTTCCTCACCACCCCTACCCTAATCCAGAGGAATCCAGAGTAGGAGATCTAATATGACATACAAACTCCTGCTAGACCCCCATGATTAGATTACTGAGCATGCTTGAAGGCTTTCAATTACTGGTTCCAATTTTCCTCCCCTGTAAGGCCTTTCTGTCTTCATTACCTGATTCCGATGTTGGATTCTGGCACAAGTTCTGGCTAATGCACCACCTCAATTTTAAGTATAAGAATTTTTTTTAATTGTATCTATTTATTCATGAGAAACACACAGAGAGAGGCAGAGACATAGGCAGAGGGAGAAGCAGGTTCCCCACAAGGAGCCCAATGTGGGACTCAATCCCGGATCCCGGGATCATGCCCTGAGCCAAAGGCAGATGCTCAACCGCTGAGCCACTCAGGCATCCGAGTGTAAGAATTTCTAATGGCAATACTCAGAAGTGGAATTTCTGAGTTACAGTAGCTACATATCTTCCACTTTACTCACCATTTGTCAAATTGCTTGCCAAAATGGTTGTTTCATATTCGCTCCCACTAGTAATGTATACAAACCATCTCCCCCATATTCTTTCCAACACCTGATATCATCAGACTTTATTTTTTAAACAGTCTAATGGATAAAAATGGGATTTCATTTCAATTTGAATTTCCCTGAATATTACGGAGACCGAGTCTTAGTTGACTATGTGGATATCCTATTTCTTGAACTGGTATTGATCTCTTTTCTTCCTTTATGCTGGGCACCCAACAGACACTTTTGTTCTGGGAAATTTTCTTGGATTATACTATTTATTTTTTTCTTTCCCTTCATTTATTCTGTTCTCTCTTTTTAGAACTCTTAACACTAGTAAGCTGACCCTTCTAGATTCATCTTTTTATATTCTTCAATCTTCTGCTTATCATTTCTTTCCCTTTTTACTCTACTTTCTAAACAATTATCCTCAACTCATTATCCAATACTTCTATTGAGTTTTTTTCTGCTTCATATTCTTAATTTATAGGAATTGTTTTCTGAATGCTTTTTTAAAGTATCTTATTCTTGCTTTATGGATGTAGCATCCCATCTTGCTGAAGATATGTTATACACACATATGGTATATGTATGTGTGTGTATATGCATATATATCTATATATAACTGGATGTGTATGTGTGTGAATGTATACATAACATTTCCTCGGCTGTATAGTCTGTTTTCAGCAAGTTCTTTTGTATTCTTGATTTGCTTACTTTGGTTTCTGTTATTCATAGTAGGTGCTTTTCTTAGATGCTTCATGATATTTGGATCTTTGGAAATAAAAAAGCTTATCTAAAGCTCTAATTAAGTACATGGGGCTATTGACTGTGACCTTCACTACAGGACAAACTGGGCAAGCTCTTTGTTAGGATGCAAATACTGATGTGAGAAACCTGGTTCCCACCAGAATTTTCCCTTGAAAATTTTGCCCTATTTTTCTTCAATTCTCCTACATCTCTGGATTTATGACTAAAAATAATCCAACTACAACCCTTATTGACTTTTTGTTTTTTTGTTTGTTTTTTAAGATTTTATTTATTTGTTTATTCATGAGAAACAGACAGAGAGAGAGGCAGAGACAGGCAGAGGGAGAAGCAGGCTCTGTGCAGGGAGCCCGACGTGGGACTCGATTCCAGGTCCCCAGGATCATGCATGCCCTGGGCCGAAGTCAGCGGTAAACCACTGAGCCACCCAGGCTGCCCAGACTTTATTTTTGTTGTTGTTTAACTAAACTCTGGTTTGAGGAAGGAACAATATTAACTGTGTGCTCAACCTACCACTTTTACCTGGAATCAAATACTATATTATTATTGGTAATATTTTATTTTCAATAATCCTGTTTTTCATAATCTTTTTAAAGTTTTCCTTCACGTATGTTATTAACATCTTTTTTTTTCTTTTTTTTTTTTATTGGTGTTCAATTTACTAACATACAGAATAACACCCAGTGCCCGTCACCCATTCACTCCCACCCCCCGCCCTCCTCCCCTTCTACCACCCCTAGTTCGTTTCCCAGAGTTAGCAGTCTTTACGTTCTGTCTCCCTTTCTGATATTTCCCACACATTTCTTCTCCCTTCCCTTGTTATTAACATCTTAATCTTTCTGCCAATTTTAAAATCCACCATCCTGACATTCTCAAGAACCAATCAGCCACTGAAATTGCTCAATAACATAATGAATGATATGACAGAAAAAGAACTAAACAACAGGCAGTAAGGCCTATACAATAGTTATTTGGAAATTTTTAAAAAGGACCAGCTTTAGATAAAGGGAACGTCTCTTCATACACATTAGCTGATACCATGGATTCTGACTGGGAAAACAGAAAAAAATCCACCTTCTGTTAGCAACCGCTGCCTTATGATGAGATGAGTATCAAAAGAAGCTGTGGTCTGTTCTTTTCTCTGTGAAAAAGTACAGGAAACTTTCAAATCTCTAAAAGCAGTAGACCATAACTGTTTAGTGTAATGAAAGTAATGTGTTACTAATAACACTTAAAATTACAATGTTTGTACATTCATTACTTCCATAAAATTAGTGCAGATTCAAGGTTATTACTATTACAACATGACTTTAACTCTTCTTCTTTATGATGTACTTTTTGATGAGGAGAGAAAGGGATAATGTTAACCAAAATCTGGGTGTGGTGAGACTAGCTTAGGTTAGCTATGCTGCCATTCCGTAGTGAGTCATTATAAATAAACAATTAACACCAGTGGCAATTAGAAATTACTTTGGTTTACACAGAGTTAAGATTCCATAGTAACTTCTCTGCTCTTATTAGTTGTACCCCAAATAAAATTTAAGAAGGAAGGTGGCACCTAAAATTTTGTGTGAAATCATTTTTTTTCCTTAAGAGACACTGTAAGGTTTTCACAGAAGAACGAAAGAATGATGCTACCAACCCTCCTCCTCCTGACCATGTTTTGTTTTTTTTTTTTTTTTTTTAAGATTTTATTTATTTACTAGAGACACAAAGAAAGGCGGGGGAGAGGGGGCATAGACACAGGCAGAGCCTGACATGGGACTCGATCCAGGGTCTCCAGGATCACGCTCTGGGAAGGCAGCGGCGCTAAACTGCTAAGCCACGGGGCTGTCCATCCTGACCATGTTAATAAGGGTCATGCTCTCCAAATCAAAGGCAAAAAAAATCTGAAATTAAACCAGCCATATTGTTAAAAAATAATTTTAAAATATTTAAAGTTTATTTAACTCCTTCAACAGTTATCTGTTTTTTTCTTAATACTATCTTAGTATTAAGGAGGCCTAAGAAAAGACTTTAAAGATAAAACTGTTTATTTTTTAATATAATGGCAATATTTAATTATTTTTCCTTATTAATCTTTGATTTTTAGAAGGCTGATTTCATTGTTCTTATGATTACAAAATGCTTTTATGAAAACCTTATAATCTCTCTCCAGAAAAAAACCACCTCTTCATACAATTTTTGGATGTGTTAAAAAATGTGGGTAAATTCATGGTGTTTTTAGAAGACAATGTATTATGTTGGAAAGATATGAAAACCGTTGTTCTGTGGTAAAAGCACGAGCTCCAGGGAACTCCAGCCAGGAAAATAAATCTTGTAAGATTTATAGGAATAAGATTGGTAAGTAGCAAGAATTCTGAGGGGACCAATATTTAAGAGAACTGTGACCCCGAGGAAATTCTTTGTATACATGGACAAGAGGTATGATGAAAGATGTTCATGCCAGCATTGTTTATGAGAGCAAAAAATGGTAAGAACCCAAATGCTCAACAATAATAAAATGGATTAGTAAATTGAGTATACTGATAGAATAAAACCTCACACCACTGAAATAAATTTTTTTTTAATTATTTTTATTTTTTTATTTTTTTCTTCTTTTTGTTGCACTGAAATAAATTAACTGAGCTTTAGCTATCCACATCTGCCTACAGGCAACCACATTCCCTTCTTATAACTGATGTATATTTCATTATGGTTACAAGTATGGATTCTGGAACTCAACTCTACCATCACTAACTTTCTGATCTTCACCTCTCTATGCCTCTTAGTTTTCTGCTCTACAAAAAAGCAGAACTTTGTGCCTATCCCAAAGTTGTCAGGAGAGTAAACATGGAGTACTTTTAAGTAGTTTAAAACAATGGCTGGCACGTGGTAAACACTGCGAAGTGATTAACAAACCATAGCCAACTAAGTTTAATATCTCTTCTGCTTGGCAGCCACTTCTCTCATAAATGAGGGCAGCCATCACATTTTCCCTTGGTTTTTTCCAGACTTGGATATCTTGCATTTCTTTATTTATTTCAGTAATACATATTCAGGAAATTTTATGTATCTTCATATGGCTTTTTGTTTTTAATTTTCATTTGGCTTCCAGGGAAATACTGATGCTTAAATTCAAAGTTGTAGAGATAAAATAAATGTAAACAGTACAGTAAAACATCAATTCAAAGTATTTTGTTGAATCACTGTTTCTATTTCTTGTCCCCCCTCTTTTTAAAAAAGGCAGATTATTACCTTAAAACCAAAATTGTGTGTTTAAGTGCCTGTATATCAACTACTAAATCTAAAATATTAACGGTTCCTACAGCCTCCATTACATGTACATTAAAGAGATAAACACTGAAAAGTCCAGACTACTGGATTTCAAAGCTACTAATTCTGAATGTTGTATAAACATATCTATTTTGGATACAAGTTATTCTCAAAAGAATGCTCCTACTATATTTATGCTGTATGGTAAGCTCCACATCTGCAAGCATCTGCCTATTTATTAAGAAGTTCCAAACTAAACTCATCTATATTCCTTTTCTTTGGCTATTCCCTATTTTTTTTTTTAAAGATACCTTCACACTCACCCAAATGCTGCCATCCTATATTGTACTCTATCTTGCCTATTTCAAAAATAAGTCATCAACCACATATATACAAATCTGATATCTTATTCCTGCTTTTATGTCCCTTCCATGAGGTTTTATTTCACTTATAATAAAATACCAAACCATGACATAGCCATTCTTCCCATATGTAGCATGCTATGCTTTAGCAGCATTGGTCCTTTCTCAGCTCCTGCCTATTTCCCAGTTTTCTTTCTCACTCCAAGGCCTTTGCTAGAATATATTCTTTGTTGCAAATAATCTCCTATTTTCTTCACCTGCCCAATTCCTAGTCCCTGTCCAAACTTCAGCTAAAACTCTACTTCTCTGACCATAGTAATCTAAATCAGCCCTTCCTTATACTTTCATAGCACTTTCTACTTTTCCTTCATAGCATTTTTCAAAATATATTAACATATTGGTGTGATTCTCTGCTTATTGTTACTCCCTCCCAAGACTTGAAGCTCCTAGCTGGATGTTTTTTAACTTGCACAGAGTAGGTACACAACATTTTAAAAGGTTAATTTATGTTATTAACGAATCTATTCCAATTCAACAATGGTAATGCAGTTAAAAGCTTAAGGACAATGAGGATCATTAAACTGGTCAAAGGACATTATTTATACCCTTCTAAACAAATCCAAGAACAGTATCAGTAGCAAGGCGGCGGGATGGGGGTGGGGGGTGGGCACTAGATTGTTAGTATAGGAGATAAGGCACAGGTTTGAAGGTGAGAACACATGGAGAAAAGAAAGCTGAAAGTAGTAAACCTGCTGGATTAGTCTCTACTAATCGGAGAAAGCCCATTTCTGTGGCATCATTCTGCAATATAATTTATCTCTCTGTTTTTGCTACAAGGCAAGAGAAAACACCAGGATGTTGGAGAGAGTCCACATTCAAAGAGCTAAAAATGAAATGTAACACCTAAGCTACAAGTGTTTAGTTCTTTCTTAAAGAGCAACTTTACTGAATCGGAAGACAGCTGTTGAGGACTATCAAAACTAAGCAGTTCTAAATCTCCAAAACACTATGGTGGGATGCTCAGATAGGATTTTAATTCCCAGTACAGGTTTTATATGTGTTCGAAGATGGCATTGTACTAAGGTGGTATTTTACAAAACACAGGTAAGATCACTTTAGGTAACAGTTCAAATTGACATATACTTTATGAGTGTTTGCATTACACATTTTTCTATGTGTGGGCTCAGTTTACTCCACACACTATCAACTGACAAAGACAAACTACCTCTTTGTACCTCTCAAGGGTAGCAAAAAGAATAGATACCCACTAAAGTTAACTGATAAAAATACTTGCATCTAGGGACGTCTGGGTGGCTCAGCAGTTGAGTGTCTGCCTTCGGCTCAGGGCTTGATCCTGGGATCTGGGATCGAGTCCCACATTGGGCTCCCTGCAAGGAACCTGCTTCTCCCTCTGCCTGTCTCTCTCTCTCTCTCTCTCTCTCTCTCTCTCTCTCCTTGTGTGTCTCTCACTAATAAATAAATAAATCTTTAAAAAAATACTTGTATCTAGATATTTGTTTCTTTTTTGTGATATTTCTAAATTACATAATACCTTTTTAAATAGAAAAGTGGCCTGTTTATGTGCCTAGAGGTTTCAACTAGTAATTCCATTTTTTGGAAAGCAAAGTTATAATCACATAATGAGGGGTGCTAATCTACAGTTACATTTAACTATCACTTTCCACATAGTAGCATAGTAGCTTCAGGTGGGGGAGCAGACAATAACCAAACATCTAGCTTCATGACTTCAAAAGATAGGTAATACACATTATAAGGTATTTTAAAATCAGATTATAAATTTTTTTTTAAAGATTTTATTTATTTATTCATGAGAGACACAGAGAGACAGAGAGGCAGAGACACAGGCAGAGGGAGAAGCAGGTTCCATGCAGGGAGCCCGACGTGGGACTCGATCCCGGGACTCCAGGATCACGCCCTGGGCCGAAGGCAGGCGCCAAACCGCTGAGCCACCCAGGGATCCCTAAAATATTTTTTATTATTTCTTTTACTCAGTACACATCATTTCTTTTGTAACAGGCAGACTGATTCAATCTTCACATATTTAAGAGCCTGATACATGGTAAGCACTATAGCACATGCTTGGGTGTCGCAATGAACAACAGAGATGAAGTTCCCACTCTTCAAAGCTCACATTCCATCCAATGAGAGGAAAAGATCAGTAAATAAAACTGAATATTTTGAGGCAGAGTTACTAGGGGAGCTACTTTTATATGTTCGATGGAGTGGTTAAGGCCAGTTTATATGTGAGGGTAATGTCTGAGCCAAGATCACATATAAAAACTTTATCCCAAAATGATTTCAGAAATGAATGATTTCATAGTATGTGTAATATAAAAACTCAGCACAAAGAATCTCTGCTCCAGGTGCCTGGGTGGCTCAGCTGGTTAATCATTCAGCTCTTGATTTTGGCTCAGATCATGATCTCAGGATCCTGAGATTGAGCCCTGAGTTGGGTTCTGTGCTCAGGAGGGAGTCTGCTTGCCTCCTTCCCTCTATCTTTTTTTTTTTTTTTTTTTTTTTTTTTTTTTTTTTTTTTATGATAGTCACAGAGAGAGAGAGAGGCAGAGACACAGGCAGAGGGAGAAGCAGGCTCCATGCAGGGAGCCCGATGTGGGATTCGATCCCGGGTCTCCAGGATCGCGCCCTGGGCCAAAGGCAGGCGCCAAACCGCTGCGCCACCCAGGGATCCATCCTTCCCTCTATCTATCCAACTATCTCTATAGACACAGAGAGACATAAAATAAAAATAAATAAAACCTTTTAAAAAAGAACCTCTGCTCCTCTTTCACTAATCCTGACTTCTCTGTATTCCTACATAATGCCTACATTTGTATATCCAGGCACCACCACAATCTAAGGAGCATTTAATGAGAGAACACTCATCACTATCACTCAAAGTCACAAAATTAAATACACCGCTATCACCAGCAATCACACTTCCATTTGCCCAGTTTCCTAGTTCTCTGAACTGCTGAAAGCAGCTCTCCCAGCACTTCGTATCTTCCACTCCATTAAACACTGCTAATTCTTTCTCTTCCGTGTCTATCAGACCAATATCTTGTTCAGGTTTTCAGAATCATCGTCACATTCCACATTGCATTTGTTAGCAACCCAAATCTGAGGCACCTCCACAGCAGGCCTAACCTCTACCCCTGCTCTGCCTCCTCAATGCCCCTCCTACACCATTCCCATATCCTCATGTTCACAGTGTCACACACACAGAGTCATCACTCAGCAACGCCCTCCATAGCTGGCACAAAGAATTCTCACTCGTGTGACATGGCATTTAGGATTTCCTATTATCCTAGCCTCTAATGGCAGAGCTTAAAAATATAAGAGGCAAAAAGTGAATGAATTAGAGAAAAACAAATACCCATTATAGTTGGAGATTTTTAGCATCCCTCTCCCTCAGTAACTGACAGAAGCAAGCATCTCTTAAAAAAAAAATCAATACAGACTTAGAAAATTCCAACAGCACTATCAACCACCTTGACCTAACTGATATTTTTAGAGACTACACCCAACAACTGCAGAATACATATCCTTTTCAAGTACTTGTGGTACTTTGCCTAAGAGAGACTGGTAATAAAATAAATTTTAAAGGATTGAACACATCAGAATATGTTGCCTGAACACACCGAAATTATATTAAAAGTCAGTAACAATAAGACATTTCAGGGGGAAAAAAAAAAACACCCAAGCTCCAACTGTTTAAAATTACAATTATATACAAAGCAAAAAAAAAAATTTTAAAGGAAAGAAAAAAGATTTTTGAAAATATATCAAATGGAATGATGATTTAAAAAAATACACTATACAAAAATTTGTTGAATATAGCAAAAGCAGTGTTTAGAAGAGAGGGATTTTATAGCTTTAAATGCTTATATTAGGGGGAGTAAAAGGTCCTTTAAGGGACTATCTTAAGAAGCTAGGGGAAAAAAGAGCAAAAGTAAATGTAAAGGAAGTAAAAGAAAAAATAATAAAAGTGCAGAAATCAATGAAAAGGTAAAAAGAGGAAATCAACAAACCAAAAGTTAGTTTCCTAAAAAGATCCCCCAAAATGTATAAATCCCCAGTCAGAATGGCCATTAACATAGTCCTACTTTTTCTTCACCTTTGCCTGAAATCATGACAGCCATCTTCCAGCCTTCAGCCCAAGACCAGCCTCCTGATTTTCCATACCACGGGTCAGCAAACTCTGGTTCCTGGTTAAACAAGGCCCACCACCTATTATTTTATGGCCTGTGAGCCAAGAATGTTTTCATTTTTTAAATGGTTGAAAAAAACCAAAAGAGAATATTTCATAGCACAAAAAAACTGTATGATAATGTCCATAAATAAGATTTTGTTGAAATACAGTCATGTTTGTTTACTTACTGTCTATGGCTGCTTTTGCACTACACTAGTTGAGTTGAGCAGTTGCTACATGGCCAACAATGCCTAAAATATCTGGTCCTTGACAGAAAAAGTTTGCCAATTCCTGCTTTATACATCTCCTCTCCTTCATCCACCTTTCCTCTCTGTCAATTCATGATTTGTCCCAAGAATCAGCTCAAAATCACTTATGAGAAATGTGACTTTAACTTCCTTGAAAAATATTCTGTTCAAAATTCTCTATATTGAGCACTAAATACTTTATATATGTGTATATTGGTTTCTTCACTCATTTCCTAAGGACCATACCTACCATCCAGCAACAAAACCCCTAGCAAATGGGCCAGAGATACAGAAACTAGCCCTGCATCCTCTCCCCTGAAGTCAAGACCAAAAGAGGAAGTAGAGAGGCATGATCATCTGGAAATTTAAAAAGCATATTCATGTTTTTATTTTTTTATTAAAGAGAAATATAGAAATTCAACCTTTCTTAAATAAACATTTTCTCTGATTATAGAAGATCTACTTGCTTTATGAATCAAGGTTAGAAAATGAAAATTGGGGATCCCTGGGTGGCTCAGTGGTTTAACGCCTGCCTTTGGCCCAGGGCCTGGTCCTGGAGTCCGGGGATCGAGTCCCACATCAGGCTCCCTGAATGGGGCCTGCTTCTCCCTCTGCCTGTGTCTCTGCCTCTCTCTCTCTCTCTCTCTCTCTCTCTCTCTGTGTGTGTCTCATGAATAAATAAATAAAATCTTTAAAAAAAAATGAAAATGAAAATTTACTTAAATAACAAAATTTTTTTCTTAATTAGTAATACATAATGGCCTTCTTTTCCCCCTGACATCAGCAGTTTTCAAATTTTTTACTTTAAGGATTCCTTTACACTTTTAAAAACTATTGAGGACTCCAAGCCAAATTCAACAACACATTTAAAAAAAAGGTTCACCATGATACATCATACTAACAAGAGAAAGGATAAAAACCATATGATTGTCTCGACAGATTCAGAAAAAGCATTTGACAAAGTACAACATTCGTTCATGATAAAAACTAAACAAAGTAGGTTTAGAGGAAACATACCTCACTCAATACAATATAGGCCATATATGAAAAACCCATAGCTAACATCTTACTTGATGGTGAAAACCTGAGAGCTTTTCCCCTAAGATCAAGAACAAAACAAGGATGTCCTCTCTCACCACTTTTATTCACTATAGTACTGAAAGTCCTAGCCATAGCAATCTAGAGACACAGAAATTTAAAAACTTATAGAGGACTGATAAGAGATTTAATTTATATAGGTTATCAATATTTATTATATTATAAATTAAAACTGAGCAAATTTAAGAGTACTTAATAGCCCTTTAATAACCTATTTTTTTCTTTACTGCAAATATGTAGCACTGAAGAAGATAATGATCACAAATACAGTCGAATACCACTGCCTTGATTTGTGGTAAGCTACCAGGTTATTTGTGGTAAGCTACCTCCCATTATTTTTGTACCCTCAGTGAAAACATCTATACATTACAAACGGCAAATAACATCTTAGTATTAGTAACAAAACCATTTGGATGTCATAGATCCCATGAAAAGATCTTGGGACCATGGTATGGGTTGAATTCTATCTCCCCAAAATTTGTATGTTGACACCCTAACCCCAATGTGAGTATATTTGAAGATAGGGCCTTTAAAGAGATAGGGTTAACTGACATCATGAGTTTGGGGCCTTAATCCAACAGGATTAATGTCCTTATGAGAAAATGAAGGAACAGGGGATCCCTGGGTGGCTCAGCGGTTTAGCGCCTGCGTTCGGCCCAGGGCGTGATCCTGGAGACCCGGGATCGAGTCCCATGTCGGGCTTCCTGCATGGAGCCTGCTTCTCCCTCTGCCTGTGTCTCTGCCTCTCTCTCTCTCTCTCTCTCTATGTCTATCATGAATAAATAATAAAATCCTTAAAAAAAAGAAAAAAGAAAATGAAGAAACACCAGGAATATACTCACAGAGGAAAGGCCATGAGAAGACACAGTGGTCTTTTGCACACCAGGAAGAAAAGGCTTCGCCAGAAACCAACACTGCCAGCACCTTAATATTGAACTTCCGGTGCTCAGAATATTAAACAACAAAATTTATTTTCTCAAGCCACAAAGTCTGTGGTATTCTGTTATGGCAGCCTAAGTAGACTAATGCAAACCCCCAGGAATCTGCAGACCTTATTTCGAGAATTTTTGTTCTAGATATATATACTATGATCTCTTTCTCTGTTCTTAAGGAAGAGGGCAAAGGTATGTTCAAAGAAAAAGATGGCCATCTGAAGCCTGGAAAAGGAAAATAAAATGACATTCAGGAATACTAAAGAACAAAAGTTTCCAAATATAAATGGGAAAAAATTATAAAGTCCAATAGATAATCCATATAAGCCGGGCTTTCCCACCCCCTTACACCTAGATTTCCCAAATCCTATGTTACAAAGACTCTGAAGTTTAAGCCTCCTATATCCTTACTACATCACTTCTCTAAATTGTTACCTCTAACTCCTTAACCCTTTGATACCTTATCACTTATTTGACCTTACAGAATTTGGTTAGGGAGATTTGAGATGAACCTTCTGCCCATTCTAAAGTCAATACTCTCTTTGAGCTTTCAGGTGCATCAAAAGAAACTACACTCTCCTGGTTGTCCTCAGCTTCTCAAGTAATGTACAAGTCAGGCCCCACAACAAAGAATTATCTGACCCAAAATGTCAATCATGCTGAGGCTTGGAAATGTTGGTTTCAGGAGCTTTTACCATTGCAGCTACCCTTCCTCTTCCCCAGAAGAGAAGAAAATGAATTCTTATTTACATCAAAATCTAGTATACTAACCAGCTATGTAATTGGCAGTTGTAAACAATGTGCACTAAGAGGTCCAACTGCTATATGGCTCTCCCTCTCCAACATTCATCATCCATTTTGTTAGACACGTAAATTGATTCAGCCTGACCAAGAGGCTGAGTATCTTTCTCTCACATAGTTAATGGGTCAAAATATATGGGGACTAGAGGTGTCACAAGTACTACCATGTGCCTATTATGCTACAAACACAACATGATAGTTATCAGAGTAAGTATTAGGTTTGGGGAAATGAGACAAAGGTGTGTACTAATTCCTAACATAGCCTCCTAGGATACAGGACTACAGAGATCTGTAACAAATTGGACCCATGAGGCATGCAAATTCATGGGCTCTGCTTAGAAACTTGCCTGAACATATACCAAAAAATAAAATCTGAATCTACAGACAGGACCTATGTTTAGGGGTGTGGTGATTAAAGTATTCAAAGGGAAAACAGAAAAATAAAGAGATTTTAAATATACCAGATATATATGAAGAGGATAAAGGAAACCTCAAGAAAGATGAGAACTGAAGTACCATTGTTGCACTTTTCTAGATGTTCCAAATGTCATATTCTAGGCAAGGGGTCAATGGATAAGTAAAGCCTCCAGGGCCCCATGATTATGGAAGTTACAGTCACACCACCCTCTTTTGCCTCATGAAGAAAGTGCAGTGGATAAAAGAGATTAGAGGCTGGGATACTGCAGAGAAGAGGTAAGGAAAATTTCTAGCTTAGTTAACCAGATAAAAGATGGTATTAGGAATTCTAAATAGGATTGCTTTTCAAATATCCTGTCATCTCTTCCCACTAATCCAGAGATATTTTCCCTAATTGGCCAAATTTCATCATGTACATTTAACTCATATAGATATGCCTGGAAAGGTCTTGCACATACTGTATTTGTAAATCAATTCTCATTGTTTATAATAAAACTAGGGATCCCTGGGTGGCGCAGCGGTTTAGCGCCTGCCTTTGGCCCAGGGCGCGATCCTGGAGACCCGGGATCGAGTCCCACGTCGGGCTCTCAGTGCATGGAGCCTGCTTCTCCCTCTGCCTATGTCTCTGCCTCTCTCTCTCTGTGACTATCATAAATAAATGAAAATTGAAAAAAAAAATGTTTAAAAAAAATAAAAATAAAAATAAAAATAAAATATTTCATTCAATGAAATCCTAGTGTGAATCATTCTTTTAATTTTTAAAAATTTATTTATTTGAAAGAGAGAGAGAAAGAAATGCAAGTGTAGGGGAGGGGGGACAACGTGGGGAGAGAGAGAGAGAGAGAGAGAATCCATAAGCAGACTCCCCACTGAGCAGAGAGCCCAAGGCAGGGCTCAATCCCAGGAGCATGAGATTATGACCTGAGCTGAAATCAAGAGTCTGACACTCAAGTGACTGAGCAACCCAGGTGCCCCTGAATCATTCTTTTAAAAATTAACGCCACCTAAACATCTCTTTTGCAGAAAATCTAATTTTTACATATGGGACAGTGCATATATAAAATACTTTCAAAACACACACAGGGCGTCTCAATTAAGCATCTGATTCTTGGTTTTGGCTCAGGTCATGATCTCATGGGTTGTGTGAGACAGATCCCCACATGCATTCCCCACTCAGCAGGGAGTCTGCTTGAAGATTCTCTCCCTCTGCCCCTTCCCCCATGAGCATGCACACATGCTCCTTCTCTCTCTCAAATAAATAAGGCTTTAACATACACACACAAGAATTAAATTTGCCCATACTGTTTTCTATATTCCCAGACTCACAAAATTAAACAGTTTAAAATACTTTATCATGACAGTTGTACATGCTAAGCACACCAAACTATATAAAACTTGGCAATAGCCATGAAAATAGAAATCCCAATTTAATGCCAATTTATTATAGCAAGATGTACAGAATCTCCCCCAAAGACATGCTTTTCTTTGAGTCTGTTGAGGCTACCTTTGATCTTGCTGGGAAGGAATTTAAATAACTTTATAGAAAGGATAAAATTTTTACCTGAAAAAACTATACAGAATGTATACAGCAGGTATGAGGAAGACTGAGGAATCTGCAGAGACTGAGAAGGCAGGCTGTTTGGGAGAGAGAAGGTCAAGAGGCAGAAAGGTAGCTTAGTAAGGAATAGGAAAGTCTGAGAATGAACAAAGATATTTAAAGGCAAATTACAGGAAGTAGTAAGTCTTGTTGGATAATACAGAATGTAAACTACTCCCTTCATTCCAACAAAATCTTTTAGGAATAGTCTACAGTATTCATCACTAAAAACAAAACTGGCATTATATTTTTTATGTTTTTTTTTTCCTTTTATCAAGTGCAAGAAATCCTGAAGAGAACTTCAAGGACACAGAACAGTAGTCTAAGGGTCAAGACCAATTTGTCCCCCATCCACACAAAAGGTATATTACAAAATTATACAGGTACTTAAACTTAAGTACAGAGTAGTCTATTTCTCACTGAAAAACAACATATTTAATAGGGGTTCCATACTCCTTACTCTGAAAAACAACATTATTTTTCAAGTCAGCTAACCAGTTAGCAAATTGGTTAATAGAAGGTCACAACAAAGCCAAAGTTTAAAGGTCTGGATCCCTATGATCCACAAACTATTCTATTCTGCATTCACATGCTATCTGCCTAGTCTTTGTAAACTTCCTTTTAAATGAAAAGTAGCTGGATGGTCAGTGAAAGGTAGACAAGAGAATATAAAAAGATGAGTGAAAAGTCATCACTACTACTGGCAAATTTAAAGTGTATGTCCCACTAATGTTGAATCGAACAGCAGTTTGTAGAAAAAAGGTCAAAGAACCACCAATAGTTTGGAAAAATTATTCTATTTCTGTCTTATGTAAGTTTTTTCAAGAAGGTTCACCATGTAATTTTAAGTCTAAAACAAACTCAAGTAAATACTTTCCAAGAATAAATTAAGGACGACATTCATAAAAGAATTACTGCTTAAGATGCAATTATCTCATTTTAATGATGCTTAAATTAAAGCAATTAAACGACTTAACAAGGGAAAAGTATCTATGAAAGGTACTGCTTATTGTTGACCACAGTTAAGAAATTTTAAAAAAAGAAATAAAAAACCCCAATGCATTTTTTAAAAATTCCTCTCATGTTTAAATCTAACAAAAGCAATAATGATAACATAAATAATATGTAACACATCAAATTCTTAATCATAATTGAAAAGACAGTACAAAATGTCTACTCTTTCCTATTTAACCATCTGGAACATGTTACAAACTCCCTGAAAGCAAGAAAAATCTGCAAGTATAATTACACTCTGGGACTATTAGCATGACATGCTTCAATAAATACTCCTAATAGGATCTGCTGATATAACAATTGGCACTAAAACTGATGGATTTTCATTATTTGGCTATTTGTTCTTACTAACTAAATACTCAAGAAAACCAATAAATTGTCCCTTGAATAGAAACAAATACCCAGCAAGGGCAAAATGTAATGGGTTACACAAAGGGACAAAGAGCAAAGATTTGGAAATGCCTGAGTTCAATTTATATTTTCTCTCTCTGTTTCGTCCTCTCTTTCCCCCACCCCTAAACCTGGCATAGCTATTCGGTCAAAAGTGACTTTGTTAGGGTTAGGAGAAAATGTTATATTAAGTCTTAAGTTGGCCAAATTCTCGTTGGCTGGAGATCTTCAGACCAAAGTGTAACAAGGAAAAATATCCAAAAAGTATTCTACTCTTGATGGTTTTGGAGATTTAACATTTAACTACTTAAACTGGAAGGGCTGAGCAAGGAAAGAACCCAACTAGCTAAGATTTTTTAGGAAGACAGCTCTGGTAGCTGAGCAATAGAGGCAAGAGAGTTGCTAAGGCAGTCTAATTCCAACATTATGAGCAGGTGGACTAATGCAGCAATTGAATGCGGTGAATGAGACACTGGACTATGCAACAAGAGTTGCGGGTGAAAAAGAGAGATCAAACTGTCTATATGTGTGAATTACAAACATAGTTCAAGTCTACTATTCGAATCCAGAAAATATAGGCAAATAAAAAGAATATAAAATATTATAAAAATATAAAAACCAGCCATAACTGTACCATCTAGAAATAATGCAAACATCTTCTACAAACGTAGATACATACATAGTTTTGTTTTAATGATTATGGATTCATCGTGCACATATTGTTTAAGGGCATCTTTTTTCACTAAATTTATGTATATAACTTCACATGTCATTAAATATTCTTCCACATAATTTGTATTGTGTGCAAAATATTTCTGTGTGTGTGGCACAGTTTTTATCAATGCAGTGGTGCAGACTGGTTCTAATTTTTTGCTCTTAAAAACAATACTACAGGGCACCTGGTTGGCTTAGTCGGTAGAGTATGCAACTCTTGATCTCAGGGTCCTGAGTTCAAACCCCATGTTGGGCCTGGAACCTACTTAAAAAAATAAATCAATATATCAATAAAATCTTAAAAAGAAAAAAACAATGCTATGAAAAGGCATCTTCCTGGCTAAAACTTTGTTTACATTCAGGATTATATTCTCTGAATAAGCTCCTACAAATACCAAATTTCCTGGCATAGGACACTGGAGAGAGAGAGAGAGAGAGAGAGAGAGAGGGATAGATAGATAGATTGATTAGATAGATACCATTTAGCCAAGAATGAGTTTATAGGAGATAACAGATGTCTGAGGCAGAGGCTAATGAATTCAGTTATGTCCACATTAATTATGAATATGACATATAATCAGATAAATCCAGATGACTTCCAAATAAGCTGTATATAAAGGTTCTGGAATCTCTGACATATTGATGAAAGTGGAGTGCATGAGATAACCAAGGAAACTAGAGAGAGAATAGAATGAATTACTATGGAAAAATTATAATATTTGAGGGCAAGGCAGCATTTAAAGCTGAAAGATCAATTGGAAAAAAAAAAGAGAGAGAAAATGAATAAAGGTAAGAGGAAGGTAAGAGGAAAGCCAGAAGTTGAAGGTAGAGAGATGTCCACAATGTCCAGCTTTAAGAATTATTTTCAACCTACTAAAAAAAAGAAAAAAATCACAATCCCTTAAAACACAATGAACTCTTAGAAACTAAGTGCCCAAAGGTAGTCAAGAGTCCTTGCTAAAATAAACCCCAATGAGACACAAATGCCTCAAAGATGCCAGGAATTCAATATATCCCAATACTACCATATTGAATATTACCCTTAGCATATTGTTATTAGCACTGAGCCTATATGCTTTTATGCTCAAGGTCTTTATCTCCTTCTCCCAACTTCATGCCATAAAGGTCCAAATAATGAAGAATTCTACATAAATTTGTGGCATTATTTTTTTTTTAAAGATTTTATTTATTTATTTATGAGAGACATACACAGAGAGAGAGAGGCAGAGGGAGAAGTAGGCTCCATGCAGGGAGCCCATGCAGGGAGCCCGACATGGGACTTGATCCCGGGTCTCCAGGATCACGCCCTGGGCAGAAGGCGGCTCTAAACTGCTGAGCCACCCAGGCTGCCCCCAATTTGTGGCATTATAAAGGGGTTTTGTGAGGGGTGGGAGCAAGGGTTTTTTGGGAAAAATTAATTTTCTCCCTTCAAGATTTGGGGTACTCCTAGTATACTAAGATTCAATATCACAGAAAGCATGTTTACAATTTCAACCTCATTTTATAAACTTTCTAAAATATCTTTTCCAGAATTAATTTTTACAAACTTGATTTCATTTTTCTCTTCCTCTGCTTAACCCTGAGGAATTAAAGAGCTTTAGTCTTCCAACAACCGGTTTCTAATATTTCCAAATGCCTATACCAATAGCTCCACTTTCCCCAGCTATAGTTAGGGACTGCTCTTGCAAAATACCATAGTCATTGGTGGGTCTCATATGGATACAAGTTGAGTTGTAGATCAAAATATACTTTTACATCAAGTCACATTCAACTGGCTGCCAGAACATAGAGATACTGCTTGCCCTGGGGTTATTTTTAAAGACCAACCTCATTCATTATTCCTATAATCACTGATTGCGTTTTATCCATTACAACTGCCTATTTCTTCTTTTTATGATTTTATTTATTCACTCATGAGAGACACAGAGAGAGAGAGACAGAGACACAGAGAGAAGGAGAAGCAGGCTCCATGCAGGGAGCCAGATGTGGGACTCACTCCCAGGACCCCGAGATCATGCCCTGAGCAAAAGGCAGATGCTCAACCGCTAAGCCACCCAGGTGTCCCAACAACTGCCCATTTCAATGTCCTCTTTTTTTCTTCTAGTCCCACATTCCATCCCTTCTAAGAAATTCTTTAATCATTCTCTTTTTCATATCCCAGTTCTGCCAAAGGAGTGGTCTTTCCCTTGTATAGTTTTAGTATGTTACTTTATTGGAAAGGGGCACTAAAAAAAGATGGAAAGAAATCTCAACTCCTATACATACAATTTTATTGATCAATATCAAATCCATACCAGAGCAATGTACTATACCAAATTAAAACTATGAACTATAAATGAGCCACACAAATATTTTTTCATTGCATGTGTATTAGAATGAGAGAAAAGGAAATGTGTAAACAGCCGATGGTGATATTCACCCCAACTCCAAAACTTCATTCCAAACAAACAAACAACAAAAAAAAATCTTCATTCCATCCTCTGGAGATCATTGTTTCTCCCCCCCACTCAGAAGCATAATTTAATGTGACCATAATACTGAATAATAAGCATGTAGGCCATGTATATACAATAGCTCAGAAAGTGTTCTTTAATAGAAATTTCAATATTTTACTTTATTTTTTATAGAAATGTCAATATTATATTTTACTTTATTTTTTTTAAGATTTTATTTATTTATGAGAGACACACAGAGAGAGACAGAGACATTGGCAGAGAGAGAAGCAGGCTCCATGCAGGGAGCCTGATGTGGGACTCGATCCCAGATCTCCAGGATCACGCCCTGGGCCAAAGGCAGGCACTCAACCGCTGAGCCACCCAGGCGTCCCCATATTTTACTTTAAAAAATTAAACTACTTTAGTAAAGCCTAGACCTAAAAGTAGGCTCTTAATATTTCAACATTGACCTGATAAAAGCATACTTTCTTAGCATCTCTGATATTTTCATTAATGTTGAAGATACCTATTTCATTAGTGAATGGGACACTTTTTGTGCAATGACTACCAGTCTTTACTTTGCCTTGTATCTGGATTTATGATTCTACTCCCCCACATCATCATCCTCCCTCTGTGAAACCATTCTTCATCTCCTATGGTTTGGCTGAGTAATCCTCCTATGTGTCCCCACAGCACCCTATGCTGACCATACTGCAGCATCTAGTAAAGTATCTGTCTGGATCCCTGCAAGTAGATTGTCAACTCTGTGAGAGCAGGAAGGCTATGTCTTACTCACTGTTGTATCTCCAGAGCCTAGGGCAGTGCTTGGCAGCAACTATTTTCCATAGAGAGAGAGTCAGCGTGGCCCCCACCGGCACCATCAACCAGTACCATCATCTGCTCTGCTAGCATCATCCTAGACTATTAATATAATCTCCAGTATGAGAGTCAATATCATTTTCTTAGTGGATACCATAAATCCTAATACTGACCTTCCACTTTGCATGTGGTTAGGCAACACATTATAAGTTCT